>NC_092637.1:38110260-38435995 GCF_039555335.1 Amphiura filiformis
CAATTAGCTCCAATTCCTTAAGCCTATTTCAATATTATATAGGCCATATGGCCCTACTTTATACTGAGTCGGTTTATACTTTTTTTTATATATAGTCTTGTCATGCTATATATCACGCATCTTAGGTAGGCCTATAATATTAGGCGTATTATAGCACTAACCAATTCGTCACGAAGACAAATCATGAGGATAATTATAATTAAGTATAGGCCTATCATTTATATTGTGTGCAATGTAAACGACAGGAGGATAAAATTCGATTGTAAATATAATATATATTGTTCGCTTCATATCTACTCAAATAAGAGTAGGCCTATATCCCCCCCTATATCCCTTTCAAGTTGAAAAATGTTGCCAATATTAACACAAGTCCCTTCAGTTTATACATGAATTAACTTAACAATTTTTGTCAATTATGTGTTACTATTTATCTTCAGGCCCGGCTTATCTACGGCCTTGCTTCAGACAATTTTTTTAATAACACATTATTTATTTGAATGTTGAAGACTATAATGAGCAACCAGTATTAATACGATTTTAATACGTTTTAAGCGACTGGGTCAATAGACTACCGTGTCTACTTTTACAAAAATGACAAAGTCACCACGGCGTAAAATAAAATGGACTTGTTATACCGCCCTCATACACGTGATCACTCTCGTGGCGACTTAGCTATTTCTGTAGGAGTTTCCATGGCGTCTTTGCCATTTCTGTTCTATATTCCGTGGAAGCTTTTATGGAGACTATGTCATTTTAGTTAAATTTACTACCTGCAACATTGGTTGAGGGGGAATGGGGATGGAAGGGGAAAGGGGAAGGTTTGTACTTCTCATCAAACAGAGTTATACTAATTTCACTGAAATGATTATTTACTACCATTTTACATTGACTTTCCAGAATATTTTATGTATAAACCAATGGAGTAAAATATTGGAACAAGTGAAAATCAATGTCTTATGTCAAAATGCACAACTTTTAATAAATATCAAGGATTATTTAACGTCGCTTTCATGCCCGTGGGAATTTCTGTTTTGTCAAGTCGTTTTCTACATTGGTTTCAGTTGGGGGAGGCTGAGGGCACCGTGGCTCGGTGGTTACGGCCTTGGACTCATAATCTGAGAGCTTGCTTTACGTGCGTAGGTTAGAGTCCCCGTCCCGCCACCGTGTTGCGCCCTTGGGCAAGGCGCTTTGTCTCGCTTGCTTCACCCCACCCAGGTGTAATGGGAAGCTGTTAGGGGTAGTCACAGTCGTTGTACTGATGAACTCTGCGCCATTTGTAGGCAGCAAACGTGGTTCCGACATATTCTAATAACGGCGGAATAAATGTAAAGCGCTTTGAGGCTGTTTACGGCATAAAGCGCTATATAAATATCTACATTTATTTTTTTACTTATTTTATTTTACCACAGGCCCAAAACTTGCGAATCCTGGGCACGTATCTATTTTAACCACTACCAAGCTTTTGTTTAAAATTATATTACGTATATTGTCAGTGCCAAGACTTATCCTGGGCATAGGCTACATTTACATGCAAACGGTGGACATGGTGGGCTCGAGAGATACATATGACATGTAGCTCTCTAGTTGCGTGAAAGATATATTCATCTAGATCATGTAGATCTACACCGAAATAGAACTTCACTATATTTGAACAGGTTTTGAGAGATAACACAATGGGCACCGTCATAAAAATTCTAGTAATTTTACACAAAAATGTGTAAAGATGAGATCGAATTTGCGAACACTAATAAAGATGATTAACTCTGTCACGCAAGGACACATGTGCATATGGCGTGGACACTGGTGCATGTCGCTAGATATTAAAGTATAAATAGAATAGTCGCGTTTGTTAATGATATTTTGTGCCCGTTTGTTTCATTGCAGTCCCAGCTGGTGGCGATGGTAAGTTAACGTGATATCACGAATGTGGACAATTTTTATTTGCGGAGGGGGCTAAGGCAATAACCTGCAATTGTGCATGCTTTCATACAATCGCAGTCAAAAAGGCAAACTATCTAAATATTCATAATCATGAGCACTGTGATTTTGAGTCCTACATTATGCTTCGACTATATTTATAAATACGTATTTATAAAATACGCACGTGACCCATGGGCAAAATGCGGAAACTAGTGTTCTTTTTTGACTTATTTTCATTCATAATTTACTAATAGAGAGCTTGCGAAATGGAGTTACTTTAACTTTAACTTTAACGTCTAGAGGATTATAGAGGATTATGTATTCAAAACCACTCTGCCATTAAAGCCGCTTGAAGTTAAAGTTAACGCCAGAATCTATAGTGTGCCGTAAATTATGATGAAAATACGTCATAATTGAAACAATGGTTTGCATATTTCCTCATAGACTACATAATTACCACTTATGTATTGTCTAGTTAATAGACCAATTATTGGAAATCTAATTTGGTTTGGGTAAAAAACATGCCACATGATGCTAAAATTACTGATTGAATTAGATCAAAATAAATTTTGTTCCAAACGTCACACTTGATATATACATTTGTGTGTGCTCATGACGTACACCAAATCAGCTTGCGGAACCAAGTTTTTGGCTTGACTTCAACGCCAAGGGGATTAAGTTCCAGTAAAATGGACTGATTTTACGGGACCCAGCAGTGTAGTGAACTTCTGCGAATTGCAGCTACTGTGAACATTTTTTACAACGTTGCGTGTCTTATAATTACACCTCTATATAACCAAATATGTTTGTACTGTTCAGGTATTTTATTTTATTATTATTTTATTCATTTAGGCCTACATTATGTACCCCAATTCAGCAGAAAGCTGGTCTAACATGTGCCACGCTATTATACGCATATTATAGGCCTATGGGTATTGTATGTCAACCAAATTATTCATTATTAAAAGAGGAGGCATATTTGTTACAAAAATAAGAATGTCAGAAAAGGAGCATCCAGAAATATGTTGGTTGAAATTCAAAATTCTGGGAGTTTTTAAAGAACAAAATGCGGATCATCGGGGAGATATATTTAATTCGATCAGAATGCAAAGAGGAGTCCTTGCCCTCCTAAAAGAAAACTCCTGGCAACGCCACTGGGGAGTGGGAAAGTGAGGATAGATGAATAGATGGAGGGAGGGATGATATGGAGAGGTGGTGATGGTGGTGGTGGGGGGGGGCTAGGAGAGCAAACAGATAAAATGGGCTTGTGTCCTGATGGAAATATAAAATTGACAAAGCTGACGTTTACTGGAATAATAATTGAGCTTTTATTATAATAATCCGGGACAATAATATAGGCATATCACAAGAATATTTAATTGAAACATGCTTAGAAGTATAATACTAGCGTATAGCTCATAACATAGGCCTAATTCCCATTGCATTGGTCATCGCCAAGAGATGTAATCCATGTTTATTCAAACTAAGCGCCTATTGTAATAAGTGTTACCAACAAACCACTTCAGCAAACAAAAGGAGAAATTTGATGCAGTCGCTTTTACATACCCTTCTTTTGATCACCCATTGATACACTTCCCTAGTTTAAACAACAAGACGCTGTTGGTACAGAAACCAATCTGACGTTCGCGTTGAAGTGAAGTTGAGCAAGAAATCGAATCGATATTTTTGAAGTTGCCGTTAAAGTTCCAGTAACTTCATTCCGCAAGCTCTCTAATATCTATATCAGTACATTGTACTTCCAATCATATGCAATAGAAAATTGGTCCAAACTTAACAATCAATAAGATATGTCTGTCACAATAATAAGTGCTTGCAATTTGTTTCAAATGTTTGTTTTAAAGAATAATAAGAATCGGGTTTTTTTTTGCAGGGGAATGCACGGATGAAATCGGCTATCCATATTGTGACCCAATTTTCAAAGAGATCTGCGATTTAATTGCTAAATATTGTCCAGCTATGTGTGGTGATTGCGGTAAGAAAATGTATTACTTCCATCTGTTTTTTGTAATGTAGGTTTATATAATGATATGGTCTGTCATCTCAGTACCCGTATATTAACCATGAAAGCCAAAATCAAACGTATAGAAGTTGTAAGCATGTTAACACAATCTTAAGGATTGTTTTTTTTTCCTAAATACCGTGAGTTGCACAGCAGAGCCAATTGATATCCTTTTCGACTTAGCTCTCGTATAGAGCCTCTGCCACTACCCATAATACACGAGCAAATATTACAAGGTGTACACATCATATCCACAATCGCAATAATGCATTGATGATCACAATCACTATGATGAACGTATCACTGACTAGACCCCCGAGGCGGGTTCTCCCTGGTTGAAGGTATACGGGGCTGTGCCATGGTTTTTGTGGGTACCTTTTCAGCAATTTTTGGTATATCAATAGGTGGGCTTTCAGTTGAGACCGATGCGCCTACTTGGGAGCATTTGGGCAAAAGTGCCTCTAAAAGCGACAAATTAGGGTAGGGCAAATTTGGGTGCTTTTTGGGTGTTTTTGGTAGAAAATTGGTATACTGATGGGTGGCAAAATTAGCCAAAAGTAGGTATAGAGAAAGTCAGCATCCGAAAGTCTGCGTGGCACATCCCCGTAATTGTTGTCGAAGAACCCCTCCCCCCGGGGACTAGACTAAACGCTAAATTGCACAACGTTTCTAAACAAGTTCAATACCTAAATACCAGGTTCAAATTCCATAGCTTGATGTGTTTAATTCCTTAACGCAGGTCATCGAATTCCTGAAATGGTTTATCATTTAAACATATTTAAAACATCTTGTGTATAGGCTAATTTTCTTATTATTTTATGTTAATGTTATTAACCAGTTATCGAATAGAATATAAAATGGGTTTTGCTAAAAAATAGAGTGTATAGACTAGCTGAAATTAGACTTTATCCAGTCTTCAGATTTGATTGTGGTATGTTTTTCATTTCTTATACAGAATGACATTATGATCTATACCAAGGCCACGAAGACTACCAGATACCAAGTTTATGATTAAATATAGTGTAATATTAAGGTTATATATAGTACAATCATTATGTTACATGTCCCGTTATATTCAAACTAATTCTATTTTGACAGCTGTAGTTCTCAAATGAAATATTTATTAGTTCCTGGGATGACCAATTTACTACAATACTTGTTAAAACCTGTTGGGACACAATATGTCAAAATTATACTGTGCTTTGTTTTCGCTAGTTAACCACTTATTTAAGCCTAAATCGTTCCCTTAGCTCCCTAACCTCCCCCTTCCCGGCCAATCAATGTTGGGTGTTGCTAGGCGCGCATGAGCAACATTACATGATTCAACGTTGTGGTAGTGGGGAAAAGATTATTCTATTCAAAGTGCCCCAACACTTTTGACAAGCATTGTAGTTTATCACACTAGTCCACGTAAAACAATATTTCATTTTGAATAACTGCAATATAATTTATTTTACCACAATGCATTTCGATGAGGTCCCCATAACATCATACTAAAAGCCATTAAAAACAAGAACTAAATTATGCCCATATCACAGACCCAACAAACTTTAATTACATTTTTAATAACTGATTAATTTACAAATAATAGTAGATCACCCGTGTTTCGCGGTGTGTACATGAATCTTTTTGACCATTGGAAGATTAAGTTGCTGAAGGCATCAGTGGAGTATGCCCGCTCCCGTAGAGAATAAAAGTACCGTATAACAGTGACTAAAAATACTACTATTAACTCCATCTGCTCCCGCCCCGTATACAGGACACAGCAAAATAATTCACGATAGGATTATACTGACTGTAGGACTACTTTTACCCACCCCACTCTTGTAGAACTACACAATGAAAAAGAAGCCACTCATGAGATGTCAATATCATTTTCATCATTTATGTAAAAATAATGAAGGTCAACCTATTTTTCCCAGCCAGTGGGATCAGGCAAAGGCTGATTTCAACCATCATAGCTGTCGCTAAGAACTAAGTCGCTCCTGTGAAGAATATGAAGGCAAATTTACTACATATCTCTGTGGGGCTTTAATTTGGTGGTGTGAGATCTGGAATTACAACCAACTTTGTTATAATAATGATGTTGATGTTACACTGAAATACACCTTATTCATGAGGATATACATTTACTAAATTTAATTACAAACTTTGGAGAATACATATCACATTTGAAGCGTTCTAGTGGATTTCTGCTTTTGCAGAGTAGTGTATGATGGTTGAATGAATTATTACTCCTCTTTCAGCTAAAAACATTGGTAAAATAAGTCAAATTGTGTAAGGGATTTGTAACGTAATGCTTTGTTTTATTTTGATGATCGCGATCTTCAACGGTGATGGTGCATTAATAAAATCTTGTAGCTAAAATGTAGAAAAATGACTGTAATATCGAAATTTGACAAAAATGTAACAAACTTGTGCTTCAAACTACATATTATTGAGACCTACATCATGATTTTTAACCATGCATTAATGAAATAATATTTGCATTAATTTGTATTTTTTTTACCAAAAATGTCACTTTTGTATGCCTAACCGGATCATGTTGCACACAGCTATGAATGGGCTCAGGCTATATTATGCTTCCGATAGCTCGTACCTTATTTATCTTCAGTGATCGTCCTTCGGTCTGTACGAGGCAACAATACCAAACGAAATGAAACATAAAGATACGAACATTTATTAAATAAGGTTTTGTTTTTTGCCACCTGTTTATATGGCTTGAGTGACAAGACAACGTCATATATGATGTTGCACCGACCATTAGGCGGCGCAAACATGATTTATGTAGAGAATGTTACACGCAGAAGGTATATCCAAGCACTATGTTTTAAACTGACATTATTGAAGAAAATATAGTGCTTATAATTTATTACTCGTTGATGGTCGATAGACCGCCCAATAAAGCGGACTTCGTCACCGGTCAGTTCTACAGAATAGATCCATGGCTAACTATGGAAACATGTTAAAAGACATCAAGAAAATTTTCTAAGTTATTTATTTTACGCTCTATCGAGTATCGACTAGTAATGGATATATTTAGGTTTTGTCTGTGACTGCTAATGTGAGGCCGTCGTAGGTCCTACGGGGCTCAAACTCGGTGGGTGGGTGTAGTTCTGTCCTGGCAAGAAGACGTTTATGTTCGTTAAGTCATCCGATTCTGGGGCCCCCTCCCAGGGGTCATTTGAGGGCAAATGACTAAAAACTGTCATATGAGCATGAAAGTAGGTCCTACGGTGCTCAAACTCGGTGGGTGGTGTGGGTGTAGTTCTGTCCTGGCAAGAAGAAGTTTATGTTCGTTAAGTCATCCGACCCCGGGGCCCCCTCCCAGGGGTCATTTGAGGTCAAGTGTCTAAAAACTGTCATATGGGTATGAAACTAGGTCGTACGGGGCTCAAACTCGGTGGGTGGGTGTGGTTCTGTCCTGGCAAGAAGATTTTTATGTTCGTTAAGTCATCTGACCCCTCCCAGGGGTCATCTGAGGTCAAATTACTAAAAAGTGTCGTATGGGCATGAAACTTTGTAGGTACAGTCAACATTTAAAGCAACATTTTTGAAGGTCATTTTGGGGTTATCCAAGGTCACCACGGGTCATCTGAGGTCAAATTAGTAAAAACTCATATATGGGCATGAAACTTGGTGGGTACAGTCAACATTTAGAGTTATAAGTTTAAGTCATTTTGGGGTCATCCAAGGTCACTCAGGGGTCATCTGAGGTCAAATTACTAAGAACTGTCTTATGGGCATGACAGTCGACATTTAGAGTCAAATCTTTGGAAGGTCATTTTGGGGTCGCCAGGGGTCATCTGAGGTCAAATTAGTAAAAAACTGTCATATGGGCATGCCGAGAACCGCCAAATATGGGTAACCGCCTAGTCTATTTTAAAACTGATGCATCAATGACTATGTTCATCATGTCATATTGTATCATTCTCACATAGATATGGAAGTACTAGATTATAAACCTTTCAAACCCATGGGAACGTCCTTTATTATTATAATACTAGTTCTTTGTTATTATATACCTAATCCTCTTACGCCGTCTCGGTAATGGATGTCTGGATGTTTATCTCTGGAGTGATGGGTTCTGATCATGGAGGTAGTAGGGGACGCACCATTAGATATCATCGGGGGGGGGGGGGCTAGGGAGTTTGGGTCAGGCAAAATGGGTTTTTTTCGCCGCCAAATTTTTCTTTGGGTCTTATGGGTACCTGCATTTTATTTGAATGAAGGTGACTCTGTCATGCTCGACGTCATATTGCATAATTGCTATACAGTATATGCAATAAACCAACCAGAACAGTATAACAATTGAAATAATAGGCACGTTGGAGGGCAGTTCTAAGATAGGTTAACGTCACAATTCTGTATTATTTTTCAAGGTTGTAACATGTGTCTATGCTGCCATGTACCTGACAACAGACGCGCCCCCGGTACAAACAGATATAATTGGTAAAAGAGCGTGATTATGACAAAAAATATTAAAAATGATACTTTAAGGCATTGTTTTTTAAATTTTTGTATGGCACATCATACATACACATGTGCTGAGGTCAAAAAGGGAACAATTTTGTTTTTGACCCCTGACTCACCTGCCATTCCAAACAACCCCTTAAAGTCATAATGTACGATCTTTTTTCAGAATTTACCTTTATTTTTTTAAAACCGATTTTTTGGCATATTTGTAATACTTACACATGTTCTAACTTAAATCTATGAGCAAACTGTCAAATTCGTCCTATTTGTAGTAAAACAGGACGATTTTCTGTTGGTCCGACATAAAGTCATAATTTTTAGATCGCACACCGTAGTCTCGTACAAAACTAGCTCGGTTACGCTCCCTCCACATGTGGAGGGAGCGTAACCAAACTGGCCGCGTAGGAGACTAACTCTGAGGCCGCACTCGCTGTCCTAATCCAAATAGTGCGAGATGTTTTGAGTGATAGAGGTGAAGTTTATGATGTTGTTTCTCTGCAAATTCCCAATGTTTTTCGCGTCCAAATGTATTGGGAACTTTCATAATGATTGCATATTATCATTTTAGAAGAAAAACAGAAAAATCTAAAAATTTAAAAAATCGTACATTAAGGCTTTAATTTACTATGCGTGCAATACACTATGTTTACATCTCCACCATGTCCACGACAGAAAATTTACATTGTACAAGAATATTTAACCAGGTTGCTGTTTTCTGTTAAAGTGGCATTGATTAGGGGGCTGGATATAGGGATTTGGAAATGTGCTCAAAAATGGCCTGCTTTAGACGGAGCTGTTGAAACTTTGAGCTATACATGCTCATGATCATGCTGAAGAACATGTACATATAATTATTAATCAAGAACATTCTTCTTGCACAAGATATAAACACCTATAAACAGACAAAATTGGGCTTTTGTCGGCCTATTATGCAGTTTCAGTAACTGGTCTGATCTCATTTTTTCATGAGTTTTGACCATCATGGTATCACGGGATGAAGTAAAAGAAGACAATAGATCTGAAATATGCTCCGATTATAACCAAAATGGTCTCAACAATTCAAATTAAGAATAGTTACACTACCTAGGATGTATCGTCACAAAGATAAATTCGCCAAATATTTTTTATTTTTGTCAAATTTTGTTCAATCCACAAAAAAAAAAAGGATTGGTAATAACGATTGAGAAAGAGTATAGTTTGGCCTATCTGCGGCGTATGATTCAACATTGATCGGGGGAGTGGTGTTTTGTTTACATTACCCTATCAAGAGTGTCCTAACAATATTATTTTGTAGTTTATTGTCTATTGTATCCTGTTGGAAGGGAAACAGGAGGGGCAGTAAGTACCAGCCACTCATCACTGGTTACGCCACTGATGATTACCAATCATATTGTTGAATCCGTCTCAGCGACAAGAGATTCATGTCGACATTATTAACTAATGAAAACCACAAACAGTGCCAATAAGAATAACAATAATTATATACTTGGTTTTTATCTTGCTGATTTTATTAATATGTACCATCACCTTTGAAGATCGCGATCATCAAAATAAAACAAAGCATTACGTTACAAATCCCTCACACAATTTGACTTATTTCATTCAACCATCATACACTGAACATCACGCCTCTTGCTAAATGTCAACATACGACGCATCAAGTAAAGGCCCATTTAAACTGAACAAAGTCATAAATGTAACTAGTTGGGTCACTATACTATTCTTTGTAATGTAAGCTTATTGTAACATAATGATTCACAAGCGGGACAATTTTAGACTATTTTAATCAACATTGGAGCATGGGTCCATGTTTAACTCTGTGGAGGCAAAAACATGTCATTAACCTATGTGCATATAAATAACTCGAGAACTGGACTTCGAAGACGGACAGGTCAAACTATACTTATTCTTCATAATTCGCCATTTTGGTTTATCCAAATTAACATATGTACCTTGCAGGATTTTCTAGGGACTTTAAGTATGGTGTTAGTGAAATCTTGCTTTACTTGGACTAGTGTGTCAAACTACTTGTCAGTTGGGACACTTTCAATAGGGTAATGTAAATAAGCACCTCCCCTTTCCTCGAACATGTTCAATCATATAATGTTGCTCCTATGTGATGGGGAAGGGAGAAGTTAAGGGAGGGTTTCGGCTTGTCACACCAAAAAGCGGCATTTAACTCGGATTATAGTAAACTGATCAGCACAGGGACTCATAATGATTTCCTCTGGGAACTAAATATGTCAAAAAAGAATGTATTATCATTTACTATAATGAATGATAAGGGACTTGTAACGTAAGCTGATTTACTATAATTACATTGTATTTAATATTTAATCTTTAAGCGTGGTATCCGGCAGTCGTCTTCATCTAGGTAGACCATAGACGGGTCAGATCTCATCTGTTTAAAAAGGGAAACATACGACACGTTATTCTAAAAGCTTTAGATGAACAACATTTACGTGAAAAAGAAGAAGAAGAAGAAGAAGTCCTCATAAAAGAAGGTCAATATGGAAGGAAAAAATGCCAGGCATGTTTAGTGTTAAAGGTGACACTGTACTCTTTATTTTGATATAGGATTTTCCTATTACTTCCAAAATTTCAATGACACTATTATCTTTGTGATTGCGATTGTATGAAAGTATGCACAATCACAGGTTTTTGCCTCTTTCCCAAAAAATTGCCATAAGTTCTGCCCTAAACGTATTATTTGCATCTTTTTTGATCCAAGTTCCCATTTATCTCAGTTGTCATTATTTGACATGATTGATATCACGTAAACTTACCATTCATTACACGGCGGTTCGCTTCCAGTTGCGGCTACTGCAATGAAAAGAAATGGGGACAAAGAATCCTACCATGACTATTCATACTTTGACATGCATCAGTTTTCACGACATAGGCAATCGACATGGATCCGAAGTGAATCCATGAAGAAGTGTCCCTTAACAAGGAATTTGCACTGTAAATCACACGCTTAACAGGGATTACTAAAAAAAATGTAACAATCATAATAACCAATTTTACTAATATCCGCGAAGCCAATTATAGCCAATCAAGGTATACACTGTAAATCCGTACCTGTAACACCTTTTGAACACATTTAAGGCGTTTTGCCAAATAGTTATTATTTATTATCTAGATCACAGAGAGTCTACATGTACCTTCTCAGAAAAAAAAAAAAGTGGTTTCACCTATTATAATACACATCGCAAGTCCAAAATAAAATCCAAACCGTCTCTTTGGTTTACAAGTTATCACACTTTGAATTTGTATCTAAACGCATCCTAAACACTCAGTGACGGTGTTAATTTTATTTTGGACTTGTGATGTGTAGGAAAATAGGTTTCAAAATATGAAACCTTTTTTCTTGAAAGGTACATGACGATAATAATAACAAAAAACACCTAACGTGTTTAAAAAGTGTACAGCTAGGGATTTATAGTGTACCGTAAAACCCCGTCTACAAGCATATATAGTGTTTTTTTTATAAAAGCTTAATTAATTCGAAGCAAGCGTTAATATACCAATACAATTGATCGGTCTTAAAATAATACTCGTTTGTATATGCTTGGATCCGTAATTTATTTGCTCAAACTCCATAATGGCGACTGGATAAATGTAGCTTTCATCAGAAGCACACTATATGCTTGTAGACGGGGTTTTACGGTATCTAAACATTTTGCCTTTGGAACTCGGAATATCTCTCGGGACTGCGCCCCTCGGGATATTCCTCGGTTCCAAAGGCAAAATGTTTAGATTTTTCACAATGCCCTCTAAATAACCGATGCGCAGTTATTAACCTCTAACTATATTTTGTAAAACAGATGGAAATAATACATGTGACACGATCTGGTCCATGGGGGCCAAAGGCGGCAAATTTGAAACTGAGATAAATGTCAAAATATGGAGTAAAAAAACAATAAAATACATAAGAAAATAGACATCAAAAAACTTCATAACTTTTGAACCAAGTATGCTAGACCTTTGGTGTTTTCAGTAAATGATAGCCTATTGTATGTATAATGTAATAATTACAGTAACTCAATTTTCAAAAATGCCTCCTTTGGCCCCCATGAATCAAATCGTTTCTTACCGCATTTTCCACACATAACTGGACATTTTCTTCTTATAATGGCATAATACGGACATTCTTCTTGAAAATAGTCATAGTCTTCACAATATTCATGCTCTTCATCTATGCATTGATCTGCAAAAGAAGTGATTCTTATCAATTATTGACAAACATTTGAAATTATATACCTCATATATAGATTTCTGTCATCTGATTGGTTGAAAGTGCAGTCATTGAATTAACTATGCCCGCAAAATGAACTATGGTCCGGTCCATGGAAATGAACTATGGACCGGTCACGTACGTGCGTCACGATCAAACTGCGCGTTTTTCCCAGCGTAAAATGATATTACGCACGCGTTAATGTTTTCACGCGCTATAATCACGCAGAAATCGCAGATTGTAATCTGTGTGCCGTTCGCATTGAAACTATTAATTTCTCTTGCCAAAATCGATGCTTTTAACCAAACAGATGACAAGAATCTTAAGATTTGGTATATAAAACAAATATTGACTGCTTTTTATTCGGGGCATGTACGCCTCGGGGCATAGTCATGGTTTTGAGATCACCTTGGGCCTATAATTTTAACCATGCCCCTCATAGTAGTCAATTCACCAATTCACCAGCTATGGGACTGCAACCCAGTGAGCAGCTACCACCTGGAGCTGATTCCACATGGCCTGAGTGGCGGTGTCTCAACAGACTAAGATCAGGGGTCGGAAGGTGCAAGGTCGCTTTGCAGAAATGGGGCTACCTACCAGAAGGGCAAAACACTAACTGTGAGTGTGGAACGGTTCCACAGACTATGAAACACCTGTTGATGTGTCCACAGATGGGGCAACACTGCACACATGAGGACCTAGCTGAATTCAACGATTCTGCTCGTCACTGCGTCAGCTATTGGCTCGGGCGCATTTGACCCTGCGCTTGGACACGCTAAGAAGAAGATAGTAGTCAATATTTTGTATACTATGACATTCTTTATATAATGCTCTTAGTTTGAGTTTACTAGAAAGCTCCCAGCTAACACAAAAAACGTTTTTAAAAAACTTTTTAAACAGGTTATATTTTAGATTGTTGGTTTTGCTAAAAACGTATTAATAATTTTTAAAATGTCTGGTCATAAAAACGTTTTAAAACGTTATGTATGAAAACACACTACAAAACTATTTTTAAAATGTTTTAAAAATGTTATTGTAAATTATATTTTGTGCAAACACTTTTTGCCAATATTTTGTCAACACTTAAATAACATTCTATTAGAATATTTGCAGGAGGTTATCAAAAATGTTTTTAAATGTTATGAAAACGTTTTATACCCTTCATATGCCCTTTATATAACCCAACATTTAAACTTGTTTTATTTCTTTGACAACCTTTTCTAACCTTTGGCGAATGATATCGAAAACGTTTTGTGTTTGCTGGGCCTATCCTGTTTTATCTTTCGTCATAAATATGAATCATGAATATTGCAAGAATTATTGTTGGGCCTAAATCATAATGTGGCAAAATTGAGGTACTGTCAACACATACTTAACTTCTGGAGCACTAAATTATAGTGCTCTGAAACTCGGATCTGTCGCACAATGTCCCTGCAGTACAAACTATTTTGCACACACCGTGAGACTTTCATAATAAATGTTTTTAACACCATAGAATGTATCTTCTAGACATTTTTTTTTAATTGGCGTAGCTGTTCGGCCTTCTCTTGGCACCACGAAAGCAGAAAAGTCATGCCCTGGTACCGATGGGTTTGAACAGGTTGTGCGACGTCAACTAGTGTGATCTCACCTGATCTGGTTAGTCTCTAGCCGTTTCCAAGAAAACGTCAGAGCTAGCTATATCGGCGACGAGGGAGTTCCTCGAAACCTCTCCCGGTAAGCGAAATAAACAAGTAGTGTTGCAGTTACTTTCGCTAAACTTAGCACCAATTCATACGAGCCCGGGAGCCCAATCTATATCCATGACATCCCGAGTATACTCCAATTAGCAATTTCAATCTTTATGATATAAAAACTTGATTAAGGTTGGTCTTAACCATGGAATTATGGAAACTTACGGGCCTCATAACTGCTAAATTGTTGGTGTAAAGTATATAAAAGTATATATATTTAGAACGGCAAAGACTTATGAATTTAAGATGAATTTATCAAGTCTTTGCCATTCTAAAACTTTTATATACTTTAGACCAACAATTAAGCTGTTATGAGGCCCAAAAGTGTCCATAAATTCAGGGTTAAGACCAACCTTAAATTGAACCATTTAAGTTCTCTATAAGCAGTCTGGTCCGACTGCCTGATCAGGAAATACTGTTGAGTCAGGCAGCATGTTGCCTGCACAGGCAACACAGGCTTTGGTAACCCTTCCGAATTTGACAGACTAAGGACTAAATTGTTCATGGTGATTTTATAAAAGATCGATGGAAATTTTACTTTGACACACATGAGCTACATGTAAGTTGACAATTTTTCACTGGGCGAAAAAAAATTCCACCAGGAGGAAAATAATTAAAATAACAAAACAATGTCTAACGGTTTAAAAAAAAATTGATTTAAATATGCAAATTACCTTTATTTTAGCTAAAATTTATGAAAAAATACTACTGATTGTACATCCAGTGATAATTTTATGTATTTTCCCTACTTCTTTACTCTAAATCAAGAAATAATGGTATATTAAAAGATGCTCTATTTGAAATAGAGCATTGCATTGTGGGATACTATGTTGCCTGCGCAGGCAACATGCTGCCTGATTCGGCAGTATTTCCTGATCAGGCAGTCGGACCGGACTGATAAGCATGATTAAGCATAATAAGCCTACTTACCCTCACAATATGTCCCAAACCATCCTTTCTGACAAGAACATGTGCAGTCATTCTCAGTCGGTGTGCCACAATGGTGACACTTAATGGAACAATCTGAGAAGAAGCAGTATCAGGAAAGCGTGGTGAAGTTGGCTCGAGATTAGAGATTAGAAATTAGACATTCGCAATTGAATAATTCAAAACGTTAAATATAAAGTTTTTGAAATTCCTTTATTTTGATGAATTTCGACCTAAAAATAACTCTTATGTATAGTTCAAGTCTTCTATTGTTTTTTTGACACTATTTTTGGACATCCGAAAATTTTGGCCAAACTATTCAAAAGTTTGGATCTTCGTTATCGGGCCAAAATTCGACCTAAAAACAACTCTTTTGTATAGTTTAAGTCTTCTTAAGTCTTTTGACACCATTTTTGGGCATTTAAAAAATTTGAAATTTTTGGGCCAAAATTTTTGAAAGGCCAAAAACGGTCTCAAATGACTCCATACCCTTGATCGATACGTGTGTTTGACTGGTTGTATAAAAGTTCTTTTAACCAAAGAATATTTTAATTCACCAAATCATTGCAAGTTCTAACAGATAGAGTTTGACTAAAACGTTTTAAATCCCGTAAAAAAACCCAAATTGACATAGATTTAGAGTTCGTCGCAGGGCCGTCGCTAGACCATTTTCTCAAGGGGCAGTTGTGTCCTAAAATCGTGTCAAATGAAGATGCATAGGCCTTTTACAACTTTTGGTTAATTTAGTCCCGGTATTTTGATTCAGCTTACGAGGTTTGATGATGCTTTTCCAGGCATCAGAGAAACTGTTCTAGCACTCATACATGTATTTGTGATTTACATATAAAAAGGGTGGAATTATAACTCTCATTTTTGAGATTTTTGTTCAAATTTGAGGTGAAAAAGGTAAACTCAAAGGTGACGTCTCGCAAATCTACTCACAGAATGGCTTTAAAGAGAAATGCGCACGGCGGCAATTTGGCATTTTAATACTCACTGTGAGGAAAACATGTGCACTCAAGCAGCCAAATTTTGATTTGGGGGGGCAAATAGGGAGCATACTATCAGATTGACATTGGTGTAGACGAGCAAATTCCTCCCTCTCTCTTTCCTTTTCTCCATCTCTCTCTTCCTTTCTCTTACTTTTTCCTTTAGGGGTCACCAGGAGGTGTCGCACCCCTCACACCCACATAACCCCCATGGCGACGACCTTCGTCGGACAAGTATAAAACTGTCACGCTTTCGTCAGTATTATTGTGGGCTGTCCCGTGACCAATAATATTAGCGGATCGCCTTTAATTACTTAAGAAATTGCTGCTCACAAAAGAGCCGTGGTATTTCAAAATGCTATAGTTGTCCGACGCCGAACCCGTTGAAACCCTTAATAGTATATAAAAAAAAGGCGACCAAAAACTCAACGGGAAAACGTCCGACTATTAAAGCGAGTACATTTCAATACATTTTTTTTTGGAATCATATCAAAGGTGTTAATTTATTTAAAATACAAATTTAATACATTCTTACCGCATGTGATGCCGTCTTGTTTACAATTTCCTGAAATGTTCACAAAGTAAAATAAATGTCTTTATTTGCTATACACCGTTCAATATCAAAAAAAACATTGGTGCTATCTGACAATGTTAGGAAGAAAGTTTTCCTTCGGTTGGCTCTATTACAGAATTACGATTGTAATGTACTATAATTAACTAAAAGACCCTACGAAATTAAAAAGGGCACAATGTCTGAGAGTGATTACTAAATTTATTATCAAGCAATATTATAGCATTTTCTAAAAAGGAAGTCCTTGATTTTATTTAATAATTCATCTTTCTACACCAATGCTTTAATGGACTGATAACTTGCAATAACTATAAACTTTAGGTACTGTATTTTGTGAAAAAATCTATGATTTTTAATAAAATCTCGGATCAGAATCCGATTGAAATTTTAGTCGAATTTGCGTATGGTTGAAATTTCTCGTAGGGCATGCGCAAGTATCTACGGGGAATCGACGGACTAATATATAAATAACTTTTGCTGCGACGACAAAACGTTATAAATACATGTATAAACCCAAATGATATCGAGAGTGACCGATTTATGTCAACTGAATTTTATTGAAATATACTTACTGCATTTGTTTTCAAAGCACCAACTCGCTTCAGGCCCACATCCTTCACAGCTTGGTCCCTTCGTGTATGGTCTTCCCCCGTAATTGCCCCTAAATGTTGGAACCAATTTGACGTCATTCACTTTCAATGAAAACTAAATTACATTATTATTTGTGATATTTCAGTTCCCCTTATTATTTATTTATTTATTTACTTCTCTGTGGTAGTACACACCATACTCACACATCCCTCCTTACACAAAAACGCACACCCCCATCCCCTTGCGGGAATTCCAACAATTATGTTGGTCATATCACACTTATACATTGTGGTGAATATGAGTTTTGAACATATCAATAACCTCGCCCTCGGCGATATCGGGCTTCTACTAAAAGGGTCATTTCTGCATGTTCCATGTCTTCCCCACATGCCAGGAATGGCGACACCGGGGTGACAGGGGTTGCACCAACCACCCAAAAAATTAGCCCGACCGATCCTACTTGAAAGGCCCCTCCACCCGTAGAACAACCTTTTTCTTCGTGAATTATCAGTACGACGCATTCTTCACACAACGCAAATAATCGCACAATTTAAGTGTAACGGGCGCATAGCGGAATAATCTGGAGGTACACTAGTTTGCCCCCTATAAGCGACTCTATGTGATGTGTCTTTGGCTCTAATCTCTTTGAGCCATATACAGTGCACAAAATAATTAAGGTACCAGTTATGTTCACCCCTTTATATTCTAACAAACACAAATATTTCAAATTTAATACATGTATACTCGTTAGCTCTGATTTAATAATAATAATGGCCCATTCCATGTCAACTCCAGGGATGTGCACCGCAGCACCTCTTCAATGTTTTTCTTTTTCTGTGTGGTGGTAGATATTGATGAGAAAGTAAAATCCTGAAAAGTTGAGCTTCATACTCCATTTCGTTTTCCCGTGGCATCAATTTGAAATTTAGGGGGGTCAGCGTAAAAAATGTGTCGCAACGCGAAAGACGATGTTTGGAGGTCCATAAATGTATAAAGGGAACCCTTTAAAACTTTGAAAATTATGTATCCTGGGGTACTTTTTGGTGTAGAATTCAAATCTGCTATCAAGAAACTTGTAACTCCTTTACTTTAAATAATGATATAGGGCCCTCACAACTCTATGGAAAACCTAACTAATGTGTTGAAGCTATCAAGACCCCAAGCCAACATCTCTCAGAAATGTTGTCCAAGAACATATCTTCAACATACCTGAAATTGATGGTGGGGTCAAATTGTCTGACATTAATTTTCAGGGGGTCAAATGTAAAAAAGTTTTTGCCAGTAAGATCCCTTTGGTGTATTCTAATATACTCAATATTGAATAAGAGTAATTTACCTGAGGGCTTGACTGGCAAAAAAATGGAAGTAAAATTTTTTTACTTTTGAGTTTGACCCCCTGAAAGTTGGTCCTGGTGTCGAAGTTGCATTTTGAGGGCCCTATATCTTTTAAAGTAAGGTATGTTTCCTGATACCAGATTTGATTTCTTGGACCAAAATTACCCCAGGATACATACTTTTCAAAGTTTTAAAGGTTTCAACACATACATTTATGGATTCCAACATCGTCTTTCGCGTTGTACACATTTTTACGCTGACCCCTAAATTTCAAATTGATGCCATGGAGAAAAACGAAATGGAGTATGAAGCTCAATTTTTCAGGATTTTACTTTCTCATCATCAATATCTACCACCACACAGAAAAAGAAAAAAATTGAAGAGGTGCTGCGGTGCACATCCCTGAGTTGACATGGAATGGGCCTAATAATAATATTTATTTCTTACATACAAAATTTAGAATATGTTAAAAACACCAAAACTGTACCTCAAATTGAACATTGTTTAATCATGTTTGTTAGATCTTTTAAATGATTTTTATGCATTTCTTGTATGTAATTGTTTGTTTTTGCTTCGTTTTCCCTGCATTGGTCCATGCTGTTGTTTTGCACTGGCATGTTGGCCATGTCCTGGGTTTTGTGTGTGCTTTTTAACCTTGTTTGTTAATAAAGTAATATGATGATTAATTACACAAATATATTTCAACTACACCAGGCACAAAAAGAAACTCGTCAGTTATATTTACACTTGCTGTTCAATAACTTGATAATTTTGGATTATTCTGAAATATACATTTTGTTAATTGGACTTTTCTGTCTCATTTGACGCCCTGTTCGTGAACATTGAGCAAGAATTGACCAAGATTTGCGCCTCCAAACTCTCAAACCCCAAAATGAAAAGTTGCAATTTTAACGATTCAATTGTGCCTGTTACACTGTGTGCTCTATTGATTGGCCCGTAATACAACGATGCGTTCCCATTGAAAATCGTTGAAAATGCAACTTTTGATTTTGGGGTTTGAGGCTTTGGAGGCGCATATCTTGGTCAATTCTTGTTCGTTTTTCACGAACAGGGTGTCAAATGTATATTTCAGAATAATCCAAAATAATCAAGATATTGAACAGCCACGGTTGTTTGATGGGATCATTTATTAGTTTTTCAAACAAAACATCATGTACAACTAAAATTTAGGCTTAAACAGCTATAAGTGATATCATGCTAATGCATACAGATGCTTTTGAGTCATTCTCAACTTTAATTTCCCCTCTTTTACAAAATGATTCACTTTTATAGCATTTGTAAAGCTTTTTTTTTTTTTATTATGTATCTATTAATGACAAAATTGGCGGCGCTATTTAGTTACTGGAAATTACTCTTTCAAACTTTTAATGCAAATAATTCCTTTTATTGTTTGACAAAATATGTTTATAAAATTTCCTTGTTGCTTGTGTCACCTATTCCAGGTGTTTTAATGGCAGTATTAATCACCTACCCCTTGCAAATAAAGAAATATGATTTAGGATAAATAGCGCCATCTATAGTTTGCATTTAGTTAATAATGAAGCCAATTCTATATACATCAAACAACCGCGCAGCAAAGATGAATATAACTGACGAGTTTCTTTTTGTGCCTGGTGTATATCAAATAATATACAACCGATACCGAGATAAGAGATGAGAATAGGTTAAAAGGTAAAGTAAAATTTGATAAGTTTAAGATATCACTAAATGCATCTTTTAAATGGTGTGTTTTTAAAATACCGTAATACCTTGACTACAAGCATATGCCTCTTTTCGATAAAAGAGACGAGAGGCAGACATTCTCCACAAAAATATTAGTTGGAGTTTGAACAACTATATTACTGATAAAGGCGGTTGTACAAACACGTATTATTGTAAGACCAATCCATTGTAATATGTTTGTGGAGGGTATTTGCCTTTTGTCTCCTTCGTCAAAAAAATACCTCGTTTAGAGGCATATATGCTTCCGGGATATGCTTGAAGAAGGCAGAAGAAATTCTACGGTACTCTTAAAATGATTGATGGAATCTGAAAATCTATTTGTATAGGTAAGTTATTCCACAGGACTGGAGCTGCATTACAAAAAGCTCTCTCACCATAAAACTTTGTATTGCACTTTGGGACACCCACCAAATTTAGAAAGTAGCAGAAAGTAGTGAACGGGTGGGTTGATATGTATTGACCGATTATTTTAAATACAGCGGGGCAAGATCATGCAAGGCCTTTAAAGTAATCAGGAGCAAATTGTACACGATACGCTGCTCAATAATGAAAGCCAGTGGAGATCGTATACTGGCTTCATGTGGTCACGATATTTTACACGAGAGACCAGACGCGCAGCAGAATTCTGAATGCGCTGTAATTTGGCGATCCCATGTTTTGGAAGATACTTGTAGATCCTACAAATCTTGCTAAAGCTTTCACATGCTTTTTCATGTTAAGTGCACTATCAATCACAACACCAAGATCTCGGGCTGTGGTCGACGGATCTATAGCTGCATTACCAATGGTAAGTGGTGCTAGTGGCAGGGTCTTGACAAATTGAGATGACAGATGAATAACCTCAGGTTTTGAATCATTCAGCATTAGCTTATTGGTAACTGCCCATGCCTTAATATCTGAAACACACTGTTCAATATCAATACTCTCACTACGCTTGGATGGATCAAGAACTATTATACAACTGTGTGTCATCAGCATGAATCATGTAACTCAACCCATAGGATGAAATGATGTCACCTAGTGGGGCAGTATACATGGTAAATATGAGTGGACCCAATATGGATCCCTCAGGTACACCCTCATGAAGTAAGAATTCATCCGAGGTGTCATCATAAACATCAATGCACTGAGTAAGGCCCTTGAGATAGGATGACATAATTTAAACGCAGTGCCTTTAATACCATAGCGCTAACGCAGACGCTGCAGCATGATGTAATGATCGATCAAATCTAACGCAGCCGAACAATCAAGTAAAGTAAGAGCGGCTTCCTGGCGCTGATCAACTGCATTTATGACCTCATTTGTTGAAATTGTTTGAGGAAAAGAAATGGTGATCTAACACCTGCAAAAGAAACGAAATCAAAAGTAGCACGTTTGTGTTCTAATCATTTCAACGCATGAGGTCTTAAATTTGAGCTAAAAGATGCTGATATTTATCTTTGTTTGTTTATGATATACAGGGGTGAAATAGCTGGTACCTTAATCCTTTAAAGACCCATTCAGTGATCCCAGCGAAAGTGTAAAAAATTAAAATTGTTTATAAATTGCTTAAAAGTGAAGGATAAGTCATTCAAATTGTCATTTGGTAGTTTTGAAATGAAAAATTTGGCAAAAAACAAAGAAAACAACAGTATTGACGAAGTTGAAGCCCCATTCAAATACATGTAACTAATTTAGACATTGTCAGTATCTAAATTACAGATCCATACAAATTCTATATTTTTGTCTTAAATACCTGGCTTTCGGCTGAACCACAAATAGGCTATGTTAACACATTTATGACAATGACAAAAGTACCAAAATCTGAATTTTGATGATTTTTACGATCGTCCGGATCAGCAAATCACTGAATGGGCCTTTAAGTGTACAACGCACTGAACATACTTACCCTGGTTTATAATTACAAATCACGATCCACCAATTGTTGTACGTCTTACCCGCGCTACCTACAACTGTAGGGCAAAATGCTGCACCGCATCCAACATGGGTGTTCGTCGACCACACCATCTTTATAAAGGAATCAGAATACATTTTTTATTAAGATTGTAATCGCTCTAATTGCTCAATATATTTCTTATTTGCATAATAATTGTTTGTTATCGAGTATATAACCATCCGGCTTACTAACTCACCTGACCCGTAACCAAAACAAATAGTTTTTTCATTGAAAATAATGAATTCACTCATGAAATTAAGCAGTGAAATTTCAAAATTAAATTTTGTTATTCTTTGCCAAAAATACGTAAAAAATATTAGCAACATTTGTCAGGAAAATTAATTGTCCATTCGAAGAAACCCGACTTATTATATTTGATCAACCTTGGTGCTCTACGGGGATGTAAACGACATTAATTCAAAATTGTATTGTTGTCCTACTACAACAAATCTAGGTGATTCCAATTAAGGGATGAAATCAAAACTCGACCGGCGGTCAACCGCCGGTTCCGGGCGGCTCCGTCCGGTTGGAGCCGATTATATTGTTCTAAACAATGGAGTGTGGTTCAACCGCCGGCGGCCGCGGTGGTCGAGTTTTGATTTCATCCCTAGGTGAAATTTAGAAATTGTGTTTACATTACAAATATGCCAAAAAATCAGGATTGACAAATATTAACCAAATACATTTGAACAGATCTTACATAATGGCTTTAAAATAGTGGTAATAAATACTACTTCAAACACTAGATGACAATAATAAAGAATAACACTTATTTATTTTTTATTTTAAAGTGAGAAATCTTCATCTCAACTTGGACTAGGGCTGGTACAAGTACTCCAAATGCAGACCCTATAACAGATATCCTAATATCATATATTCCAATCGCATCAGTCACTGAAACTTGACTATATTATTAATGTAAATGCATATGGAAAGGTTTCTATACTCGATACACCTGAGCACACATTTTCGTCCAAGAGCTCTCAAGCAAGCAGTGAATTGTCTCCGCACAGTCTTTGATTACACTACACGGTTAAGTACATAGCAATGTAAGAGCTGTGGAGCTTATAGCTTTTTTTTTATTAAAGGAAAGCTAATACTTCCCCCTAAAAACAATTTTCGTCACTAGGTCAACAGATTTTATAATTTTACAATTTTATAGCAAGGCGAAATGTGGAAAAGATGTTGAAAACTACCTATCCGAGCACGTTATTTGACCAAAATGTAGGTTTTAAAAGTCAAAACCTGAACTTTACAATATTTTTCAAATTTTATGTCATTAAATGAAAAAGCACACTAATATTGTCCATATACTAGCGTCACTAGAATGAGCAATAGCCAATTCTCTTTAAATTGCAAATGTTGTTCAAAAAGTTACTATTTTCGCCTGTTTTGTCATACAGTTATAAATTAAATGAACTATGACTTTGCTAAAGAGCGCTTACAAATTGATATGCTATTCTCTAACTTGCTCGCATTGCCACGCATATCACAATGGTTGCCAAAATAAGACAAGTGCATATAAGAGAGTAGCAAAATAATTGAGCTAATTTCTGCTTTGAATAATAGTTGAATTGTCCTCATCATAATTATGTTTCGGTTAAATTTTATAGGCACTATTGTGATCCCCGCAAAGGAGTAAATTAAATTCTTTTAGGAATGTCTTAAAAGGGCATTTCGTGATCCACAGCCTCATCCCCCCCACTTTTCTCAAAAGTAACGCTGACTCGATATCATTATGTTGGTCGCACTCATTTGCACTTACTTTATTGAGTTCTTACAACTCAGAAAATGAAACTAGGTTAGTATAATTTTCTAGAGGTGTGCTATAGTATACAAAATTTTGCACTGATTACAAAAATAAATATTAGAATACTGCTAATTGTGCAGAAAATGATCCAATTACGTGAATTAAGTAACAAAGTACCAAATTGGAATAACTCAAAACAATAAGTACCAGTAACTTAATATGTACGAGTTACATCAACTTACATGTTGAGTTACAATAACTCAACTAATTGGTTCTTTGAACCTTGTTTATTTTTCTAAGTTCCCTGAACTTGAATTCAGAAGTTGGCATTACTTAAAAAGTTGACGCAACGACTTACATCAACTTTTTAAGTAATGCCAACAAAGTTGATTAGTTGACGGAACTTTTTCAGCTTTTTCAGCATTTTTTAAAGTTCGGATAACTAAAATGAATTTTGTTTTGGCAACTTTTACACTATTTTTGAGTTGTCCAAACTTACTCCTTTTGAATTGCGCCAACTAGGCGAACAAGTCATTTCTATGAGTGTACAAGTGTCCGCAGTGACAAACTCCTAATAACATAGAGCTTGCGATGTTCCATACGATTTCATAACTTTCAGGGTATGGTAGAATAAGTTAGGCCTATACTCTTTACAAAAATACGAAAAAAGTAAATAAATTCTAATTTAGCCAATCACTGAGAGTGTTATTAATCTTAAGCTGGAACGGTAAAACCCTTATACTTTTTCAAATTGAAATACCGTTTTATAGTACCAGAACTATAGAGTATTATTGACTTACTTCAGTGTAGTGACCACATGCTGTTATCGAGCAACTATTTGCGTCATAATTATACCCAAATTCTTCAAAAGTAAAAAGCATCGGTCGCACGAACGCCACCCGGAGGTGAGCTCAAGCTTCCACTATTGCCCCACATATTTTGGCCACCTCGATTGTGTCCAGCTGTACAAGCTGCAGCCCATTGTTCAGCCGCATTAGCCTCGTTGTCATCCCAATACTTGATAATTTGAAGACAAAAGAAAATAGATTTATACAATAACGGTGACATTATTCGGGCAGATAGTGAAGTCATGTGGTACTAGTATTATCTTAAAGTTAGGGTGCATTTTTTATATTCCATTGCCCACAGACTGTGGGCCACAGTCACCGATTAACCCTAACAAGGAACATGCTTTTTTGCTATCGGAAGGCAGAGAAGGAACGAAAAAGGTGCCCATATAAATGACTTTAGGGTGATTGCGCAATGCCATCACGTGGAATGCATGCATGCGCAGTGGTTTTCCTTGTATATAAGATTTTGTAAGATTTTTACGTGTTAGGGTTAAATATGCTCTATCTACTTCAGGGCAACATCCGGGGAACCATACAATTTTCAATAATGTAATATGGCAGAATCGGGGCCTTAAGGGAATGGGTATGAACGTTTGGGCGTATTTATTGTGGGACATTAGAGCACATCAGTCATATCGAATTGCATTCTGAATACGAAGAATGTCCTTCTGATATCAAATAATTTTGATTTTTTGAAATTTGCAATGTAATACACATTTTATGGCAAATCATTAAAAATTGATATTTTTGATATTTAACAGTACTCGAAGTAAACTTTATAAATCTGATTATTTATATTTGAAGTGTATGTAGGTGGGATGAAATGCCGACGATCAATTGAAAATTTTGACCTTTCGTATTGAAGATATGGATTTTTTCCCCAAAATACCAACAAAAAAATAGGTCTTTTGGGGGAAAAATCCATATCTTCAATATGAAAGGTCAAAATTTTCAATTGATCGTCGGCTTTTCCTCCCAGCTACATACACTTTAACAATATATCATTAAATTTATAAAAATTTACTTCGAGGACTCTTATATCTCAAAAATGTGAAAAATATCAAATTTTATTAATTTGTCATAAAATTTGTATTATATCGTGAATTTCATAAAATGAAAATTATTTGATATCAGAAAGACATTCTTCGTATTCAGAATGCAATTCGATATGTCTGATGTGCTCTCATGTCCCACAAAAAATACTGTCGAAAACGCCATAAACGCTCATTCCAGATCCCTTAAGGCGAGTGTGATGGCAAGAATCAACGAGTGTGATTGTAGTTATGCTTAATCAAAATAGGGAATTGAGACAAGGTACACGCATAAAAAATAATTACAACTTTTATGGCAACAAGTTCAACGTTTCCACTATCATGACTATGTCTCTTACTCGGCTGTTTGAATATATGTATAGTAGACTCGGCTCAAAACCCACAAACTGAACTGAAAAACGACATGGCATATTAAATTTGCTGTAGATTATTAAATATCGCCCAATCACACCGAATAAAATTCCTTATACAGCCGACGCATCACTAATTTTACGCCAAGATGTATTTATATATTTAAAAAAAAACTAATGTATAATAATTTTGGTGACACAGCCTGCATAAGGCCCTACACATAATAGTATGTGTAATTGATCGCTTACAGCATCAGCGATGTTAGAGAACCCGGATTGAACGATTCGAGGTAAAAAAAAAGTGAATAAACAAACAAGAAAAGTTGAACTAAACAAAGTAAAGTAAATATTTACCATGTACTTCATATCTTGTGCTGGTGGTGAAACCTGGCCCCTTAACTCGTTATGTCTGTTTAAAATAGCATCCTTCTCAGCCTGGGTGAAATGCACTATCGTACCAGTTGTCTGTCTTTTCACGTCTTCGCCGTCACCTATCATTTACACACATTCAATATAAACACAACACATTAAAGTCATAATGTACGATCTTATAATATGAATTTGGTTAATTTTTTCAAACCTGATTTTTTTGCATATTTGTAATGTTTACACATGTCACAACTTGCACCTAAATGGAATCAGCCAAATTTGTTGTGTTTGTAGGTAAACAGAGCAAAGTTCGACATAAAGTCATAATTCAAGAAATTATGACTTTATGTCCGCCCATATAACTGCATGTTAAACGGCCAAAATAACAAGCAGTGTTTCTTTCACGTTACCTCGTTATTTCAGCTCAAAATGGACAGAAACCATTCCCGATCATTATTACTAGTATATTTATTTCAGCATTTTGAGTATATAATGACAAATTTAAAATTGGAAGGAAATCGTACATTAAGCCTTTAAGAAAGTCTTCACTTGTATAACCCGCAAGTCTAAACCTGTGCATGTTATTACAAATTGATTGATATGGTCATGTGCAGAAAGGAGAGATAGAGGAGGGGGAGATGGAAAGAGGCGGGAGGGATGGGCGAATTAGTGATAGAGGAGGAGAGCGATAACGAGGGAGCGAGATATTAGAATGTTTTTTATTAGTTGAGTTGCCCCTTACTTTAGTATACCTATATTGTTTTTTATTGTGGTGTATAATTTACTGTAGTAAACATACCTAATACATCAGGTACTACATTTTTGACACCCCATTTCTGTTCAAACTCCTGAAAATGAAAAAGAAAGTGAGAAAAAACATACCATTCATTGGCAGATATTTAAAAAAATGTCAGAGAAAAAAACCGGTCATACCTGCCTGTACGGGGACTTGAACCCCAAACATTCCGCTTGCCGTTGTAAAATTGAATCATAATTTATTTGATACTAAATGTAATAAAAAATCTGGTAAATCTGATGTTTGATTACATATTGGGTGTCAAATCGACCCTATTATATTTCTCTATCTGCACAAACAAAATATTTCAAGTTTCCAGTTATTTGAAAATTTTAAAAATTTTGAACCTTTGCCAAAACACAGCATTTTCCAGATTTGGTCCATCAAAATACCCTTTACAACTTATTATGGCATACATTCAGTTGGACGCAACACCTACGATAAGATTTGCGTGATGCGAATTAGAGTAGGGGCACCATATTATTGACCGTCCACGGAGTAACAAAAAAAAGGGATAATTTTTGCTTTTTATACGTTGAACAAAGTATAAAGTGAGATTTTAACTCAATTTACCTAAATCTCTACGACGCAAGATGCCAAATAAACCATTTTTGCGTCAAACCTATTCAAAGACAATGCAGTTTAAGCAATTGTAGAAATTGTGAGTCAAAGTTGGATTGCGTTTTATTGGGACACCCTGTCTGTCAAGTTTTGTGTTCAATAAACATTACTTTACATAGCTGCAAGATGTTTTAAAATCTAAAAATATTTACTGGAGTTATAACCAAGTAAGTAAAAGTATGTAGAACACTCTGGAGTGTTACTGGCGTACCATCTCCTTGGTAGTAACTTGAGTTGACGGCCCTGATGACTGGGGACAAACGTGTCCCCCTTTAAAACAACAGAAAGTAAACAAGCAAACAAAAAACAAAATAATTACCTCATTTTCTATGGAGTTAGAATGTGAGAACAGAATGGCTGCGGAAGTCAAAGCCACGAGAAAGAAACCGATTGCTGTCATGATTTGGGTTCTCGGTGCAAGCGGGTGTAACGATGTCAACGTGGTTCTAATAGAGAATGATGAGGCTTATAGACGGTGGAGTGGATATATAGATAACATGTAGCGTATATCTCTTTTTTCTTCGTTGTAATTATTGTGCAGCTGGTTGTTTATTATTATTCAAACGCTAATGGAATTTTAATCCATCCCAGAATTTTTGAATAAAATTGTTTCTGTTTTGATCTGGTTGCGCACATGAAACGGATATCTTAGACTGGATCTATTTAATCTTTTGTAATAAAATTTGTATGCAACATTGCCGAATGTTTCAATTTGCAGATATCTTATATGCACCTTTGCGTCACTAAAGTTGCGGAATTTACATAAATCTCATCCCATTTTGAGTCTTTTACATTATACTGCACGAATTTTATGAAATAATTGTAGTCACCTGTGTGTATTTTATGCAACTTTGCAGTGTTTGTATGCGTAGTACACTTTCATCGAGCTGCAGCTAGGTTAAAAAAGGATGATTCAATTAAATGAATTGATATTTTCAACCTACCCTTTGAAATAAATGCAATCAACATTTTCTTTTCTGTTTAATATTTTACAGAGATTATAATCTTATGAATTTATAGGCGCCTGTGTGCATTTTATGCAGCGTTGCACAGTTCTGATGCATATTTGCATTAACATTATAATTCCGTTAAACTTGACATCATCGAGCTGCAACTAGAAACTAGGTTAAAAAATAGCAACAAAAATCGAGTTATTATGCACTTTCAAAGTATGTATTCTGTGTAGCTATTTAGTTATGGCAGAAAAAAGTCACATTACAAAATAAATGGTGGTCTAACGAGCCGTTTAGTTTAAGATGTTTATTACATGCAATAATAGTGAGACAAATAGCAATAAGTTGTGCTGGAGATTATGTTACAACAACATTTGGAAAAGTGATATTAAATGTATTATTAAATTTTTGAAAGTTAATATATATTATATACTAGTATTGATATGTTCTGCATAATGTTCTAATAGTGTTCTACACTTGTTGGGTTAGAACTTACCGGTGTTCACTCTTCTTTCTGGATATTTTCAGAAAGTGTTCCCAAAATAGCCATCATAGGTCAACGTGTTCTGGATGTGTTCTAGTGACCTGATAATAACCCGGACTTGGAACACATCTAGAACACATTCTAAAACTTAGGGGCTGTGCAATAAAAAAAATATTTGCCCCCCCCCCCCATCCCCCTGTGTCATATGTTTGTAACGTTCTTGACAGATGACATTCTAACTTGAGTCAACTTTAGAAACAAAATAATAAGTTTTTTGTAAAACATACCAGTAAAAGTAATAGTCATCTATATGTAAATGCCATTCTAACTGAATTAGTCAAATATAAAAACAAGGCACTTTCTGGTAAAACCAGGGATCGTGTATGGTCCCTGGTAAAACATACCAGTACAAAAAGTTTTACTTGAGTTTTACTTTTTGGTAAAACCAGGGACCGTGTATGGTCCCTGGTAAAACATACCAGTACAAAAAGTTTGACAATAAGTTTTTTATTCAATATCAGAGGATGCTTACATACATTCCCATAACCCAGGGTATGCCTGCCTTTTGTACACATGTGGCACAGTTGACCTGCATCCAGACGTACCTGCCTGTGCGGGGACTTGAACCCCGAACCTCTTTCTTGCGGGGCGAGCGCTCTAACCATTGAGCTACACAGACTGTTCCTGATAAACATGATTCAAGTCTAGTACATGTGAATATGAGCAGTCAGGGTAAACAGAACAAACAACACAAATTACATACCAGTGTACGAGATCAATTAATGATGTTTACCCGGCAGCCTAAAATAATCATATAAACAAGGATAATGGCTTACGCATCATGCACTGGAACATAGAAACATTCAAACATTTCAAACTAGCGCACGAGATTAACTTAATAATGCTTAATCGTTATTCTTAATAATATCAATATACAGGGGAAAGAAGAATTACGTTAAGATATTTAATCCCTGTCTTTAGTTCTTCTTCTGTTCCGTGGTATATGATGAGACAGCCACCAAAATATCTCCAATAGTGGAAAATGTTATTAGTTGCATTAAGGGTAGACGAGCTTTTTTTTTTTGCCCCCCCCCTCACCACCAAGAAAGCTGGCTACGCCCCTGTTATAGGGTCACCACTTTGGGGTTAGTTGCCAGCTTATACGCAAAACTAAAATAAGCATTACATTTTTCATTTATAGATCCTATCTGTGATATCCAGTTCATGCACAACTAGGTCATGTCGAAAATGATTTTAAAAACATGGAATGGATTATAATTCCATTAACTTTCTGAATTATAAACCACCACCTGCACAATAATTACAACGAAGAAAAGAGAGAAATGTACAATTTGCTGTCTATAAATCCATCACCCATTTATTAGCTTCATCATTCTCTATTGGAACCATTTTGGCATCGTTTCGTGAGCTGTGCAACAAGGATCCAAATCATGGCAGCAATCGTTCTGTTTCTCTTGGCTTTGACTTCTTTGACTTCCGCAGCCGTTCCACAGTCTGAGGTAATTACTTTGGTTTTTTGTTTGTTCGACTTGTTTTCTGTTATTATTCAAAGCTCAAGTCACTAAACGGTTCCATACAAGCAAGTCCACCGGGGCAAGTCCCCCAAGACATTTTGGTATAATCCAAAAACGGCATGATCTTGTAAGTTTGGAACATAGACTGATTAGTTATGCATCAAATGGGCGGGTTTTTGTTGCTACTTTTTGTTATCTTATGACATTTCCGGCCAAAAAAAAGTTGCATTTTTCTACATAGGCTTTTTATGCTTCAATATTTTAAGTGAGTAATTTAATCAAAAAGAAGCATCTTTCATTTAAATAAATTTAAGCTTTTTTCTGATTTAGGTGTCACACAGTTGCAGTTTTTATGGTTCAGTGAAAAATTAAAATGAATGCTGCAGCTTATTAATGCCTTTCAACAATGTATAGGCCTTCCGTCATGTGAGATGACTTCCAAGCATTGTTCTTTTCTGCTGTAGATCAAGCTGGTTCCCCGCATGCTGCAGGATTTGCTGCAAAGTCCTTTAAGGTGGTGTTGTCCCTCACTTGTCCGCTTGTAACAAGTTGAGTCTTGATAACGGCCATCCATATAAATGATTTTGAACCATTCAAGAAATGACCAATGGAATAAGGGTATTGGGATCCAGCATAAAAGATTTTTAATCAATGAACAAAAGATTTATCAATATCATTGAAGTTACAGTTGTTCTTCCTAATAAATTTAATTACAATGAAAAAAATTCTTAAATTTACGCTTGTTAATGCATACAAAAAAGCCAATTTAGAAAAGTGCAACTTTTGTTTATGTATAACATTTCATAAATAGCTATATTTCTCACTGAACCATAAAACATGTTTGAAATGTATAAAAATTAATTCATGAACATCTTAACTTAAGTTATTTAGATAAAAGTAAAAAAATATAGACATATTCCATTTTGATTAATTTGCTTTAAAGGTCCGTAACCCGATCGACATCATCATCCCCGATTTTTTTCATTGTTGATGAGGTTTTGGTATCACATAATAGATACTATTTTTCTCATTACTATCCTGAAATTTGACGCTCCAAGTCGATGTATTTCCGGAGAAATCATGAATCACAGCGGTTTTTACAGGTATACCAGTTTGTAAACAATAAAAATTACTTCGAATCATGGGAAGAGAAAAAAGCGAACTACGCTAAGTGCTGAGGAGACGGTCCGCCGTATATAAGTAAAACAAATCCTTGATTGTTTCAGTTGGTGAAATAGCTCAATTGGCTAGCGCGCCGTTCTTTTACCCTAGAGGTACCCGGTTCAAAACCCGGTATCGGAAGGTTTTTTCCTCTCGATTTTTAACCCAAACTTGTTTATATTCATTTGAAATGTACATATTGCAAGGGGAAATATATTTTGTTTCCTTTTTTTTCTGAAACGGTACGAAAAAACAAAAAAAACAAAAAACAAACAAATATTTTCCGTTCAATACGGGCCGGGCATTGCAGCATGTCAGCATTCGTCATACGAACGGGAATTGTTGTTGTTGCATGCCTACCCAGAATGCAATTCACGTATACAAGGTATTGGATTGCAAATTTGGCTATTTATTCACATTTACGCTGAAAATGCTCTCGTTTTTTCACAAAGCAGCATAAAGGGGGTGATATTTTATATTATTATGTAATTTTAAAGACAATCCATATCCAAAACCAATAGGGTTACCCCCTTTAAGTGAAAGAGGTCCGAAACCAAAAGTGATGCATAAAAAGCCTATATAAAAGTTTATAATTTTATAAATGGCTGTATTTCTCAGTGAAGATAATAAAAAGATACAACAAAACCCCGTTCACTTGTTAACTTGAGAATTGATCAAGTCGTTTTTGGATTATACCAAAATGTATTAGGGGGGGGGGCTTACTTTTTTGGAACCGTTTATTATAGATACATAGTAACTGTAACAATATTCCAGTATGCCCAGAATGTCCATAAAGTAATTTTACCCATACTTTTGGTTATGACGCTAGGAAATTTTTTTTGGATTTCATAAATTTTCTGAGCTATGTAGATTAAATTTTATTACGTGGTACAACATTTTTTATTGAACATTGAATACAAGGTGCCCCAACAAAACGCAACCCAACTTTTACCCCTTTTTCATGAGTTTATTTATAATCAATGGCCACATTTTGTACAATTCTTCAAAGGTATTGTCTCTGAGAATGTTTGCCTCAAAAATGGTGTAGTTGGCATTTTGCGTCTTTGGGATGTGACAATTTAAGTAAAATGAGTCAAAATCAAACTTGCCCACAACATTGACATCCTGCCCTGGAGTATGCATGCAATACATTGTTTTAATGATTGAATCATTTCGTTCTGCACACGAGAAGTCACCATAAGTCACCAAAAGTGTAGAAACAATCAGAAAGCTACAAGAAAAATTATATTTCCGCAACACGGTATTCTCAAGTAACCAGTATTATTGGGTTTGTTTTTTCTGTGCTAGTCAACAAAATTGACCAAATTATGCCCGCGTAAAATTAACAAAAGACGGCGTCAGTCACGCTATACGCCAAGTGCAGTTCGCATCCAGCTATAATGCTATTTCTTGTGGGACCTGAGGACACATCAGATACACCAAATTTTACATACGAGGCCGGGATAGGAGGAATGTCCTTCAGGGCTGCGTTTCATAAAACTTTAGATTTAAACTTAAGTTTAATTCTTTATGAAACGCCGCCCTGATATCAAATAATTTTGATTTATTGAAATTTACGATATAATACAAATTTATTTTAACATTTTTGACATTTAACGGTCCTCGAAGTAAATTCTATAAACGTAATGATATATACTGAAAGTGTACGTAGTAGTCCGTCAAATGAAAATTTTGACATTTCGTATTTAAGATATACATGTATAATCTTCAATATGAAAGGTCAAATTTTCAATTTTTAAAAATTTGCCATAACATTTCGCAAATTAAAAAAAAGCAACCAGGAGGACATTCCTCGTATTCAGAATGCAATTTCATGTGTCAGATGTGCTCCCAGGTGCCGAAAATTCTGTGCAAAGTAAATAAACAGAATATTTAGTTTGTGCAGATAAACAAATATAATAGAAATAATTTGACACCCAATATCAAGACCTGAGTACAAGAAGACCGTAAGTCCACTTTGCCCTCAACATGTATACACTAAAGTTACGTATACATGTAGTTTCTTAGGGCGAATTTCTCGATAGGAGTCTTAGTAAGCCTTAGGCTTAGGATGCCTTGAGGCTACTAAGCCTAGCCCGCTCTCGAAGCCCGAGTCTTAACTGTAGCTGGATTTTATGATGTTTAATACATGTCCAGGGTGAAACATCATGAAAGGTTGTGAAAGATTTGTTTTGCCCCTTAACATGTATATAACATTACCAAACCATACGAAACTATACGCAACTTTAGTGTATACGTGTTGAGGGGCTAAGTAGACTTACGGTCTTCTTGCGCTTAGGTCTTCATATGTAATAATTTGCCACAACGAAGTGAAATTAGTGAGACTACTAATCTGCTATTCAGCAACATGCATAAAGAACAAAATATTAAATATTTGTGTAAAAGGGAAAAAGGGAAGCATATTGCAAACAACAGATTCGCCAGATTTTCCTAACATTTTGTATTCAATAAATTAAACATAATTCAGCTTTAAAGTAATGAATACAATTGAATAATCCATCACTTTTTACGCGAATTATGACAAATGAAACGGGTAAATAACTTTTTAGACACTCTCTCTATCTTTGTTTTCTCTTTTTTTTTTTTTAATTTGCAGGAGTTTGAACAGAAGTGGGATGTCAAAAGTGTAGTACCAGATGTATTAGGTATGTTACTAGTAATTCTAATATATAAACAATAGAGGCATAATAAAGGAGCAACTTAGCTAATAAAACCACTGAAACATCTCCCCTCTCTCTCTCCTCTCTCTCTCTCTCTCTCTCCCTCTCTCTCTCTCTCTCTCTCTCTCTCTCTCTCTCTCTCTCTCCTTCTCTCTCTCTCTCTCTCTCTCTCACGCTCTCTCTCCCCCCTCTCTCTCTCTCTCTCTCCTTGCCTCTGTCTCTGAGACTCCGATTGGTCAAAGTATTGTTGTTGCCATTTTAAACACGAAAATAAATTCATGAATTATTATTTAGTAACATAACATTATGCAGTCATGTCTACAGCAGAATTCACCACGACCTTTGCAGGACTTAAACCCCAAGATAAACCTCATTGAAAACAGCTCAACTATGTTAAATCAAGGATGGGTCTCATAGCCCTGGTTAAATTCATAAACATATGTTTCTGATTTACATGTACGATATTCAATGTGCTGTGATGAAATAGGTATTATAATTTCAGTTGGATGCACCATTACAAAGCAAACGCACAGTTAACAATACTGAGCGTGGCCTTTGTTTCCGAAACGAGAACAATAGTCTGCGTATTGTTCTCCAGTCATGTGGATGGTACAATTCATGTCAAACTTGTCAGTCATTGTGATCGTATCACACAAGTAAATGAGAAACATGTATTTTAGACTTAACACGGTTTGGAAAAAGTTTTTCCATTTTTTAGCTCCCTATCAGGCAGTCAGAACTCCATATTTGGGAGGGCTCTACAACAATCTTCCCAAAATCGCATTTTAATCATTTTTAGATGAGCATAGAGGGAAAGAATTGAAGTTTATTTACAGCTTCTATGGCAAAAATTGATCAAACCGATCACACGATGGTGCTCGTTCGAAGTTGGAGCTATCGCGAGTCAGCTGTTGAGCACAATTTGCCATTGAAATTACATGTCCGACTGTTATGACATTTTGGAAGACTCTCTTCGGGAAAACAGCTCGACAACAGCTTTTCCGTGACATTTTTTACTTCAAATTGTAGTATGTTAAGGATGAACATTATAATTCACATGTGAGCTTCTATGGCTATTATTGGGTGAAGGGTTTTCCCACCAGCCCACCAACTAGTCCATTGCCTATGCCTACAGTACTGTTAGTGAGCTAGAGGTCAATCATCAATTGGAGCGCTGTGTGTGCACTGAATAGGAAAAACGGACAGTAACTGCATAATGAAGGGCTGTGCAATAATTAAGAACCCTGGTGGGAGGGTAATATTGGGGGGGGGGCAAAAAATTTTTTGAAAGGGGGCCAAGCAATTTTTGGTACGCATTCATGGGGCGTCTTTTAAATAAAACGCTCTAAAACGGCCTAAAACAGTACGGAAACGCTAAAATATGCACATTTTGCTAGACCATTTAAGGGATGGGGTATGAACGTTTGGACAGTATTTATTGTGGGACATTAGAGCACATCAGACATATCGAATTGCATTCTGAATACGAAGAATGTCCTTCTGATAGCAAATAATTTTGATTTTTTGAAATTCGCAATGTAATACACATTTTATGGCAAATGATTAAAAATGGATATTTTTGATATTTAACAGTACTTACTGTAGAAGTAAACTTTATAAATCTGATGAATTATACTTAAAGTGTAGCGGCGAATACATGCTACTTGGGCATAACCAACGCACCTTTCTAATGAATGGAGTGCATATGCACCGTGAGCAAGTAAAGTCATGTTTACACGGTCGGACATAATTGGTAAGCGACTTATAACCGGTTACAGTGACTTATTACCGGTAATAAGTGATTTAAGTCCGACCGTGTGATTACGACTTAACTTCTTTTCATGTGCTTTTCATGATGAATCAGATTAAGATTACATAACACGTTTGTGCAACCTCCGTTTTATTACTTCTATGATCAACCAAACAAAAGTTAACAATGCGAGTTATTATGTCGTAATTTATTGTCTACTATTATTTTAATGTTTATGTCACTATAGTTGTGTTCACACGGTCGGAATAATTACCGGTAATAAGAGACTTAAAAGTCACTTATCACCAGTAATAAGTCACTATTACCGGTTATAAGTCGTTTATTACCGGTAATAACTCACTTATGTCCGACCGTGTGAACACGGCTTATAATAAATTATAGTATAAAGATTATAACATTATGTACCCATGTGTTTTCTGTACCTATTTTGATTGTGTGTGAATGATAGATATTACAAATGGTGACGCCGAAGTCGTGAAAAGACAGACTACTGGTAAGATAGTGACTTTAAGCAAGGCTGAGAAGGATGCCATATTAAACAGACATAATGAGTTAAGGGGTCAGGTGTCCCCATCAGCAGAAGATATGGAGTACATGGTAAATGGTTTGTACTTTGTTTAGTCTATCCTTTCTAGTGTGTTTATTCGTTGGTCTAAACGAATTATTAAAGGCTTAATGTACGATTTCCTTCAAATTTTAAATTTGTCATTTGTCACTTTGTCAAAATGTTGAAATAATACTAGTAATAATGATCGGGAATGGTTTCTGTCCATTTTGAGCTGAAATAACGAGGTAACGTGAAAGAAACACTGCTTGTTATTTTGGCCGTTTAACACGCAGTTCTATGGGCGGACATAAAGTCATAATTTCTTGAATTATGACTTTATGTCGAACTTTGCTCTGTTTACCTACTGATTCCATTTAGGTGCAAGTTGTGACATGTGTAAACATTACAAATATGCCAAAAAAATCAGGTTTGAAAAAAATTAACCAAATTCATATTATAAGATCGTACATTATGACTTTAAACTAAATAACATCCCTGATGTTGTAAGCGAACAAAGAAAATAATAATCTACACTGACCCATACAGATCATAGATCATAGTTCATAGTTATTTTATTTCCATGATTAAAAAACAAACAGAATAGAAAATAGCAACATACAATTAGATGGAAGAGGTACAACGAAAGGCAATAAGCCTGCAAAATGTTGACCCCTCATACAAAACTGAGAAAATACTACCTTACAAAAATACTACCAAAAAAACAAAGCCAAATATATATACTAAAACATGTACCAAACAAGCACAATAAACTTACAATACAATAGCAATTTGAATGAACACGGTTATAGTTTATAATATTTTCATATTTAGTGACTGCAAAAAATAAGCACTGTCCAGATGTCTTTCTTTTAAAATGACTTATTAAATCAGAACACTGTGAAAGTGTCAAATGAACACCAAACAGAGGCAAATTAGCAGTTAACACCAATGAGTGTAAACATTAAAAATATTAAGTTAACTCCAGCAGAAATCACTGTATTATCAACACCCGTGGGTGTGGGCCTCCTGGAGCACTTTCTTGGTGTTTGACACCACGGAGTTTTTAGAATGTAGCTGTCCCAATAAAGTTCACCATGGATAAAAAATCGTTTATCTTCGTTTTAAATTATCTAGTATTGGGATGACAATGAGGCTAATGCGGCTGAACAATGGGCTGCAGCTTGTACAAAGGGACACGATCGAGGCGGCCAAAATCTATATGGTGCCGGTGGCAGTTTACAGTTACCTCAGGCTGGTGTTGATGCGACCAATAGTTGGTATGATGAATACAAGAACTATAATTACGACGCAAATAGTTGCTCGGGCGTTTGTGGTCATTACACCCAAGTAAGTCAATAATACTATAGTTCTAGTACGTAAAATGATATTTTATTATTATTTATTGTTATTCACGGTTTATTCAAACACACTAAAAAAAACACATCTAAAAGCTAATTTACTGTGCAGCCCACAGATATAAAAAATACAACCAAAAGTGCTTCAATTACAGAGAAGAGGAAGTGTTCCTCTCTATCGTTAAATAGGAAGAAACATAGCCCGCTAAATCGTTAAAAGTTAGGCGGGTAACGCAAAGGGGAAGCTATTGTTTCTCCCTATAGTCAATTTCCCCTCATAGCCTTGTTTTTAAAGGTCAAGGAGTCGAACCTGCATTTTTTACATGACGGAGTGCCCATCTTTCTTTCGTTAACGATTAGGGCAAACGTCACCGTGAAATGTTGTGGGGCATCGCCCAGCATTTAAGAATGGCCGTACCCATTTGTGCAACTGGGTGGAGAGGAGTAATCGAGATAAAGTGCCTTACTCAAGGGCACAGCACGATGACGTCGCCGGAGCTCGAACCCACGACCTTTCCATTATGCAAAAAAAAAATAGTTTCGACTCATGTCCCCCGCGCGCATTAGATTTATGTTGCACGTTTTCACGGGTAAAATAATAGAGGGCTGTAATTTATATATTTTAAACCACCAGCGCTAAACTGAATATATTACACAAGTTTATGCATATTGTACTTAAATATATTTGAATAATTTACTTTTTTACTTTTTGTGTCCCTTAAAAGTAAGCCTACTTAATTGAATAATTAGGCACACTTGATTAAAACATTGGACGAGTCCTCTACCTATGTCCACCCCAACCAAAAAAAAAAAAAAACGCTCAACGGTCTATGCAAATTAACTACTAGACAAGATCCCCGGGATACTACCTGTCCAGGAGAGCTTCGCAGGAAATCGGCGGTACTCATTACAAGTCAAGAGGCTGGGAATGCAAAGCTTTACTGTGACTTGCCCATAATGGGGAGTACCAATGGACAATGCGTTACTGGGTTCGCTTTGCTTTTGCTTTTATTTGAAGATGGTTGGTGCTTTTAGCTGCTATGGCTATGTGCACCACCAGCTGTACAATTCTCTTGTGAACAATACCTTTGTTTTCACACAAAACCATGAGCACTTATATGCTTCACTGCACCTTGGTTATGCTATGCTGTTCGTGTTTCCAGACGAATGCGTGTGCGTTAATTCCTCTCGGATGCTTGTGCGTTAATTTCATTTATCTTTCCTTGAACTCAATTCAAAAACCAAACGGTGTCTTCTCAGAGCCACACCAGGCCGAATCAGCAGAAGAAGTGGCTAGACCGTGAACAAAACTATACATTGTCTCCGACTACGCTGAAATCTTCGCTTCCACACCTGTTCCCCATTGCCCAAGTTAGCGTTACCCATCCGACACCACGTGGAGGTTTGGGTTGCCCGCGAGCAATTACTATGTCAGCTCTGCGTGCCTTGCCGGACTACTGGGTTCTTCAAATGTCTGCTTATATACATTTGACTAAGTAATAAATGTCATGATATTAGAACAGATCGTAGTCCAAACGATGACAACTATGTGTAATTTGCATTATTCATGAAACATTTTAATAACAATAGTCACCCGGTGAATACACTCCAGCGAGATTAATGCAAGCGAATTAACTTCCAAACCCTTCAAATACAGATTGAGATCAATTCTGTGTTGATTTGATTAAATGACTTGTATTTGTCACTAGACTCGAACACAGGACACATGGGAAGAGTATTATACTGTTTCGAGGTGGGTCTATTTTGGGGGAAACCCTCATTTGAATTTGGATTTGGAAGATACCTTCTCTTAAATAACAGTATTGCGAACCACCAGCATACATAACTCGATGTAGAGAGTCTTTCCTATTCAGAGGAAATATTGCAATTACACACCTTATTGCCTTTTAACAATAACCATTGACACTAGCACATATCAAAGAAGATGTAAGAAAAGGATGGAGAACAGAATTATATCCTTGAGATAATCCCGTAGGTAATCCTGTTGCACCTATCATAGTCCTTTATTCTCAAGTGGTGGGTTAACCAACAGTTAACAATGAGAGGAAATTCCTGAACCTAGTTCAGTTGGGGATGATTTGAAGTGACCGCCAATTATGACCATTTGATATTTAATACCAGCAATGTGAAAAAAAAAAAGAAATAATGTAGTGCCAAAATAATGTACCCTTTTACGGAAGGAGCAAAGTTTAACAAGTTATAACTCCGCTTCTGAAGTACAAATGACAGCGGCGAATGTCAGGTTATTATAAAAAAGTCTTGAAAAAAAATTGCAGGCAGAGGTGGGAATCGATCTCGGTACCTCCCGGTTAAACAGCACTGTGCAAGACCACTAGACCAACTAAATATCTGTTGTGAGATGTGACATTAATCTTTGATATTGCTTAATGGAACAAATCAGTAATAAAAGAAATAGATTCTTATATAGCGGTCAAATTAGATAAAAGGGGAAATATTTGTCCCTGCTCGAAAGAAAATATAGGTTAGAAAATTATCAAATAAATTTAAATTACAAATTGAGATTTTATATTTCTTTCTTTCACGCGGCGACATTATCACAGACAAACACTGTATAAGCTAAAAACTCGACTCTCATCACTAGATGCTGTCATTTAGCTCAATGGTAGAGCATCAGACTGCTGATATCAATATGGTTGGTTCGAGTCCTCCTGCCAGCAATGGTTATATTTATGATTTTAATGCTACGCTAAAATTTGTTCAATTTTTTTCGTTTATTTATTTATTTATTTATTTATTTATTTATTTATTTATTTATTTATTTATTTATTTATTTTTGTTTATTTATGTAAATAATTTGATATATTTGAAAGAGGTATTTGAGCAATTTTATAATCCTATGGGGTCATTTTGAACCCATACCCTCCCAACTTGCCAAACGCACAACACCTATGAGTTTGCATCATACATGTCATCATTAGTCACGATTATGCACTTTCAGTTTCCCACGCGTTTGAACGGGAATTGGATTGCGTACTTTTCGATGTCTAGTGAGCAAATTTGTTCATTATTTTGAGAAAATGATGTCAAATTTTCTATTCTATATTGTTTGGTAATAATGTCTTTTGCCAATAGTATGTTTAAAGTTGTAATTTTGTGTTTTTGATCGCAAAGATCGGATATTTTCGTTCCCGATTCGAATTCTGAACCCTTCGCAAGGGTGCCGATTTCGGCAGAACTTTGACGATAATTTTGCCTTTTTGGACACTTAAATGCTTTCGATCCTTAATTTTGTTTCAACCGAGTCTTAAATTATCAAGCACAATACAGTTGGTACCACATTTATATACATTGATGAAATTTTAAAGATTTTTTTCAAGTTTCTAACCGGCGCAAATCGTTAAGTGTGTATTTCCCATTGACATCCAAAATGGCGTAAGCCAGTCCTCAATATACATAGGTACGGCGTATATAGGACTGGCAAGCGAGTCTATGTCATCATCATAAAAATTTAAAATTCAGGTCCCACAAAAATACAGTAATTGTGCAAAAGAGGACATAAATAATTTCTTTCTGCAACCATAATGGGCCGCAATATATCACTAACCGCATAGTCCGAGGCAAGGTTCATTATTGTCAGGGTTAGGGTCTTAAGGTTAGGGTCTTATGGTTAGGGTTAGGGGTTAGGGGTTAGGGTTAGGGGTTAGGGGTTAGGGTTAGGGTTAGGGTTAGGGTTAGGGTTAGGGGGTTAGGGTTAGGGTTAGGGTTAGGGTAAGGGTTAGGGTTAGGGTTAGGGTTAGGGATTAGGGTTAGGGTTAGGGTTAGGATTATATTCGTATTTATTATACTAGTAATAGTATATTGTGTGTATGCAGTTTATTCCGTAATCAATAAGTATCATAAACAAACACCTTTCTGGCACAACAAATCATAGCACAGTCGTGTAGGCATTAGACTATGGATACAAAGGTTGTGGGTTCGAACCCCAGGTAAACCGTTATAGAATTTTAATTCTATCGATTTCTTTTTATTGTATTAAGTAAGAGGAAATAATAATGGTAATAAACTCGTGTTATATCTAGCCTCATAGGCCTATTAATTACATGTATGTACTATGTGTTATCGCATTGTGGCCCATTATGGTTGCAGAAAGAAATAACGCATGCCGGCAACTAGACTACTATACAAAAAAATAGTATCAAATCTTTCCTGCTCAATCAATATAATACTTGCAAATAGATCATAGTTTACTAATCTAATCCTGTAATATAGACCTGTTATATCACCTGTATTTGCATGTAGAGTCTATACATGGTTTGTTATGGTAGGGATTAGTGTCCGATCTCTGTAATGTAATGTAAATGAAGCATATTGATATGCAGGAAGAATCGATCAGGGCGCTATCTATTAGGGAAAGATAAACACTATTCAAAATATCAATAGACAAGAAGAAAGGGATGTAGAGATTTGTAATTGAGTCATGCATGATTTAACAGAAGGTTCTTTCCAATTCCCAAACGTAATGTCAGGTTTTACCAGATAATACAGCAGCGTTTCCATTTTGTCTGTTGGAAAATGAATGAACCAGTACAATAAACTCATTTATTTTGACGTATATGCAAGGGGGTGACACTAAATTCCCGGTTGTTCTATAAGCAACGCAAACATTATAACAAATCCTGTTGGTTTGCTAGCTATCGATCCGTTATGATCCGTTATGAAAATTCATATTCGACCCCATTGATCAAGTTGGCGAATAACGACGCCGTTAGTTTTAAGAACTTTATCTATTCAATGAGAGTACAGCGCGCCCCCGATATACATCAGGGCACAAACCACTCGAAAACGATTCGGTTTATGAAATGGCGGACGGGTATTTCCCATCAGGCACCAGTGATATGAAAAAAATTCTACTAAGTTAATTTGGAAATGACTTTTGCAATTCTGTCGGTCTATCTCTAGTCTCGGGCCCAAACTGCATGTGGCCCACGGTTTGTTATGAACAACAGAAACCGACTGTGAAGGAGGCTACATAGCGATGTTGTTGGAGTGACGTTCAATTTCGGAAAAAACGACACTCGACCATGGAATTTAATTTTAAGTTTGTCAGTATATAAACGGTAAATCAAGTAAGTTTCTTGCACTCTGAAGATTTAGAAACGGTTGTTTGATTCCACTGACCGAAATTTTGTGATCGAAATTTACATAACACCAATGACAGAAATCATCAACAAAAATCGAATCAGGGACTTATTTTCACTCGAACATCATCAACCGGAAGTGACGTGACACGGACCGACAGAATAGTAATGTCGAAATTAGGACTTGCTGTCAATAATACGAAGGAAATGCGTGACAGGTGTAAGGTATGAAATACCCGTAGTATTAGTACAGAGTGAAACAAATTTTGGATATTTTCTTATATATATATATTCACCCCTTTATGGTTTGATTTTAAACTGGATTCAGGTTCCGACCATGGGCCCGTTTTCTTTCTTATTATTCGGTAATCGTGACATGTTAGTGGCTGAAGGCTCGACTTACGGGGTCTCGCCTTCCGAGCGACTAACATGCTCACCATACCTCAACAAGACACAGATTATCTTTGGCAATGGTCTGTTTCTCACCCGTTATCTACTAAGTAACCTGTTCAGCGATTCTTCCCGTAGTGATCGCTCCCGGGAAAACTCAAATAGCAATAATAATTCTGACATCATCAATTTATTTGGGGTGGGGGTTAAAAATCAGTGAGGAGGATGGGTTATATACACTATAACCATGATAACAAACATTTATGCAAATAAGAAATACTATTGGCATATTACGTATTCTATATAAATAAAAACTAATCTGATTCTTTTATAAAGGTTGTGTGGGCAAAGTCAACCCGTGTTGGATGTGGTGTAGCGTTATGCCCTACATATGAGGGTAATGCCAGTGGGTGGGTCTTGATTTGTAATTATTCACCAATGTAAGTATACATTAAATTAGGCCTAGAGACTTCGCCATGTATGTTTGTGTGTCGCTCATAAAGGGCAAAATACCGGGGCAAAATAGTGTACCTTCAGATTATTTCGCCATGTGGCTGGTACACTTCGATTTAAAGTGTGTGATTGCTTGTGTTGTGTGAAAAATGCCTTGTACTGATTACTCCTGAAGACCTGTTCTATATACGGGTGGACGTGCCTTTCAAGTAGGGTCGGTCGGTCGGATTTTTGGGTGGCGTGCGCCATCTCTGTCAACCCGGTTTTGCCATTTCATGATCTGAAATTTGTAGAAATGACTCTGTTAGAAGAGGCCCCAGATCCGGACATCAGAGCGGTGATGTCATTGAAATGTATAAAAATAGGCATACTCATATTCTACAAGGAATAAGGTTGGTGGAAATCACCAGTACCCGACAAAGACATGATCCTTAACCAATATTAATAAGATTCCTTAGACCTGAAACTTACAGAAATGACCCTTTTAGAAGAAGTCCCAGATCGGCCGGGCCCCAGCGGACGAGGTTATAGGAATGGGCAAAACTCATATTCCCCCATAAGGAAAAAGTATGTAAGTGTGATATGAACCTCATAAGGTATTGGTGGAAGTTCCACGAGATGACCCGTAAGAGCAATCTAGACCTTGTATAAAATGAGGAGCGGCCTCTCATTAAAGGACCTCACATTAATACTGGTATTTCAACAACTCTTCCAATACCTTTGTACAGGAGCCAACCGTTGTTAATCCGTGATGAATCCACAGTTCAATAGCGTATACGCGAACGCAAGGTTACGCGTACGCGTTACGCATGAGCGCGTAAAATTCGTCATGTCTGGAACAAACTCTCTTCTGTTGGCGGTAGCAGCTAAATATTACCGCTTTATTCTTTAGTTTTAATGATATCAACAGAGAAATACTGCGATATTTTTGTAAGGTTGAGTGTTAATGACAAACGGACATTCCGAATGATGTGAATTAGACATCTTTAGCTTGTTTCGTTGTTAATCAATCGGTGATGAACAACGGTGAAACATGATTGAATCCCTAAATTGTCAATGATTGAGGGGGGGGGTCACACGGGGGGATGTTTGAGGATGGGGTGGGCGAGTAGGGGTGTCTGTGTATGCCGTGGGTTGGTTTGGAAAGTGTGTGTGGTGTAGCGGTGTGTGTGGATGAATATGGTGTGTCGGTCGTTTGATGACATGTAAAAGTGAGTAATTTCTAAGAGAAGTTGAACAATGGTAGCGCTATTTATCTAAAATCTTGTTTGCATCTTTACAAGGGTGAAAAAACATCTATGTTAAACATTGCTACAAATATATGTGTATATACAGTTTATTAGTGTGATAGCTGTTGGTATTATTCAGGTCTAGAATTGAATATTATAATACTGTTTTATTAGAAAAATTAGTAAATGATCATTGATCAACCGTGGTAAGTAAATAACAATTTAAATTTCACAAAATATAACGGGAAATTGTTTCTAACTTTTAGGGGCAATCTAAACACAAAAACAACCAGACCATACGAGGAAGGACCCAGCTGTGCAGGGTGTAGATCTGGAGCGGGTTGGTGCTATGAAAACAAATGCAGTAAGTAGATGTCAATCAATTTTAATATCAGTGATGTTGCCTAAGGTTAAGGTTACCTTACGACGTAAGGTGTTGTCGAAGAGAGGGGGGTTATGGGGCAGTTTGCTATGATGCTATGCGCTCAACTGTGTAGAGACAACTGTAACTTTGCTTCTAACACTGCCCCTCTTTTTTGTTAGTCTTTATCATCGCCTTCCAAGGAACGCATTTAACAAATCTAACTATGCCTATTGTGTACACAGTATACTGAACGTATTTCAATTAAATAAAATTACATTGTATTTTCACTTACTTTGTGTACATTTCAGGAGATTGTAAAAAGACGGCATCACATGCGGTAAGAATGATAGAAATTGTGATTTTACATAAATTAACTACTTTTATAAAAAGAGAAATGTACACGCTTATGCTTTCACATTAGGGGATTAGGTAGCATATACACCAATTCACGAGAAGCGTTTACTGTACATGTATTTGGCCCTCTATTGACGGAACCACAGCTGTGTATTGTGTACAATTATTCTGTATAGAACACTAACAAGTAATTGATGCAACCCCCGACTCTGGGACACCGCAGTTTTACGTCGGGGACACCGCAGTAATGGCCTAGTCGGAACGGGGCTATCGTGCGCCTTAGGAAATCAACTTCTAGATCAGAAAAATGCGTAGACAATGATAAGCTATGTTAACAAATTAAAAAAGATGAACCTCGAGGTCAACACGGGTCAAGTTTCATACAACAGGGTTCAAATTTCTAAATTGTTCAAATGTTGTCAAAACCACGCCAAAGTATTCTTATGGGTTTTTTGGGGGGTGGTCATGTTGTTTTGGCCACAGAATGGTCAAAAACCGAAAGTGATCCGATTTCAATGATAATGGTCATCTTTGTCATGTAAAATGAACTCAAATAGGAATATGAGCAGGTTTTTAAGTCAAGTCAACACATACATAAATGACAGCCAGTGAAAAAATTTCACTGACTATCCAGTGAAATTTTTTCACTGGCTGTCATTTATGTATGTGTTGACTTGACTTAAAAACCTTGCTCATATTTAATTTACCACATAGATTAAACTTTATTTCTCTGTCTCAAATAAGGAATAGTTCTCACCATCTAGGCTGTTTCGTAACATCATAAAATAGGTTGTGGTCAATAGGCCCTGTAGGCAGAAATGGGGCTAATCTTTATTGATTTCAGCAATAACAAAACCTTTTAGATAGTGCAAACTATTCCTTATTCAACGTCATCGGCAATTGAAGACGCAGTTGTACCGACAAAACGTCCTTGACTATATTATGGCTGAACTATAATATTTCTACCTTTGTCAGATGGAGTAGCCAGTCAAACACACATTTTATTAGAGTGTACCTAATCAAGTCTGTTCTTAATGCTTCTTCTCAGATTGTCCCAATAAGTGTCAGCATGATGGAACTCCGAATGCCAATGAATGCACATGTTCTTGTCAGAACGGATGGTTGGGAACATCTTGTCAAAGTAAGTAGGCTTATCTTGCTTATAGAGTACTTTTAAAATTACCTCATTACCTTACAGGAGACTGTAAAAATAATGTTGAAACACGGTTATTTGATGACATTATAACGGAGTCATTTTTAAAGAAAAGTTGAACAACGATGACGCTATTTATCTTAAATCTTGTTTGCATCTTTGCAAGGGGAAGACACATGTTTAAAGGTTTTAGAACATCAGCAAAAAGAATACAACTTTTTATCATAAAGTGTAATATATAACTCATATTTACCTCTAATTTAAACTATGAAATATATGTAAATAGCGCTTTCAACTTGCACACATAAAAAATTACCAAAATAAAGCAGGAAAATAGTAATGATTTGATATAGAAACGAAAATTTATGTTAAAAATTGCTAAAAAAATATAATTATAATTATGTGTATGTCATAATTGGAGTTGATCCCTTAAAATAAAAGTGGATTGTTTTCTGGGTATTTCACCTTAATGTCATGATCCCTTAAATCTAGTTGCAGGTATGTGCACTGAAGCTTGCAATCTAGATGTGGTGTGTGTATTGTATGTAGTGGTCAGACCTGGATCCTAGGTCAGTCCATTTCTTTTGTGGACAATTCTTTAGGTATTGTCAATATTCAGATTTTTTGTGTGTCATGTAAATTAGTCTTTGGCTTGTGGATGCATGTTCACAGAATATCTGGGCATTCAATTTTAACATCTGATTGAGATAAGATCTGCTGCCCATTTCACTGAGGAAGTGAAATGCTGTTTTATTCAGCATGATGGATATTTCTCTATTCTAACATCGTATGGCTAAAAAGGCTTTACCAGTTTGCGATGCTTCATACAGAAAGATATACCAGGTCTTATGGAAGCTAGAATCAGCAATAGAAGCTAATTTGTGCCTTGTGTTTGAGTCGGGTTTGGCGAAGTTTAAAATGGTCGTCGTGGTTGAAGCTGACACTTTAACTTTTCCAACTTTGTGAGAACCATGCTGGTTTAAGACATTGTTCGTGTAAGTAGAATAATATTGTTTGTAAATTATAATGGATTTAATGATGAATTAGTTATTTAAAGAAAGCTTTGCTTGTGATAGTTAAATTATAGTTTTGGCGGGAAAATCAAATTTAGATTTTCATAGTGTGATAAATTCTGCATTCAGTATAAAGTTCCAAATTAAACATAGTTGAATTGGTGTTCAACATATCATGTAATTTTGTGTCGAGATTGACAATTTAAATCATCCTGCTGTAGAGACATAAACTTCAGGAATTTAAAACATTCTTGTGGAACTAGCCGTGTGTGAAGGTTGTAAAGAAGTTCCATATCTTTCATTAATCAAAGAAAGAAGTCAGTAGTAAATTCTGTGGCTCATTTGGAAATATGAATTAGTCTTCCAGATAGAATATTGTGTGAAGTTTATCATATGAACTTGAAAACAAATCCTAGTCACGGATTCATTAATTGTATTTATACACCCGTACATGGGTGTGTATACTCTACTCTTGGACTTGGACGTTGGGAACTGTTGTTTTCGTCGACATTCTGCATTCCATGTAATTAACCGTTGGTTGAACTAGGCGTGGCTACGTGTGTGGCATCATAGAGAATGGATTCAACGCACTGTATAACCGACAATGTTGTGATGGAACTCTAGTCATGTAACGACGTTTAAAACGTATCCTTTCCAAGTGCACTTGGTATATTTTTTTTATCGCGAATGATTAAATTGAGTATACTCATTAATTAGTTTCATCTGACTAGTCATAATATATTTAACCATTATTGCCTTTGTGATATTTATTTATTTTTCATGCGTATAAGAGAACTTTTTTTGAAGTATTTATTATAATCCTTTTGTTGCGTGACATTATTCCGTCTCTTTGTTGTTCACATTATTGCTGCGTGGCTTTGCTTAGCGTCGGTTGGGAATTTCAGTCCAATCCTGACATTTGTGGGGGCTCGTCCGGGAAATAAAAACAAAGCTAATAGCAAAAGTTACCAGTTATTTTGTGAACAAGATTGATGACTATTTTGTCCGTATTTCTGCGCATTGTTGGAAGAGTGTTTGGTTGTGTCAAAATAGTGTCAGCAAGTTATTCAGGTTCAATAGGCTCATTTGCAATTCTGCTTCTTATACGATTTGTGCATTGAATTTCTGGTTGCGCTCTATTGCAGTCATTTTTTACCAATCATGGATACTGATAAATTAATTTTGTCAGGAGAAAAGATGGGTTATACAGGGGAGGACCTAAAACAATTTGTCAAGACGCAGCGTGACCTTGCACGAGATGAACGTGCAGCACAGCGCGAATATGAGAAAGAGGCACTTGTATTGCAATTAAGAATTGAGGAACTAAGGAAAGAAAATGCAGCTAAGGGCATTAAAACAGAACATGCATCTGCAGGCCAGGGTAAAGCAAAAATTCCCAAATTACCAGAATTCCGTGAGGATAAGGATGACATTGATGCTTACTTACAAAGATTTGAAAGGTACGCGGAATCAAATAAATGGGACAGGGATGACTGGGCTTTAAATCTTAGTGCATTGTTGCATGGGAAGGGTTTAGATACTTATGCTAGGCTTGCGCCAACTGATACTTATGATGTTCTAAAATCTGAATTACTCAAAGCATATCAAATGACCGAAGATGGATTTAGAAGTAAGTTCCGTTCAGCTAAACCCGAACAAACAGAAAGTGCTCCACAGTTCGCAACAAGATTGGAGAACTATCTGATTAGGTGGGTAGAACTGGCTGCTGTAACCAAGAATTTTGCTGGGTTATCGGACTTGTTAATACGTGAGCAATTTGTAGCTGGCTGTAACAAAGACATGGCGTTGTTCTTAAAAGAAAGGAAACCTAAAAATGTTGCCGAAATGACTCAATTGGCTGAACAGTACATAGAGGCGAGAGGTGGATGGAATGCTTCCTTTGGAGGTAAGTTACCACATCAAAAGGGTCAACAATCTTCCGGTAAGAAGACTAACACTACCCCTCCCACTCATGGTACTAATCCAAAGCAAAGTACGAATACTGGAGATAACCAACGAAGGTGTTTTATTTGTGACAAAGTAGGACACATGGCTAAAGACTGTTATCGCCGCACTAGACCTACTTTGAAAGCTGCTAGTTTACAGGGAAGTGCATCACATGGACACAAATCAGGTAAACAAGGTAAGAAGTTAAATCAGACTGATACTTCATCTTCTCTTTGCACTGCATGTAGTTGCGAGTCTTGTGGACAGAACAGAGTGCAGACTGCATCTTCTTGTGTGCTGGTCTCAAATGAAATGTATGGTGAAGGTGTGAAATCAGACGATGCGTATGTAACGATGTCTTGTGGTCATAAACTTCCTCTTGCGAGTGCTGCGTGTAGTGATAATTTAGTAGAGGATATGCCGGTTGTTCAAGGTTTTCTTGGTAGTAAGGAGGTTCAGGTGATGAGAGATTCAGGGTGTGACGCGGTAGCTGTAAGGAAGAGACTTGTGCCAGAAGAGAAATTTACTGGAGTATATGACAAATGTCGTCTTATTGATGGTACGGTGAGAACTTTTCCTGTTGCATGTCTGGATGTTGATACACCATATTTCACTGGTCATGTTCATGCTCTGGTGATGAATGATCCTGTGTATGATTTGATTTTGGGTAATAATCTTCGTGGGGTACGTGAACCTAAGGATCCTGATCCTGATTGGAAACCACGTTGTCAGTCAAGTGTAAACACAGATGACGAGGACCATGGTGAAATTAGTAATGTGATGAACGCTGTACAAACTCGTAGTCAAAAGGTGGCAAGTGAGAAACTCAAGAAAGCTCTTAAGGTACCAAAGGTAGTTACTGAGATTATTTCTGCTGATGAGTTGCAAAAGGCTCAGGCTGATGATCCAAGTTTGAATAAGATTCGTGAGTTAGCAGAATCGGGTGAAGTAAAGGTGAGTCGTTGTGGTGGTACATCAAAGTTTGTGTGTAAGGATGGTATTTTATTCCGTGAATTTCAGTCTCCATCTGTCAACTTTGGTGAAAGTCTCAACCAAGTTGTTGTTCCTCAACCATTTCGTATGCAAGTTATGAAGTTGGCTCATGAAACGCTCTTAGGAGGACATGCTGGTGTGAATAAAACCACTCTCAAGGTCTTGAAACATTTCTTTTGGCCTGGTGCACAAGCAGACATTGGTAGATTGTGTAGATCATGTGATATCTGTCAGCGAACATTTCCCAAAGGTAGAGTAACAAAGGTTCCTCTTGGTAGTAAGCCGATCATCGAAGTACCCTTCAGTCGTATAGCAATGGATCTTGTTGGTCCTATTTTTCCGTCTACAGAGCGAGGTCATCGTTTTATCCTTACAGTAGTGGATTACGCTACTCGGTTTCCTGAGGCAGTTCCGCTTCGTAACATAGATTCGATATCAGTAGCAGAGGCACTGCTGGATATTTATTCCAGAGTTGGTTTTCCCCGTGAGGTACTTAGTGATCAAGGTAGACAATTCACTTCTGAAGTGATGGCTGAAGTCAATAGATTGTTATCTATCCGTCGGTTAACCACAACTGCTTGGCATCCGATGACAAATGGTATGTGTGAAAGGTTCAATGGTGTGTTGAAAGCTTCTCTGAGAAAGATGTGTGAAGAACGTCCTCGTGATTGGGATAGGTATATCAATGCTTTACTTTTTGCGTACAGAGAAACCCCTCATGCTAGTACTGGGTTTTCTCCGTTTGATCTTTTGTATGGTCGATCTGTGAGAGGTCCTCTTGGTATGTTAAAGGAGTTCTGGACAGGTCAGATAGAAGAACCAGAAACCAAGACCACATTTGAGTATGTTCTGGATCTGCAGGATAGGTTGCAGAAAACATGCGATCTTGCTAGGGAAGAGATGAAGAAGTCTCAAGGTAAGTACAAGATGTACTATGACAGAAAGGCTAAGGCTCGGAAATTTGATGTCGGAGATGAGGTATTGTTGTTGCTCTCTACAGACCATAACAAACTTCTATTACATTGGAAGGGTCCATTTCCTGTGGTAGGTAAAGTAGGTAGTATGGATTACAAGGTGGATTTTGGTACCAAGGTGAAGACATTTCATGCTAATTTACTGAAGAAGTATTTTCGTAGAGATACTGATCAACCATCCAAGGTAGTGGCTGGTCTTTTACAGATTGCGTGTAGTGCCATCATTGAAAGTGAAGTACAAGAAGAGTTAGAAATGTCAGAGGAAGATGATGTGTCTTTGACAAATGAAGATCTTCTACAGATTCCATCTTTTCAGGCTGAAGAAACCATAGCTGATGTACATATCAACCAAGACTTGACAGAAGAGCAGAGTTTGGAAGTGAAGAGATTGCTAGGTAACTATAGTAGTGTACTAACCGACAAACCAGGGTTTACTCATCTAGGTTCGCATGATATCAAACTTACGGATAGTACACCGGTTCGTACTAAGCCATATCCTATTCCATATGCCTTACGAGACTCGGTGAAGGAGGAAATCAAAACAATGTTGGAGTTGGATGTGATCGAACCATCAACTAGTCCATATGCATCGCCGCTGGTTGTCGTTAAGAAAGCTGATGGTAAGAATCGAATATGTTGTGACACTCGCAAAATTAATGCGATTACCGAATTTGACGCAGAGGGGATTCCTTCTCCTCAAGAAATCTTTGATCAACTGGGAGATGCACAGTATTTCTCAAAGTTAGACCTCAGTAAGGGTTATTGGCAGGTTCCACTGACTGAGAATGCCAAACCGCTTACTGCGTTCCTTGCTTTTGATCAGTTGTATCAATACCGGAGAATGCCGTTCGGGCTCGTCAACGCTCCTGCGACATTTTCTAGGATTATGAGGAAATTGTTGAATAATCTTGACAAAGTAGTAAACTACATAGATGACATATTAGTGTATACAGTCACTTGGGAAGAACACTTGGAGAAACTGAATGAACTTATGAAGAGGCTTAGAGATGCGAACTTGACTGCTAAACCTTCAAAGTGCTATATCGGCTTTGAACGTGTCGAATTCCTAGGTCATACTGTTGAGAAGGGATGTCGTCATCCAAATCTAGATAAGTTGGAGGTCATACAGAAGGCTCCACGTCCTGTGACCAAAACACAGCTGAAGTCGTTTTTGGGTCTTGCCGGTTTCTACAGACAGTACATTCCGAACTTTGGAGCCATAGCGGTACCATTGACAGACAAGACGAAAGCTGGTGAACCAACGAAAATCAACTGGGAGAGAAGCCAAGAATTAGCATTTCAGACCCTCAAGAGTATGCTTGGAAAAGCACCCATTCTACATCTACCAGACTTCCATCGTCAATTCATTCTACGCACAGATGCAAGTGATGTAGCGATCGGAGCTGTCCTGTTCCAGGAGTTCGAAGGTGTCAAATTTCCACTTGCATATTTAAGTAAGAAGTTGAACAAAGCACAGAGAGGATATGCGATAATGGAGAAAGAGTGTCTTGCCGTTGTATGGGCAATTCGCAAGTTAGAACTTTATTTGTACGGACGAGACTTTGTCTTAGAAACAGATCATCAACCACTGCTATGTGTGAAGCGTTCCAAAGTTGCAAATGGTCGGATAATGCGCTGGGCATTGTCATTGCAACCATATCACTACAGGATTGAGGCAATCAAGGGAAGTGACAACATTGGCGCAGACTACATGAGCAGGATTTCACATGAATAAGGTGATGTGTATTTTGTGTAGCATTGGAAATTCAAAGGTAGAATTTGTGCAATGTACATTGGAGAAGGTAAGAGTCATGTGAAAAGTAATTTTGAGTATATTTCTTCTTGGTGAAGACAGGTCACAGTTACAACTGTAAATCCGCTTAAGGTTAAGTGGTAGATGGTAAGTTGTGGAAAATGTAAATCCACTTATTTTAAGTGGTGATTGTGTATGTTATATGAAAATTGTGTAGCCACAATTTGTTTAAGGGGGACGTAAATGTCATAATTGGAGTTGATCCCTTAAAATAAAAGTGGATTGTTTTCTGGGTATTTCACCTTAATGTCATGATCCCTTAAATCTAGTAGCAGGTATGTGCACTGAAGCTTGCAATCTAGATGTGGTGTGTATTGTATGTAGTGGTCAGACCTGGATCCTAGGTCAGTCCATTTCTTTTGTGGACAATTCTTTAGGTATTGTCAATATTCAGATTTTTGTGTGTCATGTAAATTAGTCTTTGGCTTGTGGATGCATGTTCACAGAATATCTGGGCATTCAATTTTAACATCTGATTGAGATAAGATCTGCTGCCCATTTCACTGAGGAAGTGAAATGCTGTTTTATTCAGCATGATGGATATTTCTCTATTCTAACATCGTATGGCTAAAAAAGGCTTTACCAGTTTGCGATGCTTCATACAGAAAGATATACCAGGTCTTATGGAAGCTAGAATCAGCAATAGAAGCTAATTTGTGCCTTGTGTTTGAGTCGGGTTTGGCGAAGTTTAAAATGGTCGTCGTGGTTGAAGCTGACACTTTAACTTTTCCAACTTTGTGAGAACCATGCTGGTTTAAGACATTGTTCGTGTAAGTAGAATAATATTGTTTGTAAATTATAATGGATTTAATGATGAATTAGTTATTTAAAGAAAGCTTTGCTTGTGATAGTTAAATTATAGTTTTGGCGGGAAAATCAAATTTAGATTTTCATAGTGTGATAAATTCTGCATTCAGTATAAAGTTCCAAATTAAACATAGTTGAATTGGTGTTCAACATATCATGTAATTTTGTGTCGAGATTGACAATTTAAATCATCCTGCTGTAGAGACATAAACTTCAGGAATTTAAAACATTCTTGTGGAACTAGCCGTGTGTGAAGGTTGTAAAGAAGTTCCATATCTTTCATTAATCAAAGAAAGAAGTCAGTAGTAAATTCTGTGGCTCATTTGGAAATATGAATTAGTCTTCCAGATAGAATATTGTGTGAAGTTTATCATATGAACTTGAAAACAAATCCTAGTCACGGATTCATTAATTGTATTTATACACCCGTACATGGGTGTGTATACTCTACTCTTGGACTTGGACGTTGGGAACTGTTGTTTTCGTCGACATTCTGCATTCCATGTAATTAACCGTTGGTTGAACTAGGCGTGGCTACGTGTGTGGCATCATAGAGAATGGATTCAACGCACTGTATAACCGACAATGTTGTGATGGAACTCTAGTCATGTAACGACGTTTAAAACGTATCCTTTCCAAGTGCACTTGGTATATTTTTTTATCGCGAATGATTAAATTGAGTATACTCATTAATTAGTTTCATCTGACTAGTCATAATATATTTAACCATTATTGCCTTTGTGATATTTATTTATTTTTCATGCGTATAAGAGAACTTTTTTTTGAAGTATTTATTATAATCCTTTTGTTGCGTGACATTATTCCGTCTCTTTGTTGTTCACATTATTGCTGCGTGGCTTTGCTTAGCGTCGGTTGGGAATTTCAGTCCAATCCTGACAGTGTACATACATTTTATAAGTATGATAGCTATTGGTATTACTCAGGTCTACAATTGAACATTATATATAATGTTTTGTTAGAAATATTAATAAATGATGATAATAATAATAATCTAAGTATTCATAATCATGAGCACTCGAACGATGCATATATCTCCGGGTATAGATATATTGACCTAAGGCGTCACGTTCTTCATATAGGGCAAAATAATACAGTGTCTATGGCAGACCATATTTTTAAAGGTGAACCTCATTGAAAATAAAGTTATATATCAATGGAAAGCTTATGATATCAGGATATTAAAAATAATTTTTTGATGGCAAATAAAGCTGAAAAATTAAAAAAATGAATGAATTTTTGGTCTTTTTTAAGGCGCCCAAAAAGCACCCAAATCAATCGTCTTTGACCTTGAGAATGCTCGTGACGTAAGCTCAGGGTTCGCAGTCACGTGATCCTACTCGGAAACACGTAAACAAGACTTGCTTCCTGTACTTTGCAAGCTGCCCGGCAAGTCTGATTTTCACAATAAAGCTTGAAATGAGAAGAATCTTCAAGTTGCTGATTCCTTCTATATATTAGAAATAATAGAATTATTGTCAACACGAAAATGTTCCGTAAATTTTTGACAAAATCAGTCAGGCTGGCTGGGTATAACTGGGTAATTGAGTTTGAATTTCGCGCTGGGATCAATTCCATGCGCAAATGATTGCTGCTACCGTATACCGTTCATGTCATGGACTGAATAAACATGATCGAATAACAAATTAAATAACTTGTTTGTGACATTCCCTATTCTTGATTCATTTTAAAATATCTGATTTTTAAAAATATCGTCTTGTAGTAATCAAAAAATTAATAAAAAAAAAACCGCCGATTTCATCAAATCCAGCCCATAAAGGTTTTCATATTTAGCGCATTGCGGTAATACATTCTCCCGGTACATTCTTTCCACACAATCCCCGACACAATCACGATTGAAAGAAACAGATACTTTATTATAAAATAAATACAATTTAGGGTTAGTAGACCGTTATTTGATGGAATTCTGAAATCTGAATAAAATTAAAATATTGTCACTTGTGTCACGATTCTTTTAATGATACTACAATCAGTGTACTGAAAAAGTGAAACATTCATGTTTTATGGATTACCGAACACGATGCGTAAATTGCTGCTTTTATGCTGAAGAAATTACAGGCAGCCGCGCCGATCAAGGTGGGCAAACACAGCGACTCGCTTCGTCTCTCCGGTAGCACAAGTTTGCGCCGTGTTTCAGCAGATTTAATCAATCGTTCCCTTATATTTGGAACATTTACAGGAATAAATTTTGCTAATGAAGTAGCAATAAGTTGGAAATATCAGAATGTGAATATCAAATCGGTCATTTTGTCTGCAAGTACAGTACGTAGTCGTACAGTCGCGGATACGGAACACTCGGCGACTGAGACTCAGTCATAGTCAGTGACTGAGTTCACCCCGCCCGTATGTATCTACGAGAGTTCGCCTATCATACATGACCGGTTGTAAAGTTAAGAAATAATTAAAAATCCCGTACATGTACCTTATTCTATTCCTTCGTTTTCTCAACTTGGTGTGACGATCTGAACTGGTATACTAGCAGTTATTTTTTGCAATCTGTTTTCATTCCGGTTCTTCGGCGAATCTTCGCTCTTCGTGCTTTACTGTAATATTCCCTGCATATCGTGGATGGCCGGGCCTATCCCAAATCACCCCGGCCAGCACTTTTCCCATTTGTTAATCCACACACTTTATTCAGGAACTTCATTCTTGATTTGATCATGATGTTTCCTTCATGTTATTCTTATTTTATTAAAGATATTTTTCATGTAAAGTAAGTTGACAATGACTGAGTTCGTGCATTGGCCCGATGCATGCCACAGTAATGCATGGACATTGTGTTTACAATCAAACCCGGAAGTAACTGTGTGTCCCCGTGCTGACGTCATCATCGAAAGCGCCCAATTTGAACGATTTCGTTTTGTAATTTAGGGGGGGGGGTGCCAATATCCAATCTTTGCATGGAGATTATGTCTATCCTGGTGCGTTAGGCAAATAAAAAATATTCTTTTCTGCTTCCTGGCATCATAAGCTTTCCATTGATATATAACTTTATTTTCAATGAGGTTCACCTTTAACAACTGAAAGAGGGTGTACCAAATGTAAACACTTGTCAACTCAGGCGGTACAGGACACGCGTCACGTGACGTACGAGGCTGACGAAACTACTATACTAAAAAATAGACGTATATCGTATATCACTTCCAATTCAAAAGCAACACACTTTCTTACAGTCAGTGGAGCTCGTGGTCTAACTCCAACGGTTTAGAATAACATAATTTTGTTTGAAAACACATAACACATTTCGAATTGTCTGTAAATACTTCATGATTGTTTATTAATCCAATTGCGACGCTAATAATGGTTACTGCTGATACAAACTCCCGGAAATTTATCCGTATTGTTTTTCCATCAGCACTAGTTTGCCTATTTGTTTGTTTGCATAAGCTTTTAGCTACTCAGCCTATTTGCGCCAATATCTATACCGGTACATTGTACTTCCAATAATATTCAAAACGGAAATTGGTCTTAGAAAGTCCGGTTTTAGAAGTAGGGTGACACCGGAGAAACCGGAGAAAACGTACAGCAGCGAGTATGGCCTTGAATTTGACCAAATTGTACATACAAGTTGTCGGGAGCGGCAGGATCTTGGTACCTTCGTGGTGCAAAGCTGAGCAGAATTGTTAATTTAATAAATTTCTAGAAGATAATTCTATGGTGTCAAAACTGGTTTCACATTATGAAAGTATCATGGAGCGTGAAAAAACTGTTTGTGGTGCAGAAACACTGCACAGCGTCATCATCCCTATATCTTCGTGTCAAAAGTTGCCGTGATAGTACGGCGAATCCATTCGTTCTTCAAAAGCTACGCATAGCGATTTTGTTCGAGGTAAAGCCGAGCGACTCGGGCTATAAAGCATATCACTCACACAATATGAGATACCGCAGCGTTTCCATTCATACACGTTTATACGATCTGCGCATGCTCAGTACCCCATATGGCGTTGCCATTTACAAGAAAATCCGATTTGTAGTCAGGTAAAACGCAGGTTTTGTTTTCAATACACTCAGCTACGATTGCTGTTTTCTTTATAAACATATATTTAACTGCATTTTCACCGTAAGGTTTTTAAATCATACGTTAATAATGTGATATATTCAACTGTTTGAGAATAATCATATCAATAGAAGATGACACCGCCATGCATAGCCCATTCAGCTCAAACATGCACCATCAACATTCCATTGTCATTAGGCCTATAGGCTAGTAATAAATACCAGAAATATTTTAACCTGCAACATCCTATGAATTAAATTATCGTCAAGTGGCGGTCTTTTCAAATCACAAGCTCTTGTATGTAGTGTATGAATTAAACTTTGTGTGGTATAAATTATATGGGACATAATAGACACAGTGAGAGAGTGCAAGTTCAATTATCCCGGTCAATAGGATTATGACTCTTTTCATTAAATGGAATTGGAAGATATCTCTAGAGTTGAATTTTATTTTATTAATTCAGTTTATTTGTAATCCAGCGCAGGATTTCCATGTGATTCCGTCTGTAAAAATGTAATTATTGAGCTGAGGGTGATGCTGTGCACTGTGCTCCAGATGCGGATTTCAGAACACGATATGGGTATATATTGCTCCAGGAGCATTACAACTTTAGATCTCCAGGAGCACCTTGTGTTGACTTTAACTACATTTCGCACAGATATATGATTAAGGCCCCACAGGCGTGATATAAGGTTAAACGGTAGCGCACTACTTAAAAAATGCAACAATTAGCCTTTTCGAAGCATGGCGTACACAATAGGAAGGCAGTCTTCAATATGGGTAATACCCGCCAAATACAAAAGCCTTTACCCATTTTGTGCAGCGCCATCCTATTGTGTCCGTCATACCTCTTAAAGGCTAATAATAAGTGTTTCTAATCTTTCTTGTTATTTTATTGCAGAGGAATGCATAGATGAAGCAGGCTATGAATATTGTGAACGAGGCTACGACTGCGACAGTTACGACTTAGTTGCTAAACATTGTCCAGCTATGTGTGGTGATTGCGGTAAGAAAATATATTACTCCCATTTGTTTTAAAAACAGCTTGGAATACATTTTTAGAATAGTTGGCAGGATTTTCATCCCAGTACTAGTATATCATTGAAAGCTACGATCAAACGTATATGTAAGCATGCGCGCGTGCGAACGAAGACTTAAGGGCTGTTTCTTTGTCCTATATACGGGTCGCGCGGATAGCTTATTGTGAAAATACGAATATCGCGCGATTTCAGCAGAGCACAAGAACTATATTAATAATAGAGGAGATCAATGCTGCATTAATGATCACAGTATCACTGCTTAAAAGTCTAATGTCTCTGTCACACTTAGACGGACCGAAATCAAAGAAATTAATGTTGGCACACTCTGGCATAATAACTATAAATCGCTTCCCCTCTCCCCCAATTCAATGTTGATGAAAGTAATTTTGACATTGGGCTCTTCAGTCCCCCCAACATTGGTTGAGGGGGAATGGGGATGGAAGGGGAAAGGGGAAGGTTTGTACTTCTCATCAAACAGAGTTATACTAATTTCACTGAAATGATTATTTACTACCATTTTACATTGACTTTCCAGAATATTTTATGTATAAACCAATGGAGTAAAATATTGGAACAAGTGAAAATCAATGTCTTATGTCAAAATGCACAACTTTTAATAAATATCAAGGATTATTTAACGTCGCTTTCATGCCCGTGGGAATTTCTGTTTTGTCAAGTCGTTTTCTACATTGGTTTCAGTTGGGGGAGTCTGAGGGCACCGTGGCTCGGTGGTTACGGCCTTGGACTCATAATCTGAGAGCTTGCTTTACGTGCGTAGGTTAGAGTCCCCGTCCCGCCACCGTGTTGCGCCCTTGGGCAAGGCGCTTTGTCTCTCGCTTGCTTCACCCCACCCAGGTGTAATGGGAAGCTGTTAGGGGTAGTCACAGTCGTTGTACTGATGAACTCTGCGCCATTTGTAGGCAGCAAACGTGGTTCCGACATATTCTAATAACGGCGGAATAAATGTAAAGCGCTTTGAGGCTGTTTACGGCATAAAGCGCTATATAAATATCTACATTTATTTTTTTACTTATTTTATTTTACCACAGGCCCAAAACTTGCGAATCCTGGGCACGTATCTATTTTAACCACTGCAAGCTTTTGTTAAAAATTATATTACGTTTATTGTCAGTGCCAAGAATTATCCTGGGCATAGGGTACATTTACATGCAAACGGTGGACATGGTGGGCTCGAGAGATACATATGACATGTAGCTCTCTAGTTGAAAGATATATTCATCTACACCGAAATAGAACTTCACTATATTTGAACAGGTTTTGAGAGATAACACAATGGGCACCGTCATAAAAATTATAGTAATTTTACACAAAAATGTGTAAAGATGAGATCGAATTTGCGAACACTAATAAAGATGATTAACTCTGTCACGCAAGGACACATGTGCATATGCACATATGTGCATATGGCGTGGACACTGGTGCATGTCGCTAGATATTAAAGTATAAATAGAATAGTCGCGTTTGTTAATGATATTTTGTGCCCGTTTGTTTCATTGCAGTCCCAGCTGGTGGCGATGGTAAGTTTACGTGATATCACGAATGTGGACAATTTTTATTTGCGGAGGGGCTAAGGCAATAACCTGCAATTGTGCATGCTTTCATACAAACAAAGAAAAAAAGGCAAACTATCTAAATATTCATAATCATGAGCACTGTGATTTTGAGTCCTACATTATGCTTCGACTATATTTATAAATACGTATTTATAAAATACGCACGTGACCCATGGGCAAAATGCGGAAACTAGTGTTCTTTTTTTGACTTATTTTCATTCATAATTTACTAATATCTATATCAGTACATTGTACTTCCAATCATATGCAATAGAAAATTGGTCCAAACTTAACAATCAATAAGATATGTCTGTCACAATAATAAGTGCTTGCAATTTGTTTCAAATGTTTGTTTTAAAGAATAATAAGAATCGGGGTTTTTTTTTTGCAGGGGAATGCACGGATGAAATCGGCTATAAATATTGTGACCCAATTTACAATTCTTACTGCAAGAGCTACCCCAATTTAATTGCTAAACCTTGTCCAGCTATGTGTGGTGATTGCGGTAAGAAAATATATTACTCCCATCTGTTTTTAAAATAGCTTGAAATGTAGGTTTATACAATTTGGCAGGTGTGTCATCCGTATATCCGTATATTATCCATGAAAGCCAAAATCAAACGTTTAGAAGTGGTAAGCATTCTCAAAATATCAAAAGCTATCTTAAGAACTACTGAACCAATAGTAGGCTTGTTTGTACTCATTTTAATGCATTTTTCATGCTGAGTCCAAATATGGTAAATTAAATTTTTTTGAAACTTGTCGTCTGCAGTCGACACCCGCGTGAAGAGAGTTAACACAATCTTAAAGCTTGTTTGTTTTTGCCTAAATACCGTTAGTTGCATAGCAGAGCTTACGGTAGAGAGCCTCTGCCACTACCCATATTACACGAGCAAATATTACAAGTTGTACTACATCATATCCACAATCGCAATAATGCATTAATGATCACAATCACTATGATGAACGTATCACTGACTAGACCCCGGAGGGGGTTATCCCTGGTTGAAGGTGTACGGGGATGTGCCACAGTTTGGGGGTACCTTTTCAGCAATTTTGGTATATCAATGGGTGGGCTTTCAGTTGAGACCAATGCGCCTAATTGGGAGCATTTGGGGCAAAGTGCCCCTAAATGGATGGCAAAATCAGCAAAAAGTAGGTATAGAGAAAGTCAGCATCCGAAGGTCTGCGTGGCACATCCCCGTATTTTTTTTTCGAAGAACCCTCCCCCCCCCCCCGGGGGATTACACTTTAAACACTAAATTGGTTATCGTTTAAACATATTCAAAACATCTTGTGTATAGGCTAATTTTCTTATTATTTTATGTTAATGTTAGTAACCAGTTATCGAATAGAATATAAAATATGTTTGCTAAAAATAGAGTGTATAGACTAGCTGAAATTGGACTTAATACAGTAGTCAGGTTTGATTGTGGTATGTTTTTCATTTCTTATACAGAATGACATTACGATCTATACCAAGGCCACGAAGACTACCAGATATCAAGTTTATGATTAAATATAGTGTAATATTAAAGTTATATATAGTACAATCAGTATGTTACATGTCCCATTATATTCTAGTTTGACAGCTGTAGTTCTCAAATGAAATATTTATTAGTTCCTGGGATGACCAATTTACTATAATACTTGTCAAAACCTGTTGGGACACCTGTGCCAAAAATATATTGTTCTTTGTTTCCGCTATTTTTTATTTTGTGATGAAAAGCCTAAATCTTTCCCTTCGCTCCCTAACCTCCCCCTTCCCGGCCAATCAATGTTGGGTGTTGCTAGGCGCGCATGAGCAACATTACATGATTCAACATTGTGGTGGTGGGGAAAAGATTATTCTATTCAAAGTGCCCCCAACACTTTTGACAAGCATTGTAGTTTGCCAGACTATAGTCCACGTAAAACAATAGAGAGTTGCGAAATGACGTTACTTTAACTTTAACTTTAACGTCTAGAGGATTATAGAGGATTATGTATTCAAAACCAAGGTGGTTTTGAATACATAATCCTCTATAATCCTCTAGACGTTAAAGTTAAAGTTAAAGTAACGTCATTTCGCAACCTCTCTAATATTTCATTTTGAACTAACTGCAATATAATTTAGTTTACCACAATGCATTTCGATGAGATCTTTATAACACCATACTAAAAGCCATTAAAAACAAGAACTAAATTATGCCCATATCACAGACCCAACAAACTTTAATTACTTTTTTTTTAAAAATGATTAATTTACAAATAATAGTAGATCACCCGTGTTTCGCGGTTTTTACATGAATCTTTTTGACCATTGGAGGATTAAGTTGCTGAAGGCATCAGTGGAGTAAGCCCCCTCCCGCAGAGAATAAAAGTACCGTATAACGGTGACTACTTTTACCCACCCCACTCTTGTAGAACTACACAATGAAAAAGAAGCCACTCATGAGATGTCAATATCATTTTCATCATTATGTAAAAATAATGAAGGTCAATCTATTTTTCCCAGCCAGTAGGATCAGGCAAAGGCTGATTTCAACCATCTTAGCTGTCGCTAAGAACTAAGTCGCTCCTGTGAAGAATATGAAGGCAAATTTACTACATATCTCTGTGGAGCTTTAATTTGGTGGTGTGGGATCTGAAATTACAACAAACTTGTTATAATAATGATGTTGATGTTACACTGAAATACACCTTATTCATTACAAACTTTGGAGAATATATATCACATTTGAAGCGTTCTAATGGATTTCTGCTTTTGCAGAGTAGTGTATGATGGTTGAATGAATTATCACTCCTCTTTTATCTAAAGACATTGGTAAAATAAGTCAAATTGTGTAAGGGATTTGTAACGTAATGCTTTGTTTTATTTTGATGATCGCGATCTTCAAAGGTGATGGTGTATATTAATAAAATCAGCAAGATAAATAACTGGTGCATATTGTTGTAATCGGTTTTGTGTGTGATTTTCATTTATTAATATTATGACGTCATCAAGTAACATGAATCTGTGGTCACTGACATTGATTCTATAATACATCCAACTGATGGGTAATCATAGGGGCGTAACCAGCGATGAGTGACAGGCACTTACTCCCGGGGGGGGGGGGGCACTCCCACTTTGGCCTGTACACCATCCGCGATAATGAAAACCCGCAAAAACGGTAGTTTTTCGTGGGTAAACACGATACGCGCGTAACGCATTTAGGGTGTCAAAAACATGAAAAATTAGAAAAAAGGGTAGCAAAATTGCAATTGCTAATACGCGGAAATGAAATTTAGGGTATGAAATTTGATGCAAGGAAAAAAATGCATGTTTAGGGTGTGAAAACACCTGTTTAGGGTATTGTTTTAGCCAAGGGTTAAATCCTTGTTTAGGGTGCTCTTGTTGATTATCGCGGATGGTGTACAGGCCACAATGGGAGTGACCCCCGGGCACTTACTGCCCTCATATTTCCTTCACAACTGAGACAAGAATACCAAAAGAGATCGGAAGCATCGGCGAAAGCTATTGTGAACAACTGAACCGTGTCAACTCACGTCTGATTAGCGTGGGCTAGAGACAAAATATATGTAGTAAAGATTTTTACAAACTTTGAGGTCTGATCTGTGTTACCGACACATTCATATTTTATATCATTTAAGTTTTTCATATTTTGATGTTAAAATAAACAATTTGTAGCTAAAATGTAGAATGTAGAAAAATGACTGTAATATCAAAATTTAACAAAAATGTAACAAACTTGTGCTTCAAACTACATATTATTGAGACCTACATCATGATTTTTAACCATGCATTAATGAAATAATTTTTGCATTAATTTGTATTTTTTTAAACCAAAAATGTCACTGCTGTATGCCTAACCGGATGTTGCAGACAGCTATGAATGGGCTCAGGCTGTATATGCTTTCGATCTCTCTTACCTTATTTATCTTCAGTGATCGTCCTTCGGTCTGTACGAGGCAACAATACCAAACGAAATGAAACATAAAGATATGAACATTTGTGACGTGTCATGTCAAAAGGAGACACTTTTGGGCAGGTTATCAATTTTGAGGTTTTAACATATCTTAAATATAGAGATATTTTGCTCCACAACACCGTTTCCCCAATGAAATCGGACATTCCTAAGCGAAGATATTGAGTTTGTAAGTTATGGTATTATAAAATTGGAAATTGAGATATCACCCTTTGAAAATATCATTGACAATGTTGAGAGGAGGAATTACCTTGAAAAATGTCTCAAAAAATACAAGATGCCAGTTATATTTCGATCTGAAACTATCAGACAACATTTTTAACATTAATAATATCAAAAATTCGAAACAAACCCAAATTGTGAAAAAATCACCCCGGGCAGTTTTTTGGCTATTTCTCCATTTACGATCCTGCCCAAAAGTGTCTCCTTTTGACATGACACGTCACATTTATTAAATAAGGTTTTGTTTTTTGCCACCTGTTTATACGGCTTGAGTAACAAGGTAACGTCATATATGATGTTGCACCGACCATTAGGTAGACTGTCCCACAGTCTCGGTTCCATCTCTGGGTAAATAATTATTATTTTAATTATTTATTATTATTTATTATTAATTAGAGCTAAAACTACCTTCTGCTTCACTCCAAAGATTAAAACCAACACACCACTAAAGCAACAAAGTTATAGTGCTCCTGGAGCACTGTGCGTCGAAGAAAACTCAATTAATCTACAAACCAACTTGTTTATTTTTTTATTAATAGCTCTCCTAATCCAAGACTGTTCCTAGATATTTATATCTAGTTTTAAAAATAAATAAAAAGATTTTACCCCACTGATTAAGAAGTTACTTTGTATGCGGCCCAATAGTTTTCATAATTCCGGAGTTAAGACCAACCTTAAACCCAGCACATACCTTTAAACCCCAAAATGTACCCTTCAACCCCAACTTGTGCCCTGCAATCCCAACATAAACTCTTAAACCTTTTAAACCCCAACCCAACATAAGTTCCATCAAATCCCATTTGATATATGTCTACATATAGGTCTAACTTCAACATATATAAATCCAACATGTATCCTTAAACCCTAACACTACCCTATAAACGTACACCAACATATACACTACATATAAATCGCAACACCCGTACCTGCACCCTTTAATAAATTCCAATATCAGTTCGGGGGCACTCGTAATAACCGGACGTCTCTGATTTCAAAGACGGGTCAGTGATTTCACATACGGGGTCTGTGATATCACATACGTCGAGCTTTGTTGACAGTTCGGCACTAGATGCAGCACATCGGAACGAAGCTGAGTGTATTACAATAAGCTTTCCTATGTTTAGCAAATATCTACCTGTGCAAAAATTATATCTATCTGTGCAAATTCTGATAAATGGTCCCAGAACACACTTAGATTGCAATGGCTAAAATCAAATGTTTTGAGGTAAAAAAAAATCCCAATTTTACTATCCAATTCATGAATTGGATAGTAAAATTAGCAGGCACTCAACATGCTCAACTTGGGTTAGCCACAACCCTGATAAGGCCTATACACAAAACTATTGCCACTGCGCTGGGACGTTCATCAAAATTACTTATATCGTTTGCGACTGGGTTTTGAAACTAGGGAGTATGTGATTTATGAGACGTCTCTGAAAAATGATACTGTAAGGTGACATGACGCTTCAAGAGTATTTGATATCAGAGACGTCTTTGAATTAGCAGTGCCCCCGAACTGATATGCGACGCGTACAGCAACAATACGTTAGATATTATGGTAAACCTGCCGAAATCCCGGGATTTTGGCAGTCCCGTGATTTCGGCAGCTGGCAAAAGCCCGGGATTTTGCAACAAATTTCTGCCGAAATCCCGAGAGTCCGGCAATCCCGTGATTTCGGCGCAACAGAAAAGGATCATGAACAGAATGGCTGTTGGTGGTACCTCATGTTTTCGCATCGACTGTGACCTTTAGTCCCCGACATTGCCCTTATGAACTCACATCCTCCTGTATAAATAAACCAATCGCCATAATACGGTAATATAGCTCACACGGACATCGTTTCCATTCGACTTGCGACAAAGTAACAAAGTTGTCCCGAATATTGTAAATGTTTTACTGAAGAAGGGCAAATGACTGATTTTGATTGGTCTATAATGTTGCCTCGAAGGTGTTATTTGCATGTATTGCAGTATGTCGGGATATCTTACAAAGTTGATAGTTTTTTGAAATAATACAAAAAATCAATGGCACTCAGACACTTTAAGATAATTTTTTGAAAATCGAAAATGTATGTTTCTAGAAATTGTATTTCTGAGGTAATGATATTAGAGTTGAATTCTTGGAAGTTTGACCTGCTACGATTTGGAAGAGAAATCGCGCAGAAGCAAATCCATGAAATCACTTGTTGAAAAAAAAATTCATACACTCCCAGTGATAATCTGTTAAGGCCATGCAGATAGCAATGGAAATATTATAATCTGTAAACATAATCTGTAAACATTCCCCTTTAATAATAACAATAACTTTCCTTGACCCGATGATCATTTGTAGGACACAAGTCTTTAATGTCTTAATTCATGTTCCAAAATGTTTTAAATTATAAATTCATATCATAAGTTACTTATTAAATTAAACACACTTTTTCACAATAATATTCGTTCCAGAGACATTGATCTTTTAATTGCAATTTCAAGTACTAATAAAACTCAAGGTAAGCTTTCCAAAATACCACTAAAAGAAGATTATTTTGTAAATTAAATCTAATACTGGAAATAAACTCACTTTGCTACGTTCAGTCTAAACGCAGGACAACCGATCTTTTGTTCTGCTTAGTCGTGCTAAAAGTCGATCGATACATGTTAAAATCAACACAATTCCGAGATACACCTTTTTTGCTATGAAATTTATTTTCTCGGTCAAATATAAAGCAAAAATTTTTTTTTTCTTCAGTAATGTCAAATAAAAACATAGTGCTTGGATGAACATTTTTTTTTTAAATCCTGGTGTTAAAATTAAGCATCAAATTGTGTCTTTTAGTGTGATATTTTTGATTTTTATAGGCCTTTAGTTCGCCCGTGAGCTTTTTACAGAATTCATTTTTTAGCGTCTCAAACTAATATAGTTTGCTAAAGAAAGATATTTCCCACCTCTGTAAAGAACATCGTGTGGGTCTATATATTATAGTTTTGTCAGAATTTCCGTTTTTATTTTACCCTTTTCCCCTTCATTCTCCGAAAATGTCAAACTTAGTACTTTACCTCAAGAGCAACCAGCAAAAATAATCGATATTTCAATTGTTGTCAACCCATGTCCCTTTTCCATTGAAAACCAGGATTGCCTGACCAGCGATTTGGTAGCCCAAATCCCCAATTCTGGTAAATGAGGTGGATTTTGGAAATTTGCTCCCGTGATAGCCTGCAATTTCAATTTATAGGGGCTATGGATTCCATGATTATGAAAACCATTTTGTCTGTTTGTTTGTTTGTTTGTTTGTTTATTTATTTACCTAGGATGAGGTCCATGGGAAAATCCACTGTCCAAACCTAGAAAAATTCGCGTGTTATTAGAGGGATTTTAATTTTCTGTCCCTCCTATCTCCAGGTGAATTTTGAATGACCCCCCCCATCGCGGGTTGGCATTTTCATTACACCTTCAGACTTGCGTTCGGGTTTGTGTAGGCCTATTTGTCATAATTTAGCGCTATAGGACCTACTTTCTAAATGTATAGCTATAGCCGTGCTATATAAATATTATAAGGTACCGGTATGTAATATTATGTAGGCCTATGGGGGTGGGGTGGGTACTCAACACATTTTAACCATGACTTACAATGCAAGGCTCATTGTTACCATAAATGATTTTTCCTTTAGGTCATTATAATAGGTTGTTATAAACTTCCGTGTTTAACCTTGTATTGTTTTGGCTGCTTCATTATGACTTTCGGTGGGTTTAAGCAATTTCAAACAAACACAAACAAAAGGCACTATACCGAAACACTAGGTAATTTCTTTGCTATATTGAAGTTCTGGCAAAACTGTATCCAGGCCGGGCACCCAGAGATACCGATCCACAATGCTAGTATTTCACACGTGGATTTGAAATTTTTTTCAGCTGGTAGTCAAAAATTATGGAATCAAAACGGAAATTCTGACAAAACTATGATATATCGCTCACGGTGATGTGCGTTAGAAAGTTGGGAAAAATCCTTCTTTAGCGAACTATATTACTTTGAAAAGCTAAAAGGTTGATCCAAAAAAAGGCTCACGGGCAGAGTTGAAGCCTATCAAAATCGAAAATCTTACACTAAATGACTGAATTTCACGACTAAGTTTAACACTAAGATTTGAAAAAAAAATACAGTATCAAGCATTACAGTTTTTCCTGACATTTACTGAAAAAATGAAAATTATTGCTTTTCATTTGGCCGAGAAAAAAATTTACACTGAAAAGGTGTAACTCAAAATTTTGTTCATTTGAATACCAAATTCGATCGTTTGTATTGCCTTGTTAAATGACTGAGTGAGCCTTGCAGAACAATAACAATCGGTTGTCCAGCGTCCTAACTGCGTTATGTCCGAAAACATTGGACTTCGTCAGGCATCTGATTGATGATGTTGTGACGTCAGATGTGATGACGTCAGACGGCGAGGAATGTCTCGTAATTAACAATGATTGACGCCTGGTCCTATGCGTGTGACAACTGGTCGCGGTGTCCCCCTTTCTTCTTAATGACGGGCTCCGCTCCTCCACTCTCTCCCATATGGATTCTCTGACTCTTCTCTCCATTACTCGTTGACTGCCGATAAACGTCCCAATAAATCGGACTTAGTCACCGGTCAGTTCTCATGATAGATTTCCATGGCTAACGATGGTTAACTATGAAAACATGTTAAAGGACATCAAGAAAATTTTCTAAGTTATTTATTTTGAGCTCTTTCGAGTATCGACGAGTAATGGATATATTCTGTAGATTTAGGTTGTCTGTGACTGCTAATGTGAGGCCGTCGTAGGTCGTACGGGGCTCAAACTCGGTGGGTGGGTGTAGCTCTGTCCTGGCAAGAAGAAGTTTATGTTCGTTAAGTCATCCGACCCCGGGCCCCCCTCCCAGGGGTCATTTGAGGTCAAATGACTAAAGACTGTCATATGGGCATGAAACTAGGTCGTACGAGGCTCAAACTCGGTGGGTGGGTGTAGTTCTGTCCTGGCAAGAAGAAGTTTATGTTCGTTAAGTCATCCGACCCCGGGGCCCCCTCCCAGGGGTCATTTGAGGTCAAATGACTAAAAACTGTCATATGGACATGAAACTAGGTCGTACGGGGCTCAAAGTCGGTGGGTGGGTGTAGTTCTGTCCTGGCAAGAAGATGTTTATGTTCGTTAAGTCATCCGACCCCGGGGCCCCCTCCCAGGGGTCATTTGAGGTCAAATGACTAAAAACTGTCATATGGGCATGAAACTAGGTCGTACGGGACTCAAACTCGGTGGGTGGGTGTAGTTCTGTCCTGGCAAGAAGATGTTTATGTTCGTTAAGTCGTCCGACCCCGGAGCTCCCTCCCAGGGGTCATTTGAGGTCAAATGACTAAAAACTGTCATATGGGCATGAAACTAGGTCGTACGGGACTCAAACTCGGTGGGTGGGTGTAGTTCTGTCCTGGCAAGAAGATGTTTATGTTCGTTAAGTCGTCCGACCCCGGAGCTCCCTCCCAGGGGTCATTTGAGGTCAAATGACTAAAAACTGTCATATGGGCATGAAACTAGGTCGCACGGGGCTCAAACTCGGTGGGTGGGTATAGTTCTGTACTGGCAAGAAGATGTTTATGTTCGTTAAGTCATCTGACCACGGGTCCCCTCCCAGGGGTCATCTAAGGTCAAATTACTAAAAAGTGTCGTATGGGCATGAAACTTGGTAGGTACAGTCAACATTTAAAGCAATATTTTTTGAAGGTCATTTTGGGGTCATCCAAGGTCACCACGGGTTATCTGAGGTCAAATTAGTAAAAACTCATATATGGGCATGAAACTTGGTAGGTACAGTCAACATTTAGAGTTATAAGTTTAGGTCATTTTGGGGTCACCCAATGTCACCCTGGGGTCATCTGAGGTCAAATTACTAAAAACTGTCATATGAGCATAAAACTTGGTGGGTACAGTCAACATTTAGAGACAAATTTTTGGAAGGTCATTTTGGGGGTCGCCAGGGTCATCTGAGGTCAAATTAGTAAAATTGTCATATGGGCATGTCACCATCAGCCTGGTAATCGCGCCCAGCCGAGAACCGCCAAATATGGGTAACCGCCTAGTCTATTTTAAAACTGATGCATCAATGACTATGTTCATCATGTCATATGTGATGCGATCAAGCAAAATCAGTCGGAACTCGGCAATAATAAATTTTCAATTTCCTATAGGATAGTAAAAAGCATTTATACAGCTGTATTTTGCAGAAAACCCCATTGAAATTGAACAACCAGTTCCAAAGATATGAGTAATTAAAGAGTTTCTAAAACAAGAGGAAACAAAAGAAAAAAGTTCCTTTGTTTGGCTATATCTCAGAATCAATATTTCCGAGTTCCGACTGATTTGGCTTGATCGCATCACATATAGAGGCCTTGCATGCGACGTATCATCCCGTAAATATGGCGGACTACTCAAATGCATTCAACAAAAGCATGATTGCAATCTACCGTGACAGTTCGTCTCACACACATAATCCTGCACTACGATCAAATAGGTTGATGACAACATTTGATTGAATGGACTGCACTCCGCCATAACTACGGTGAAGGACACCGGTTGAAAACCTTTGTTTGGAGCCAATCAATAATTTCATGCAGGGCCTCTATTGTATCATTCTCACATAGATATAGAAATACTAAATTCGTTCACTATCTATATTTTTACTTCTAGTAGAGCTCCAATCTTAGGGTTAAAGTTATGTTTTAGGTTAGGTTAGGATTTTTTAAAAGTACCCAGTACAGTGCGACAATTTTAGCATAGGCCTATTGAAACTAAACTGGTGAAATATGGGACAAAAGTGGAATAAATTCGCGCAAAGCGCTAAAAATGGCATTTTGTGGCTATAAAATGGCCAAATATGAGGTTAATTTCGACACAAACCAATACACAGGTGTCAATATTGGGGGGTGATTATATTGACCATCCCCCTGGCAAAATATTGTGGCATTCCCCCCGATCTACGCCTATGTAATTTAGAGCCCTGTGACTCCATCGGTCTCCCTCCCCCTCCTCCCCCCCCCCCTTCCTTTTTTTCTTCCTCCCCTTGGCGGAAACTCTAATAGGCACAAAGGACCAATATGCGATACGTAATCTATTTCCTCTTCTTTCTATATCTAACCAAGGGGGTGACACTAAATTCACGGTTGTTCTATTAGCAACGCAAAATCTATGAAAAATTCAGCTGGTTTACTAGCTAGAAAGTGAGGCCAGTTATCGATCCGTTATAGCTCGTTATGAATAATTCATGTTCGACCCCTTGGATCATGTTAATTGAGTTTGGCAAATAACAACGTTGTTAGTTTTGCGAACTTTGCCTGTTCAATGAGAGTATAGCACACCCCCAATACATCTGGGCACAAACCAGGCGAAAACGATCCAGTTTAATGAAATGGCGGACGGGTATTCCCATCAGGCACCAGTGATATGTTTTTTCAAAGAAAGTCTACTAATTTGATATGAAATGACATTTTGCAGTAGCAAAGTCAAAATTAGGACTTGCTGTCAATAATATGAAGGAAATATGTGACAGAGGCAAGGTGGGAAATATACAAGTAGTATTTAAGTTATAATAACCTTTGATACCCGACCTGACCTTCCATCATGGCGCCATGATTCGTTTTATGTATTTCTATTATGCTCTCAAGTAAAATAAAATACCAATCTGCGCTGAGCAGACAATGTTACTTGGCTCCCAGCATGAATTATTGATTTTATACGGAGGTAAAGAAATGCACAGTGTATGTGCATGATGTGCAAGCATACTCCAAATATTTACGGTAAATCTGAATAGTGGTCACATGGTGACATATCATGTGTTCGGGAAAACACGTGGCAACATTTTAAGATTTCAGGCTTGTTTACCATGTTTACTAGTTAATTGCCATTTGTACTCTTTATTATTTATCTTTGTTAATTAACATATATTTTTAAATGCTGATAAATCGTGGTTGGCTGCCCATGATATCTGTTAAATTCAATGTTTTATGAATATAATTCTACCACGCAGAGGGGTCACGCAGCAGAATTTCACATCACCTGACTTGGCTAGATTTCGAAGCTCTGCTCTTCAAATTCATGTAGGCCTAACTTTCAAAGTTTATACATTTAATATATTTAATAAGATACTAATTTTTTGTTATAACCAACTGGTACACGAAATATACTAGCTTATCACCTATACAGAAAAGTGATTATCAGCCTTCACTCAGCAAATTCACATGCCCGGCATATATGCAGCCATTCTCCGTCTGGATAACATGACTGTCGCCCTCAATACGTCTGGGCGCAAATTTAAATAACAATACACTATTTACATATCAATGTGGCCTCATGCTAATTTCTAGCGCCGCTTCCAGGCCTATTCAGCATCGAAGTGGTTACGTAATTCTCTTGGTTACCGGATCACGCTACTTTGGTATGCCTTCGAGTGCCATATACTTTATGTGGTGATCATTTCGATCGTGGTTCATTACTCTAGCGCGTGATCCCGTTGACATAGTAACATTACGTAACTTCGATACTGAATTCCGTGATCTAACCTCCTTGGGCCTACATATTAGTACTGATATATCATACGCTGGCGAAATTACGTAATTAATCGGATTAATTAACATACTGAGCAATAGGTGAAAACAATTTTGACAAAAGGAGTTGTCCTTGTCAATTTGTAGACATGTACTTTTGATTATTTACATATTCTTCTCCAATTACTGTGTAAAACATCCATCCAAAAATCTGATTGCTATTATTATATGGATGAATGGACATATCACAAAAGGATTGCTTATCTCAATAGGGCATGTACTTAAGCATTTTTTTAACTGACCGGCGTTATTGGGCGTTTTATCGGAGGTCACCGAGTAATGCCGAAGATCAAAATCGATTTTATGTATTGTGTATGTATCATAGGACGCTCGTATTAATTGTCTCTATGCGCTTGAGAATTCAACAATATAAATAATGGTAGCTCTATTATAATACACATTAATGTTTTAAGCAGATAAAATTCCAAAATATAATACGTTTTCTGCCTTTGCTTGTCACGTGGTAGGCCTATGTTGAAGTTGCGATTATATTTTTAAATAAGTTTCAGATGAATAACAACGAGACAAGTGGGCGAGTGGTCTAAGGCGCTAGGCTCATAGAGTACTAAGTGTTGCGCCGTGAGTTCGAACCCCGCCTCTGCCAAACTTTAAAAGAAGTAAATTAAAATTTGACTTTTTTTAATTTCATATTTGGGAAATGTGACTGGGAGAATTTATGTATGGTGTGGAGTGGTGTGATAGGGCATGTACTTTAACTGGCCGGCGCGGTCCGGTGACTAAGTCTTTATTGGGCGTTTTATCGGCAGTCAACGAGTAATGGAACCACCTCTCCTCCTTATCTGCCGTCACAACATCATCAATCAGATACCAAAGTCCGATGTTTTCGGATGCAACGTAGCAAAGTGAGTTGCAAATTATTTTTAGTTCCAGTATAGATTTAATTTACAAAATAATGTTTAGAACTACTGGATGAATAATCTACACCAAGATACCACTAAAGAGGGTAAATGCGAATAAAACAGTATGCGTTATTTAACCCAAGAACTACGAAGGCGGCTGGGGTGGACCCCCTCAGATGTTTTTATCCGTCATAAAAAACGCACGCATTTAAGCCCAAACGACCAAAGCTAATTGTAGATCCATCCTTTACGCTCATTTTAGTGATAACCATAGGGAGGGGGGATGAGGTCCTAATGAATTTTATTTGGCTCTTGTGAAAATATCCTACGAGCTACTGACTTTTTACTCGCTAGTAAGGTGAAAATTATCATTTCCTTTTGTATTTAGGAGAAAATTCGGTGAAAATCGAATTTTTGTAGAATTTTTAGCCGAAAATCAATTTTGCCTATACTTTAGTACATAGCCAGAATTTCCCAAATTTGCATGGGCACCCTCACATTATGACGTCATAGCAATATTATGTGGGGAATGTTTGTACTTATTTTAACGTTTGTAATTGAAAATTAGGGGCCCCTACGTAATCCGTGTTACAAAATATGGCTCAGTAGTTCTAGGGTTAATGGGATTATTAGTGCTTTGCCGAACCAGAAGACCCCAAACATCTTAAAATGCATCAAAAATCTTGTTCTGCAATTTTGGAACAGGGGGCAGAGATACTTATTCGGCAAACCGGAAAGCAAGCCTGATATAAATAGTTAGGGACACTTCACCGGTAACGGTTGGACGTTTGACTCATTTTACTAGATTTATGAAATATGAATATTAATTAGGTTGGTAGCAAAGGCAGGCGTTGAGTTTTGAAGTTTGTTGTTTTGCACCACCAACAAACATGATGAAAATGATTACCCCAAAACCGGCAAACATGATAAAAAATAATTACCCCAAAACCACTAAAAGTCATCGAAAAAAAGTCATGGCTTATATTCTCTTGATACAAGAATATATATATACCCCATTCGTTATGAAAAGACCGAACTCGCCTTCGGCTCATTCGGCATGTTCATCCTCACGCGGTATATTCTCCTATCACAGTAAAATTCATCCAATTCAATATTATAAATTGTTGTTTGGTACTAATGTAGAGCTATAATATGAGTCTCCTCATTCCTCCACGTAATATCGCTATGAACGCACCCTTGCAAAATTGGGTAATTTTGGTTACGTACAAAAGTATAGACATTTAAACCATTGGTTGTAAACCTTTTCAGTAAAACGTTGTGTGTTTACTGGGCACCAACCTCCCCTATTATGGTCTGTCCTACCCCCGCGTAAGGTGCTGGAGTCCTGGGGCTGGGTGATAATTTTTTTCACTAAAATGAGCACAAAAGGACGGATCTGCGATTAACTTAAGTCGTTGGGGAGTAAAGAAAAGACGCGCATTTTGATAACAGATAAAAAAACCTTTGGGGTGGTACACCCGCTTCGTAATTCTTTAGTTAATACTGAATAAATTTACGAGTGAAATGTGTTTTCCTTTGAATCTATATAAACTTAACGAATGAAATATGCTTTCTTTTGAATACTAAATACAATTTATAAATAATGTGCTTCCGTTTGGTACTAAATTGAATGGATGAAATGTGCTTTTCTTTGATAATAAATAAACTTTTCGACTTAAAAGTGCTCGCTTAGTAAATAATCTATACGAATGAACTGTGCTTTCCGTTTATATTAAACTTTAATAGTAAAATATGCTTTACTTTGATACTGATTAAAATTTATAATGGTGTACTATGATACTAAAATAAGTTTTACGAATTTGTTTTCCTTTGATAATAAATACATTTTCGCAGTACATTCGAATACAATGTATTTTCTTTTCAAACTAAATGAACACATGAAATATGATTTTCTTTGACATTAAATGAACTCTAGGAGTGAAATGTGCTTTACATTTTTAGAGTAAACCGTGCTTTCCTGTGATATCGAATACAATTTACGAATGGAATATTATTTCTTTTGACACTAATTAAACATAAAAGTGAATATGTTTGTTTTTCATAGTACTAAATCAACTTTAAAAAGTGAAATGTCCTTTCCTATTATAATAATTATATACATAAACTTGAATAAACTTAGAGTATTAAAACAGCACAAAAACCATTTTTAATTGTTAAAGACTACAAGCCACAATTTGAGATACGAAAGATCCTAAAGCTGAAATAGCTATATACAAGACCTCACTTAGCAAATTATTATGCACACTCATGATGCGCAACCAGATAATAGGCCCCAAAACATGTTTGATTGGCGTAGCATAAAATACTAGGATATGAAGGGGTTTTTTTTGTTTTGTTTTTTTGGTAAAAGACTTCTAAATTATTACCTGTTTTTGAAACAGTGATACACGCTGCATATCATAAGATGGTTGAAATGCATATTTTATTATAACTTCTTTGTACTTCAAATGGTCATAACTTCTTGTGTGACATTATATAGCATTTATTACCACAGTGTATAAAGTTTTTACATTGTTTTCTTCCCTAAAATAATAAATAAAAACAATATTTGGGGTCGGCCACATATGTAGGATATGATTACGCCAATCAAGCAGTTGTTTCATTGCCTACTTTACGTCACTTGTCTTGAACTTGTTGAAAGGTTAGACATGTCTGCAATGTGCAGGGCTATTGACACATAAATCATGAGGTATCAGAATATGCAGTGTTTAATTGGGCTTATTTTTTGAAATTTTAGTCCTAAAATGTGCTTTAGAGAATCAATTTGGAGAAAACCTTCTGATAATTACAAACATTCGCTGAGCAGCAAGACCTTCCCTCTAAGCTTTTAATCCGATAAGCTGATTATCTATTTGTTTTCATGAATTGGAAGACATTCTTTGATGTATTATTGAGCTCAATCATCTGAAATTACTGGAGCGTGAGCCACCCAGGCTGGTGGCTCAGCGTAGTATTTTATTAACAGAAGGTTTTCTCCAAATTCGTTTCCTAATGGAAATAGGCTTTGATATAAGTGGTGTTCCCAACAAAAGAAGGTTAGTATCTTTTTGTGATGTGATAATTGCTGCTTATTTATTGTAATCAGACGACGGCGCTTTGGTAGATGATGTACGATCCGACTACTTCTTGTTTATATCTTCATCGAGCTATAATTAAAAGAAACATTATAAAATATTAAGAATTTAATTTTCTATAATTCTTGTATAACGATATCAAAAAAAAACAACAAAAAAAACAGTAGATATAACTGAAGACCGAATAAAAAAGACTAGTTTGTGTCTGACGGCATGGTAGACTTGGTAAAGGCGCGACGTTATTACTTGTTGAACTGCGCAGTACAGCATTTTTGGTCTTCTGTCTTCAACTATAAATAGGTAAGAAAGAATTCCTGTTCCACATGATTGAAGATTTTGTATTCGCTCATACTGTTTCATTTTGTCTCTTGCCGTAATGAAAATATTTGTACTGTAAATGAATACAGTAATATATAGGCTTTGAAATAGTGTGTTTCTTTGGTATTTCATTAAAAATAGTTTCATGTACAGATTTCCGGCCACCAAAAGTGGAACCGAGTGTAAGAAACACATAGAACATACCAATCTGTCCTTAGTACGTGTAGGTAAGCATCTCAAACATGAATATTATACTGAAAAGCTTTGATATGATATTTTGTAATAGTTGCTAGTTGTGGACGTAAGTTTACTGAGATACGTTTTGAACCTTTAATATCATTTTGACCAATTCAACATTATGACATGAAACAGTGTGATTTTATTATAAATGTTTGTAATTTCCACGTGTGTAAATTACTCTATATCTAAGATGACCAAATTTTTAATTAATCTTATACAAAATGGTGATAATTCACGTTATACGCATCCTTCGTTAAGTTTGTCATTGTACGGCGTCATTAAGGGCTCGGGTATGAACGTTTGGACGGTATTTATTTTGGGACATTAGAGCACATCAGACTTATCGAATTGCATTCAGAATACGAAGAATGTCATTCTGATATCAAATAATTTTGATTTTTTGAAATTCGCAATTTAATACACATTTTATGGCAAATCATTAAAATTGATATTTTTGATATTTAACAGTACTTGAAGTAAACTTTATAAATCTGATGATTTATACTTAAAGTGTATGTAGGTGGGGTGAAAAGCCGACGATAAATTGAAAATTTTGACCTTTTTTCGTATTGAAGATATGGATTTTTTCCCAAAACACCAAAATAAATTAGGTCTTTTTGGGAAAAAATCCATATCTTCAATATGAAAGGTCAAAATTTTCAATTGACCGTCGGCTTTTCCGCCCTGCTACATACACTTTAAGAATATATCATTAGATTTATATAATTTACTTCGAGGACTGTTATATATCAAAAGATTGAAAAATATCAAATTTTTATAATTTGTCATAAAATTTGTATTATATTGTAATTTTCAAAAAATGAAAATTATTTGATATCAGAAAGACATGCTTCGTATTCAGAATGCAATTCGATAGGTCTGAGATGCTCTCATGTCCAGCAAAAAATACTGTCGAAACGCAATAAACGCTCATTTTAGGTCCCTTAATTGAGAGGTGTCACGCTTTATTGAACGGTGAAACTAAACCAAATATCAGGAAATTACAGAAAAAGAGCGGAAAGTTACATGTACAATCATAAAGTCCCATTCACACAGCAAACACATAACGTTTTCGACATCATCCGCAAATCGCAAAAGGTTGTCAGAAAACGATTAAATGTCGGGTTATATAAAGGGTATATTAAGAGTATAAAACGTTTTCATAACCTTAAAAAACATTTTTAGATAATCAACTGCGCAGCAAACAAAAATGTTTTACAGAAAACGTTTAAATGTCGGGTTATATAAATGGTATAAAAACGTTTTAATGACATTCCAAAAACATTCTTGAAAACTTGATACAAAACTTTCTAAACAGAATGTTATTTTGGGGTTGAAAAATATTTTACGAAAAATGTTTGCCCAAAATATTTGCAATAACGTTTTAAAAACGTTTTCATGACCTTTATATAACCCGACATTTAAATGTTATTAAACGGTTTTGAAAAAAAAAAACATTTTAAGAACATTTCTGTGTTTGCTGGGTTCAAATATTTCAACATATTATATTTACGTATTGTTGAAATCCAACACAACAAGGTGCTAATTGACAATTCTTCTTCCCCTGCTTGAACATTGAATGGAGGCATATATGTACACCGGATGACCATGGCCAGGGATTTACATGTGACTGCGCAACAGAATTCATTGGATCAACCTGCTTATTTTGCCAATGGTTTTAATTTCTCTAATTTGTTTGTTTGTTTTCATTCCTCAGTTGATCCCTGTAATCCACCCTGCGAGGATGGAAGCACGTGTCTACCGATTGAATATGGAGTATACCAATGTATGGGTAAGTATGTAAAAGTATGTACACCCCACCCATATTGCATACACCCACCAAAGTATACCATGCCCACGCACACAAATGCAAAAGTTAGTTACCCAGCAAACACAAAACGTTTTTTAAAAAAGTTATATTTTGGCTTTTGGTTTAGGTAAAAACGTTTTAATAACATTAAAATGTCGGGTTATATTAAGGTCATGATAACGTTTTAAAACGTTTTGTATGAAAACACACTACAACAATATTTTGAACGTACAAAATGTTTGCAAAAATAGTTTACAATAACATTTTTTGAAAACATTTAAAAATATTGTTGTAGTGTGTTTTCATACCTACAACAATATTTTGAACGTACACAAATGTTTGCAAAAATAGTTTACAATAACATTTTTTGAAAACATTTCAAAATATTGTTTTAAAACGTTTTGTATGAAAACACACTACAACAATATTTTGAACGTACAAAAATGTTTGCAACAATAGTTTACAATAACATTTTTTGAAAACATTTCAAAATATTGTTGTAGTGTGTTTTCATACCTACAACAATATTTTGAACGTACAAAAATGTTTGCAAAACTTACCTGTTTCTTCAGAACTAGCTCCAGAATTAGATCCAGAACTAGATCCAGAACCAGAACCAGATCCAGATCCAGATCCAGAACCAGATCCCGAACCAGATCCAGAACCAGATCCAGAACCAGATCCTGATCCAGATCCTTTTTTCTTAGCCATTACAGAAGTAACAGCTGCTAAAAGTAGTAACAAGACCAAAACTCGTGCGTTGTTCATTTTGGAAATGCCGTTCTGATTCCTCCAAGTCAGTTCAATCCTTGTCTCTAAATGTAAAAGAAATGAAACATATTTCTAACAAGCCATCGGAGAACACTATTTAATTAAATATATTTTGGGGATTTTTAGGAACAGACAAATAATTTGACATGCTTTTTAGTGAATTTGTAGCATGTTTAGTATTTGCCCACTGTATGATCATGTCACGGGTTTCAAAAATAGCTTAGCAGACAACATGTTTGAATACAGCAGGCCTACCCGAATAAAACACTTGAGAATGTTCTTGCAATCTTATTGGTTCTTACCCGTGTGATATGGCACGATATCACACACTCTAGCGCGTGCGTGTCGACGCTAACTGACATCCATATTCTAAACATAACGTTTCTAAACACATTCTTGCCTTCACTTTCTAAACGTTTTTTGCAGTGTATGACTACCTTTACTAAATCGCACAAGATTAGCTAAATCATATGTGACGTGTCATGTCAAAAGGAGACACGTTTGGGCAGGATCGTAAATGGAGAAATAGCCAAAAATCTGCCAGTGTGTGATTTTTTCGCAATTTGGGTTTGTTGCGAATTTGTGATGTTATTAATGTTAAAAATATTGTCTGATAGTTTCAGACCAGAATTTAACTGGCATCTTGCATTTTTTGAGACATTTTTCAAGTTAATTCCTACTCTCAACATTGTCAATAATATTTTTAAAGGCCGATATCTCAATTTCCAATTTTATAATATCATTACTTTCGAAATCAATATCTTCGCTTAGGAATGTCCGATTTCATTGGGGAAAACGGTGTTGTGGAGCAAAATATCTCTTTATTTAAGATATGTAAAAACCTCAAAATTCATAACCTGCCCAAAAGTGTCTCCTTTTGACATGACACGTCACATATTATTTATGAAATTTTGCTACACAATAATGGTAACTCTAAATTGATACAAGTTTAACTGATATTCAGATTTTGTTGGCTTGTTTCTTGAATAATAGATACCATGTAGGCCTATTTATACTGCAATGCTCTGCATGCCACCCATAGCTTTGAGATATGTTCCCAAAATATCAAAAGCTATCTTAAGAACCACTGAACCAATACCAGACTTGTTTGTACTCGTGTTAATGCATTTATCATGCTGATTCCAAATATGGTCATGAAAGTTTACAATTCTGAAATTTTTGAATTTGAAAAAGAAATTGCATTTGTCGTCTGCAGTCGACACCCGCATGGAGGGAGCTAAAAATCCAACTATGGTTTACCACTCTGCGAGCTAGTAAAGTCTTAAATTACATGTGTATAGAACATGTAGTTTGTTCTTTAAGAACTGTCTACATAAATAACAAACTCACCTGTGGTTATAGATCCGGGTTTCCTTATTCCATATATACCAGGACTAAATCCAACCAGCACCCTTACTCCGATATGCTATATCTGTAAATGATATGGGCGGAACTTATTACAAATGGTTACAAATGTCAAACTCAAGAAGTAGGCGGGTAGCGTACCTAGTTGAATGATTTTCAATACACATATCAACAGTTAACTGTACAAGTCACCGATTCGGTAAACAACTTTCTATGAACCCAAACAAACCCAAATCAAACAATGTATCGTAAAATGTGTGCATTTTATTTTCATAATAATGTCATAATAATGTCGTTTACACCGTTCTTGCACTGACCCAACGATTTGACTTGTTGGGAAAAGGGAGTATGTTTTCCTACAATTGTAGTTACAAAATTTTAAGACTTGGCACAAGTATAAGCATTCAAAATCTTGAAAATATTACTGTTAATTTGACTATTTTAGGTTGATTTTAATAATTACTCACTATAAATGAGTACCATAGCTCACAGAAGTAGGCCTCTATGTGCCAAATTGGCAAGGGTTGAATGGACAGATGTTGTGTTGAGAGACAGAAAGGGTGGAATCATTCCACTCCATTTAACCTAAATCATGTTTTTATAAAGAGTGAAAATCTGCTTGACACCACACCCCTTCATAAACTAACTACTGCGGATAGCACACCAATTCACTCTACTGCTGATATCACACACTTCATCAACTATCTACTGCTGATATCACACTATACTTCATCAACTTTATAAGAAGTAGTTCTTCAACTCCCTACTCCTGACAGCACACTAATACTTCATCAACTATCTACTGCTGATAGCATGCTACTTCATACACTATCTACTACTGATAGCATACCACTTTATCACTATCAGGTACACTACTTCATCAACTATCTCAACTATCAACTGCTGACAGCACACTACTTCATCAACTCTACTGCTGACATCAAACTATCAACCATCTACCACTAATAGCACACTACTTCATCAACTATCTATTACTGATAACACACTACTTCATCAACTATCTATTACTGATAACACACCACTTTATAATTAACTATCTACTGCACTACTTCATTACTACTGACAGCAAACAAATTCATCAAGTATCTACTGCTGATAACACATTACTTACATCAACTATCTACTACTGATATCACACTATTTCATCTACCACCAATAGCTAATCACTTCATCAACTCTATACTACTGATAACCCAGCAAACACAAAAACGTTTTAAAAACGTTTTAAATAAGTTATATTTTGGCTTTTGGTTTAAATAACATTAAAATGTCGGGTTATATTAAGGTCATGATAACGTTTTAAAACGTTTTGTATGAAAACACACTACAACAATATTTTTAAATGTTTTCAAAAAATGTTATTGTAAACTATTTTTGCAAACATTTTTGCCAAATATTGTGTCAATACTAAATAACATTATGTTAAAATATTTGAACCCAGCAAACACAGAAATGTTCTTAAAATGTTTTTTACAAAACCTTTTAATAACATTTAAATGTCGGGTTATATAAAGGTCATGAAAACGTTTTTAAAACGTTATTGAAAATATTTTGGGCAAACATTTTTCGCAAAATATTTTTTCAACTCCCAAAATAACATTCTGTTTAGAATGTTTTGTATCAAGTTTTCAAGAATGTTTTTGGAATGTTATTAAAACATTTTTATACCCTTTATATAACCCGACATTTAAACGTTTTTTGTAAAACATTTTTGTTTGCTGAGCAGTAGATTATCAAAAAAATTTTCTAAGGTTATGAAAACGTTTTATACTCTTAATATACCCTTTATATAACCCGACATTTAAACGTTTTCTGACAACCTTTTATAACCTTTTGCGAATGATGTCGAAAACGTTTTGTGTTTACTGGGAATACACTACTTCATCAATTTAGAAACCTGACAGCACATTACTTCATCAACTACCTACTGCTGATAGCACACAACTTCATCAGCTATCTACTACTGATAGCTCACTACTTCATCAACTATCTACTGCTGATAGCTCACTACTTCATCAACTATCTACTGTTGATAGCACACAACTTCATCAACTATCTACTGCTGATAACACACTACTTCATCAAATATCTACTGCTGATTGCTCACTACTTCATCAACTATCTAATGTTGATAGCACACCACATCATCAGCTATCTACTGCTGATAACACACTACTTCATCAGCTATCTACTGCTGATAACACACTACTTCATCAACTATCTACTGCTGATAGCACACTACTTCATCAACTATCTACTGCTGATAGCTCACTACTTCATCAACTATCTACTGTTGATAGCACACAACTTCATCAACTATCTACTGCTGATAGCACACTACTTCATCAACTATCTACTGCTAATAGCACACTACTTCACCAACTATCTACTGCTGATAGCACACTACTTCATCAGCTATCTACTGCTGATAGCTCACTACTTCATCAACTATCTACTGTTGATAGCACACAACTTCATCAACTATCTACTGCTGATAACACATTACTTACATCAACTATCTACTACTGATAGCACACTACTTCATCAACTATCTACTGCTGATATCACACTACTTCACCAACTATCTACTGCTGATAGCATACTACTTCATCAGCTATCTACTGCTGATAGCTCACTACTTCATCAACTATCTACTGTTGATAGCACACAACTTCATCAACTATCTACTGCTGATAACACATTACTTACATCAACTATCTACTACTGATAGCACACTATTTCATCTACCACCAATAGCTAATCACTTCATCAACTCTATACTACTGATAACACACTACTTCATCAATTAGAAACCTGACAGCACATCAACTATCTAATGTTGATAGCACACAACTTCATCAACTATCTACTGCTGATAACACACTACTTCATCAACTATCTACTGCTGATAACACACTACTTCATCAACTATCTACTACTGATAGCACACTATTTCATCTACCACCAATAGCTAATCACTTCATCAATTCTATACTACTGATAACACACTACCCAGCAAACACAAAACCGTTTGAAAAACGTTTTAAATGAGTTATATTTTGGCTTTTGGTTTAGGTAAAAGCGTTCTAATAACATTAACATGTCGGGTTATATAAAAGTCACGATAACGTTTTAAAACGTTTTGTATGAAAACACACTACAACAATATTTTTAAATGTTTTCAAAAAGGTTATTGTAAACTATTTTTGCAAACATTTTTGCCAAATATTGTGTCAATACTTCAATAACATTTTGTTAAAATGTTTGAACCCAGCAAACACAGAAATGTTTTTAAAATGTTGTTTTCAAAACCTTTTAATAACATTTAAATGTCGGGTTATATAAAGGTCATGTAAATGTTTTTAAAACGTTATTAAAAATATTTTGGGCAAACTTTTCGCAAAATATTTTTCAACCCAAAATAACATTCTGTTTAGAATGTTTTGTATCAAGTTTTCAAGAATGTTTTTGGAATGTTATTAAAACGTTTTTATACCCTTTATATAACCCGACATTTAAACGTTTTCTGTAGAATATTTTTGTTTGCTGAGCAGTAGATTATCAAAAAATGTTTTTTAATGTTATGAAAACGTTTTATACTCTTAATATACCCTTTATATAACCCGACATTTAAACGTTTTCTGACAACCTTTTATAACCTTTTGCGAATGATGTCGAAAACGTTTTGTGTTTGCTACTGGTACTTCATCAATTAGAAACCTGACAGCACATCAACTATCTAATGTTGATAGCACACAACTTCATCAACTATCTACTGCTGATAGCACACTACTTCACCAACTATCTACTGCTGATAGCACACTACTTCATCAGCTATCTACTGCTGATAGCTCACTACTTCATCAACTATCTACTGTTGATAGCACACAACTTCATCAACTATCTACTGCTGATAACACATTACTTACATCAACTATCTACTACTGATAGCACACTATTTCATCTACCACCAATAGCTAATCACTTCATCAACTCTATACTACTGATAACACACTACTTCATCAATTAGAAACCTGACAGCACATTACTTCATCAACTATCTAATGTTGATAGCACACAACTTCATCAACTATCTACTGCTGATAGCTCACTACTTCATCAACTATCTACTGCTGATAACACACTACTTCATCAGCTATCTACTGCTGATAGCTCACTACTTCATCAACTATCTACTGTTGATAGCACACAACTTCATCAACTATCTACTGCTGATAACACATTACTTACATCAACTATCTACTACTGATAGCACACTATTTCATCTACCACCAATAGCTAATCACTTCATCAACTCTATACTACTGATAACACACTACTTCATCAATTAGAAACCTGACAGCACATTACTTCATCAACTATCTAATGTTGATAGCACACAACTTCATCAACTATCTACTGCTGATAGCACACTACTTCACCAACTATCTACTGCTGATAGCACACTACTTCATCAGCTATCTACTGCTGATAGCTCACTACTTCATCAACTATCTACTGTTGATAGCACACAACTTCATCAACTATCTACTGCTGATAACACATTACTTACATCAACTATCTACTACTGATAGCACACTATTTCATCTACCACCAATAGCTAATCACTTCATCAACTCTATACTACTGATAACACACTACTTCATCAATTAGAAACCTGACAGCACATTACTTCATCAACTATCTAATGTTGATAGCACACAACTTCATCAACTATCTACTGCTGATAGCTCACTACTTCATCAACTATCTACTGCTGATAACACACTACTTCATCAACTATCTACTGCTGATAGCTCACTACTTCATCAACTATCTACTGCTGATAACACACTACTTCATCAACTATCTACTGCTGATAGCACACAACTTCATCAACTATCTACTGCTGATAGCACACTACTTCACCAACTATCTACTGCTGATAACACACTACTTCATCAACTATCTACTGCTGATAGCTCACTACTTCATCAACTATCTACTGTTGATAGCACATAACTTCATCAACTATCTACTGCTGATAACACACTACTTCATCAACTATCTACTGCTGATAGCACACTACTTCATCAACTATCTACTGCTGATACCACACTACTTCATCAACTATCTACTGCTGATAGCTCACTACTTCATCAACTATCTACTGTTGATAGCACACAACTTCATCAACTATCTACTGCTGATAACACACTACTTCATCAACTATCTACAGCTGATAGCACACTACTTCATCAACTATCTACTGCTGATACCACACTACTTCATCAACTATCTACTGCTGATAGCTCACTACTTCATCAACTATCTACTGTTGATAGCTCACTACTTCATCAACTATCTACTGCTGATAGCACACTACTTCATCAGCTATCTACTGCTGATAGCTCACTACTTCATCAACTATCTACTGTTGATAGCACACAACTTCATCAACTATCTACTGCTGATAACACATTACTTACATCAACTATCTACTGCTGATAGCACACTACTTCATCAGCTATCTACTGCTGATAGCTCACTACTTCATCAACTATCTACTGTTGATAGCACACAACTTCATCAACTATCTACTGCTGATAACACATTACTTACATCAACTATCTACTGCTGATAACACACTACTTCATCAACTATCTACTGCTGATAGCTCACTACTTCATCAACTATCTACTGTTGATAGCACACAACTTCATCAACTATCTACTGCTGATAACACACTACTTCATCAACTATCTACTACTGATAGCTCACTACTTCATCAGCTATCTACTGCTGATAGCTCACTACTTCATCAACTATCTACTGTTGATAGCACACAACTTCATCAACTATCTACTGCTGATAACACATTACTAACATCAACTATCTACTGCTGATAGCACACTACTTCATCAGCTATCTACTGCTGATAGCTCACTACTTCATCAACTATCTACTGTTGATAGCACACAACTTCATCAACTATCTACTGCTGATAATACATTACTTACATCAACTATCTACTGCTGATAACACACTACTTCATCAACTATCTACTGCTGATAGCTCACTACTTCATCAACTATCTACTGTTGATAGCACACAACTTCATCAACTATCTACTGCTGATAACACATTACTTACATCAACTATCTACTACTGATAGCACACTATTTCATCTACCACCAATAGCTAATCACTTCATCAACTCTATACTACTGATAACACACTACTTCATCAATTAGAAACCTGACAGCACATTACTTCATCAACTATCTAATGTTGATAGCACACAACTTCATCAACTATCTACTGCTGATAGCTCACTACTTCATCAACTATCTACTGCTGATACCACACTACTTCATCAGCTATCTACTGCTGATAGCTCACTACTTCACCAACTATCTACTGCTGATAACACACTACTTCATCAACTATCTACTGTTGATAGCACACAACTTCATCAGCTATCTACTGCTGATAGCTCACTACTTCATCAACTATCTACTGCTGATACCACACTACTTCATCAGCTATCTACTGCTGATAGCTCACTACTTCACCAACTATATCTACTGCTGATAACACACTACTTCATCAACTATCTACTGTTGATAGCACACAACTTCATCAACTATCTACTGCTGATAGCTCACTACTTCACCAACTATCTACTGCTGATAGCACACTACTTCATCAACTATCTACTGCTGATAGCACGCTACTTCATCAACTATATACTGCTGATAGCACACTACTTCATCAACTATCTACTGCTGATAGCTCGCTACTTCATCAACTATCTACTGTTGATAGCTCACTACTTCATCAACTATCTACTGCTGATAGCACACAACTTCATCAACTATCTACTGCTGATAGCTCACTACTTCACCAACTATCTACTGCTGATAGCACACTACTTCATCAACTATCTACTGCTGATAGCACACTACTTCATCAACTATATACTGCTGATAGCACACTACTTCATCAACTATCTACTGCTGATAGCTCGCTACTTCATCAACTATCTACTGTTGATAGCTCACTACTTCATCAACTATCTACTGCTGATAGCTCACTACTTCATCAACTATCTACTGCTGATAGCTCACTACTTCCTCAACTATCTACTGCTGATAGCACACTACTTCATCAACTTTTTACTGCTGATAGCTCACTACTTCATCAACTATCTACTGCTGATAGCTCACTACTTCATCAACTATCTACTGCTGATAGCTCACTACTTCATCAACTATCTACTGCTGATAACACACTACTTCATCAACTATCTACTGCTGATAGCTCACTACTTCATCAACTATCTACTGCTGATAGCACACTACTTCATCAACTATCTACTGCTGATAGCTCACTACTTCATCAACTATCTACTGCCGATAGCTCACTACTTCATCAACTATCTACCGCTGATAGCTCACTACTTCATCAACTATCTACTGCTGATAGCACACTACTTCATCAAGACTCAGCTGGTCTCCACTATGAGATCAGGTCTCCTATTTTACTCCTGGAAAAAGAAAAGTTTTGTCTTTTCGAAACGTCTGGTTTTAACCCTGTTTATATATTTTGTGTTACTCCCCATTGGATGTTGTGTCATATTTTCCCTGTTTCTAATTTTATCCATTGCTAGTGTGGCACAGTTGTATCCATTGGTTCTCTGCTGGTAAGTTGGAACAGATTTTCCCTGTTTTTATAAAAATAAAAAATAAACTGGAATCTTTTATCCTAATTTTGAATAAAAATGCATTTGTATCAGGGATTCTGTGAATTATTCTAATTTAGATTTTTTTTTAAATTCGCGATAAAATACAAATTTTAAGACAAATTATTAAAATTGTATATTTCTGTGACTTTTGATATTTAACAGTCCTCAAAGTAAACTTTCTAAATCTAATGATATGAACTTAAAGTGTATGTAGCGGGGATGAAAACCGACAATCAATTTTTTTTGGTGTTTTGGGGATAATAAAGGTTTCTTTCAACATGGAATAGAGGTTATTTGATCATGATAAAAGAGTCCACTAATGCAATCATATGTGTATGAATGGAAAGTTGGCCAAATAGGCTTCAACATAAAGATTCCAAGTTTTAAGATTTTTTTCTCAAAATATCAAGCGCGATCTCAAGAACGACTGAATCAATTCTGGACTTGTTTATACTCATTTTAATGCATTTTTCATGTTGATTCCAAATATCATCATGATAATACACAATTGTGAACGTTTTGAGTTTTATAGAAAATTTGGAATTTGTCGTCTGCAGTCGACACCCGCGTTGTGAGAGTTAACTCAAGATTATGCTTATAATTTATTTTCCAATATGTTTTGAATATTCGTACTCACTAGTAGCTGGTTATACATGTGTATGTGTTGCCAAATGTGACGACCCTTGTACAGACATTATAAACATCTAAAAAAAAAGTAACTAACCCCCCTTAATTTATGGCCATTTAAAAACGGGCGATTGTATTACAAATCTGTCAAATGCGTTGGAAGCTGAATTTATTTCTGTACATTTGTAGCAATTGACTAAATATTGACGTCACAGCGTTCATTTAAATCAATGTAACCCAAGATTTGAAAGTTGCAGTAAATTCTATTGATTTGTATTCAGTATAATGGAAGGAAATCTGTGTAATGATATCTGAGTGTTTTTGTATTGTGCAACTTTCTAATCTGGACTATCGTATCAAATGAAGTTTCAAAATGCGCAGAAATAAATTCTGCTTCCAACGCATTTTACAGATTTGTAATACAATAGCCAGTTTTTGAATGATGGCCATTATTTAAGGGGGGTAGTTATTTTTTTGAGATTATTTATAAATTATACAAAAGCAAGTCAGTGTGCGGTAGACCGAAATAAAATGCGGGTTGAAACAGGCGGCGAGTGGCATGATCAAGCCGGCAACTTGTGAAACCGCCCGGCCGTATGGTATTTTCCATATACTCGGTTAGTTTTGTGGGGTTCATGATCGAACCCCAACGGTTTTAACTTGTATTTATATTATTTATTAACATAGGCCTACTTGTTTGTGATATTTCAAGCGTTTTAAAATTTCTAAATAATCCCATTTAATTACACGGTTGACGATGAAAATTTACTGAATTTAGAGAATGCACGGCGACCACCACCTGGATTGAAATATGTGAAGAATTAGGGTGAAGGTTAAGCAGCTCACATTGTATTTTTCTTTACAATTGTAAATGAATCCTGGGAAATGAACTTGGGGAGAAAAAGGGAATTTAGCCTACCTCAACATCACAATGTCACATAATAATAGTTTCTACCAAACAATTCTCTCGTAAAGCCCACACATTTTGGCAGTGTATCAAAGTTGTGAGTAATGAAAATGACATTTGGAAAATCAACATTTAAGGTCCAAATTCATACTTGAGGTTAGCAACAACTTTAAACTGTTGCGATTTGGTAGTTCACAGCATCTTGCGAATGGTAGTGAGCTTTGGCAAAAATTGTATTGCTCAATCCATAGCGAGCTTGTAGAAGAATTCAAATATCACAGATATACTTTTGTACGTCCTGTGGTTCTTGAGTTATGTTGTAAAAAGGGCTGAAACAACAACACTTTTGTTGTAAAACGTAGACAACTCATTAGCAGCAATAAATTAAGCAAGTTTTCAAAGTATATGATTTGTAGAATGAACTTTTGCAAAAGATCAAAGTGTTATTTTTCAATAATATATTGATTTAGATAATGAAAATCGATTTTTCGGTTGCTTCAACCAACAATACCTCGTCTACCCTTAAGTTATATTGCCAAAACTCTCTATGCATGAGTATAGGCTACTGATAATTTGTTATGCATAATAATAGCAAATTTATGTATTTTATCAAGTTCATAAAATTACATGTATAAACATGGATGCCTCACAAAATTTTACCCTTTCCCTAATTTTTCTGAGGCTGTGAAACAGTGAAAAACGTAATGGGTCATTTTGTAATATTGCACTGGCCTAATGAGATTGAAATTTAAACTCTACATTGACTCTTAATTTCAATCGCATGGTTCAAATATTAATATCAAAAATTATTTTGACAAAGAATTCTGTGCAATGTTTGCATATTTTACCCTATACCAATTTAATGGGAAAAGATTAATTATTTAGATTTTGTATTTTTAATGCCAAATTCACTCCCCACTTTTCATTGTCACCCAGGCCAAGCTATCTAGCTAGAGCACTGCATGTACTTTTTCTATACTTTGTAACCAATGACATTGCCAGGGGCTAGGGGCAACTAACCCCCTGTGAGAAGCCTTGTCTCCCCTCTTGCCCCTTTGTGAGATGCTGGCCACCCTGATATTTAGGATTTAAGGCTTTTTGTACATTTTGTCCAATTTTGAACCATTGAAAGTTCCTTTAACCCCCATGAAAAAAGCCCTTGGTATTCGTCGTCCTTTTGAAAGAACACCAAAAAGAGGTGGATAAACTTGAAAGCAAACAATATACTCGAGCTAGCCGAAAATCATCTATCACAGACATTCACAAGTCAGCTATCACCGACCATGTCATAGGCGTAGATGGGGATTTATCCCCCAATATTTTACCAGGGGTATGCTCCATACAATCACCCCCCAATGTTGACGCCTGAATATGGGTTTCTGATCAAATTAACCTCATATTTGCCCATTTTAGCCCCAAAAGTGCACATTTATTCCGCTTTTGCACCATATTTCATCAGTTTAGCTTCAAAATAGCAAAATTTTTCCACCCCCCCCCCATGTCAAAAACAAATCTACGCCACTGGACCATGTAGCCTCTTTCAATCATGTTTTTCAGAAGAAATTGGTATTTTTGGATTGGTATTTGTTTTGGGGTGCATCGAGCTCACGTACCGCCCCCCCCCACGGCTATAGCTTTGCTTAGTATACAATCAAATGTTTGAATTACTAGAAAATGAGTCATCGAAATTAAATCACGCGATATGCTTACCCATAAACTTGTATATTAACAATGAAGATAAAGGAATGCCTATAACAATGAAGATAAAGGAATGTCTATATCTTTTTGCAAAAAAATAATTTGTTTTCATAATCAGTCTACAGCTCCAAAACATTCTTGTATGAATTGTATGGATTCAAATACCAGTGTTATGAACAATAGTAAAAGTAAAATAGTGTTTAAACTTGACAGATCAACAAGCTATTCAGTGTATCCTTTATGTAGAATAATATTCAATGAGAATTTAGTGAATAATGTCTTTACTTTGTGATCATGATCACATTTATAATATTTATAAATTAGACATACAAGCAATATGTTCAGTAAAACATCCTTCTGTATATAGCAAGTAAACCAACATACTTGACTATAGGCCTAAATGATTGTGAATCCAGCTTTTCTGGTTTTTTTTTATTCCTGTCATCATATTGGTTTTTTTATTAACTTGTGTATACTGTTTTGTATGTCTTTTTATATTTTGATGGAAAATAGATTTTTGGCATTCACTTAGAATAATACTTGTCTTGTCAACTTTAAGCCATAATGTATGACTTCAATCCAATTTAAATTGTGTTATTCTTGACTCAGAATGCTTAAATAATGTCAGGAAAGATTTTTGTCCACATTAGGCCGAAATAACAAGGCAAAGTGAAAGAAACCTATTGGCTAGATTGGCGGGATAACGAAGCATTCTGGGGGCGAGGGACTTTAAAATGTCTGAATATGACATTATGTCAAAATGTCTCTGCACATACAGCAAATTTGGCTGATTCCCTTCACGTTGGGACATGTTCAAACATTATAGATATGCCAAATTTTTTTTTGAAAAATATTAACCAGTTTCATATTATAAGATTATGGCTGTGAAGGGGTTTGACTACACCCATGTGGTAAATTTAGTGACTATTTTTGCATCTTTCTCAAAAAATAATTACACACTGGTAACAAAAGTTATGTATATTATTGGGGCAAGGAAGGAATTCCATTACTACACTGAAATGTCAGCAACTTAAGACAAGCGGTTAAGTATATATGATTGGAAACGAGGTACATCCTAGCGGTACCTTATTTCTGATCATAAATAACAAACCACTTGTCTTGGGTCACTGAAATTCCAGTGTAGTAATTGGATTTCTTGCCCCTATAATATACATAACTTTTGTTACCACTGTGTTATTAGTTTTTGTGAAAATGCAAAAATAGACACAAATTTATCGAGCGGTGTAGTACCCCCTTAAGAACAACATTATTAATCAAATGTCTGTTTCACCATATTGCAAAAGTTGATATTGATGATAACAATAATGATGACAATGATACCAATGATGATGATGATCATGATGATGATTATGATGAAGACGTTGATGAAGATGATGATAATGATGATGAAGAAAAAGAAGACAATGATGATAATGATGATAAAGGGTATAATTCAAATGGAGGCACATACCGGTATTCAGATAACCCCATTTCAAATTCATACTCCCTGTGTGGGAGATTAAGGTCATGTCTTCCACATGGGGTATGTGCATTTCAACTGCAAAGCCCAATTCATCATTGCTATTTAAAACCGTGTTGTGGAAAGATATTGGTACCATAAATGGAACTTTAAGGCGGGTCAGAGGTTTTTAGACTATATTTTCCCAGTTTGGGTATTTTGCATAAATAATACAGTTCATTTCTGCAGGGCAATACAGTACATTGATCTGATCTATTTCCATAATCGCAGTTATTGAGTTATAACAAATAGAAGACTAAAACGAATACTTTCGCAATTTCCCACCTCCCAAAAATATCATGCACATGGGGTGCAGTGAGTGTGGGCTATATTTTTCTCAATATTAGAGACGAAGCACTGCTAACTCAGGCACCGCTCCTACTCGACTTGATATTCATTAGATTTCACATCTAGGGATCAAAATTAGTATTGCATTCAAAACACTTGCAATGACATTCATACCTATTATTTACCTGTTCAGTTTGTGAATGACCATGAAGTTTCATAAAAGAAATCACGTCAGTCATAAAAGAGTTCATTATATATTTCTCATGAATACAATCTATTAAGGGACCATTATGCCACTCTCTCCAAAAATGTGGACTATACTGGTGGTATTATGCCAAAATGCGTACGTCAACAAGATTCTATCAAAAATTCGTCTCTATATTACAAATATGTTCCTACAGCAAATTATATCAAATTGCATACAGATCCATGATAGCCAGAGGTCACGGTGATTGTAAGTGCATGGCTTAGCCAGATTTTTCGAACTGGGGGGTGGTGGCGGTGTCATAAACTTGTCAATGTACCAACAGAAACAGATGCAAACAGACTAGATTGGCTCATGGAAACACAGATGATATCTTACCCTTCCCAGAATCCTTCAACATCCTAGACCATTTTCTCAGGGGGGGTGTCGAGAAATAAATTTTGCTGGTGTATGACCTGAATTACCGTTTGCCGGTCCCTGGGCACGGCAACATGATTTCCACCCCTGGCTCATCGGATAGAAGACACCCCTCCTACAACTGTAACACCTTGTGTTACCTAAGTGTTTTCCAAGCTGTCACATTTGCAAGGGACGAAAGGATGCGGCAGGAAACGGAGACTAGCGACCAAATCCGGACGTTGTCTGGGCGATGAGTGACGAAGTCTCGACGGAGCCCGACAACAAGCAACGAGGTCAGACGGCTGGCAGCGGATTTGCTTGCGGCAAGGAACGGCAGCTGACGGTGGATTGCGGTGATGATGACGTGACTCAGCAGCCGACATCAAAGCCTGTGTGTGTGCGGGTCGTATAGTCCCCTTTGGCGTTCCCACTCTTCACAACGTTCTGATCATCCACTCGAAAATATCAATATCAATAATAATCAAAAATATTAACATCGATATCAACAATAATCAAAAATAGTAAAATCAATATCAATAATAATCCAAACTATTAATATCTATATCAATAATAATCAGGATTATTAACATCAATATCAATAATAATAAAAAATATTACACATATCAATAATAAACAAAAATAGTAAAATCAATATCAATAATAATCCAAACTATTAATATCTATTTCAATAATAATCAAAAATATCAACATCAATATCAATAGTAATCAAAAATATTACACATATCAATAATAATAAAAAATTATATAAATATCAATAATAATCAAAAATAGTAAAAGCAATATCAATAATAATCTAAACTATTAATATCATCAATATTAATCAAAAAAATTAATATCGATATCAATAATAATCAAAATATTACACATATCAATAATATTCAAAATATTACACATATCAATAATAATCAAAACTATTAATATCTTTATCAATAATAATCAAAAATATTACCATCAATATCAATAATAATCAAAAATATTACACATATCAATAATAATATAAAAAAACCAATACAAATATCAATAATAATCAAAAAAAGTAAAATCAGTATAAATAATAATCTAAACTTTTAATATCTATATCAATAATAATCAAAAATATTAACATCAATATCAATTACTATAAACAAAGATATTAATATCAATATCAATTAGGCCTATTATAATCAAAGATATTAATATCAATATCAATAATAATAAAAAATATTACACATAAATAAAAAATAATCAAAAAAATTAATATAAATATCAATAGGAATCAAAATATGAAAATCAATATTAATAATAATCCAAACTATTATATCAATATCAATATATCAATAATGATCAAAAATATTATCATCAATATCAATAATAATACAAAATGTTAATATCAGTATCAATAATAATCAAAATATTAACATCAATATCAATAACAATATAAATAATAATCAAAAATATTAATATTTTGATTATTATTATATTATTTTCTTTTTATATGAACTTTAAAATTGCATCGTGCCGGGTAGTCTATTGAAATCGAAGTGACGTTTACCAACGACTACCAATGAAATTGTGACGACCTCAAAACGACTAGACACGGCTTCGCACGGTATGGAAACGTCAAAGAAATGAGGGTTGCGGTCTCCAACGAAATCTGAACGGAATCACAACTGATTCTTTTGCCGTCACAAAATTTTTAACATGTTGAAAATTTGCCGACGAACGCGACGAATAATTGCGGCCGTCTGCGGTCGCTAACGGATTCGTCAGCGACAACTAACGGCAACACAGTCACGATGAGTGGCGGTAAATTCAAAATTGCAATTCGCAGCTTAACGTCGCTTGCCGTTCATCCCTATTCGTCACAGTGTGACCGGGCCTTAAGTTAGGGTTGAGGGGGTCGGGCAGGGACAGCTAGTCTATTAGTCCGAGAGGGTCATTATTCCGAACAGGATAAAAGTTATAGTTTCGTCAATTTACGTTAAAATTAGAGTTAAAATTATGGTCAGGGGTGGCACTACAAGGGGGAGGGGAAAATCATTTTCTTAACCCCCAAATAAATAATTTCATGACCCACTCCTTCCGAAGAAAATGACAGCCCCTAAGTTCCCTGTCCTCACGTGCAAAAATTATCAAATAACACCATCGGCAGCTACACAGTTCGGACCTTAATGCCCGTAAGAATCCCATTACGTCATCGATAAGGCCAATTGACACGCCCATTTAGCACAAAATAATGAACTTATAAGTTTTTATATCAGCTTTAATGGTAACTCCGGCCCTGGCTCCATTGCCAATCTCCATCAGTGCTGATGAAGGGCGCGATGCGGAGGGGTGATAGGATGCGCACATTACATATTTTGTCAATCTTTATTATTAGTTCTTTGTCCACATCACCTTAATGCGCCTGGTCAACATCATTGTAGGCCCACAATATACCGGCCCAATATGGCCTATTTTACGAACTTATTGTAGTTTTTTCCCCTTTCTCTCATCTGATGAGAGAGACACATCACATACTGACCCCTCTTCCACCTCTCCCCCTCCCGCTACTCTCCTCCTCCTCTCTCTCTCTCTCTCTCTCTCTCTCTCTCTCTCTCTCTCTCTCTCTCTCTCTCTCTCTTCTCCTCTTCTATCACTCCTTCTCTCCTTTCATCCCTCCCTCCCTCCCTCTCCTGCCCCCCTAAACTAAATCTATGCTGGTATGAAAAGTATTTTCCCGGTTTAGTTCAGAAACCTTATTTTAAAAACGTTTACTTAATTTTATGCTTCTTCTTCCTAAGAGGCTAGTGATACGTAAGTAGATATAAAAGGGGAGTTCTAGCACCTGTAATTTGCCTGTCATCTATCACCTGTAATTTGCCCGCTGTAAACATGCCCATGTCATTTCGACCCTACCTTGCTTCCTGCAATAGGACATACTTTTAATCCCAAGAAAGTCAACACATAAACCCCATTCATCCACTTGACTGAATAGAGCTGAATACACAGTCCATTCATAGACTTGTCACCTACCAATCAATAGAGATAAACCAATGAACCATTTTGGTATAATTTTACAGCTTATTGTCTAGTGCTTACATTTTTGTTCAAATCATAAAATGTCAAAAATGCGTCTTGTTCCTGGTTTTGTCAGAGCGGGTCACAAATGTGTTCTAACCCGTGATAATTAGAGCACTGTCAAAACAGTGCCAGGTAGTGACTGGGCCGCCGAGTGCTAATATATATTTATTTTGGAAGGTTCGTGTTTGTTTTAAATTTTGGGGCGTTTTTCCAAAATTTGATATTTTTGGTGATATTTCAAAAAAGCGACATGCCAAAGACAACTCTTTGGGCACATAGTTTGTTATTGTTATTGCAGTTCTTTTCCACATACCTACGTTAACATTCGATTGGGTGATGTACTAATATTATATATTTTATGACTGCAATTTGGCGTTTTCAATGCGTTTTACACGTATCATGAAATTAACGCAAATATCTAGTCACGCTGCTTTTAGAATTTTTACCTGATCGTCGGCTTTTGCAGGCAACAGCATGCAGATCGGCTCACGATAGATGTCGTATTCCTCTACGTGGTTCACTTATTGATAAAATGAGTTTGTATTCCTTGTAACAACACACACATTGCCGTCTGGTAACCGGGTCTGGTACTGATTTTGGGACAGCCATAGACTTCAGCGCCGTATCAAATCTCATAAAAACCACACGACTGACATGTGTTTATGTTTCCCGCACGAAAGCTTGTGTCTACATCTATTACTATACTTCTTTGGAAACGTTGACCTTTGACCATTCTTTGTATAACGCCCTGATATGACCTTGATATGTTCGCTTGATTGGGTACGTTATAGCATCCATTTCATTGAGTTGTTAGGACTTGGTCAGTAGATAATACTATACAGGGATACAATAGTTTAACATGGTGTGTGAGCATGGTGAAAGACTCATTATTGATTAGGCGCGGACATATTAAAGGCACAGATCCTTTGCGTGTAGAGCAGAAAATTATAATAGAATGTGTGAATAGAATGTTTGGAATTTTGCAACTAAAATACTAACTGCATTCTGCATTATGTATTTATTTATTTATTTAGGCCTATGCCTATTTATTTATTTACTGACTTATTTATTTATGTTATGTATTTGGTATATTAGTTAGTAGGCCTATTTTAATAGTAATATTCCATGATAGGCCTACGTCGGTTTATTATTAATTGTTGATAACTTGACAACTTGATTAATTGATCGATTGATAGTCATTTCACATTATATTCCTAGTCTATAGGCCAATTTGAATAGCATCGTACATTAGATAAATAGACCTATCAGTATTGATTTATTCTATTCAGCAATATCAAAGATTACTATCAAACTTCTCATAGCTAATTGTCAGTTGGCTCAGTGGTAACGCAGTAGGTTTTACAACACGGAGGTCCCGGGTTCGATTCCCACCTCTGCCTATTTTTTGCAAGGCTGAGAAAAAAATGAAATATCAGCAAACTTATTTGGCGTTCGATCTGAGCTGGTCCTTTTCTGGTGGCTGTGTCTGTTACAGGCACACTCCCTCTGTATCCAAACCAGGTTCACGCTCATTACACCTCCCTTAAGCTTATGTAAATTATCAGCAGACGACTCGTTCCACGACGGTCGTCTCTTTGACATTGTGAATGTAAGTTTTTATGCAAGTCATCTGCCATTGTCTGTGTTGCCAGGGAATGTAGTTAAAATCTTAAAATTAAATCTGTGGCCATTTTTATTGAAAATAGAAAGCATTGGCATTGCATGATTATGTACATGTTCATGTCAATCATGACATGAATACTACTGTTTTGGATTTTAATTCCTGAACGCGTACTCGAGAGTCTTGAGTTGACGCGCACACCACGACCTTGAAAATGTACGCTTGCCTTTGACTAGTTGATAATTAGTCAAGAGACTAATACAAGACTAATCGATTTTAGTGTATGACTAATAACGGACTAATTAATTTTGTGCTAGACTAATTATTTTCTGGATTAGTCAAATAAGACATAAGCTGAAGGACTAATTAATATTAGTCAATTCAAGAACTAATGACTAGTTATTTCTTAGTCAAATAAGACATAGCAAATGACTATTTTTTTAGTCAATTGACCAACTTTCGTTTTCAGTGTGCCATGAAAACGATCCACATATGACGTCACGAGTCAACTCTTAAAACATAGTGACTGCCCCTCGTATATTATAAGATATTTTAAGGTTTTAAATTTGGGTTCTCCAAAGCCTTGCATACGTAAAGGGCGCACATAGATTTTTTTGGCAAATCAAAAGGGGGCAAGTGATTTTTAGCAGACCATTTTGAGAATTCTACACATAAATAAATATTGCTCAACCCCTAATAATACCCAATTTTATTTTGTTTTTTGTTATTTTTAAACTTGTGTTAATTTATTGTTGCATATAGTATTCCTGAGGGTGGCCTTACAGGAAATATCATTTTAGCTGTAGACTCTGGACTGCCCCTACATTTCAATTGACCGTAGACTCTGAACAAGGATAATAAAGAGAAAGGGATGATGGAATAGAAGGCCTTCTTGAAGTCAACGAAAGTAACTATCAAGGGGAGCTGGTATTCCTTAAAGCCTTCCATGGAATAGAAGGCCTTCTTGAAGTCAACGAAAGTAACTATCAAGGGGAGCTGGTATTCCTTAAAGCCTTCCATGGAATAGAAGGCCTTCTTGAAGTCAACGAAGGTAACTATCAAGGGGAGCTGGTATTCCTTAAAGCCTTCCATGGAATAGAAGGCCTTCTTGAAGTCAACGAAGGTAACTATCAAGGGGAGCTGGTATTCCTTAAAGCTTTCCATTATTCTTCTCAGTACATATATGGATCTGCTTCCTGGTCTGAAACCAGCCTGGTTGGTTCTCAGCAAGGGGTCTACATTAGGCCGGATTCAGTTTAAAAGTAGACTTGTTTCAAGTCCTTTGGCGTCCATAGTTAGTGAATGTGAAATTCATGGAAGCTTTGCCACAACCTCTAAAAAATTTCTATTTCTTTCCATAGTTTTGAAGTTATCTATTCTTTCAAAATAATTATTTACTATCATAACTTTGTGAAAATCTATTTGACATTTGAATTGCTAGATAGTGGACTTTCTTATCATACTTGACCCCAGCTATGCATACTATGCACTGCAGGGGTAGTGTTTGAGCAAAATGCACACCATGACCACAAGGTATACTTCCTCCCTAGCTCATGTTGCCAGCGCAAAATGTCTGACCTGACTAAAAATCTGAGGGAGTCCAGCATATGGGTCCTGAGAAGAGCATGAATAGAGAAAAAGTAAGGAGGAAGACTTTAGCAGCTATGGACATTGAGTGATGTGCCTCTTTAGTTGGTCATCAAAGAAAGGTCCAATCTAAAGCTGCTACTTTGTTGGCTTTCATGGCGGCAATTGCCTTAACGGTCTCTTCACGAGTAGGCGGGTCAGCACAGATGGGGAGATGTTCTTGCGCTGGTGGGGTATACATGTAGTTCTGACAGACCCAAACCACTGTCATTGTTGAGCAATGAATTGAAGAAACTTCTCCACTCCTCGAGAAGTTCTTTATCACTTGAAGGAGCTGTGCCATCTCTCTTTTCGATTTTCACATTTCGCTTGGTGTTCTTTCCGGAGAGTGTGGATAATTTTCCAAGTAGCTGTATAGTTCCCAGTCTCATCAGCTGCTCTCAGCTCAACCATCTGTTAATTGAGTGCAGCAGCCTCGTCAACTTTATAGGCATCATTGAGACTGTTATTCATTTTCCTCCATCTTTTTCTTGATTGTGGGGATTTGCTTAGAGTAAATTTCTTCTTAGCCTTATCCAGGGCCGTCGCCATGGGGGGCGACACACACACCCTGGCGATCTCTAAAAAAAAGGGAAAAGAGAGAAAGGAGAGAAGGGGAGGGAGAGGGAAGTGAGAGAGAATTGTATGAATGGTTTTGTGTTGGTTGAGTTGCGCCTTACTTTAGTTTGCCTATAATATTGTTTATTATTATGTTGTAGCATTTACTGTTGTAAACATACCTAATACATCAGATACTACATTTTTTACATCCCATTTCAACTCCTGAAAATGGGAAAGGAGAAAAAACATTTTATTTGTCGTAGTTTGCATTCATTATTGTAAAGTTCAATTATATCTAATTTATTTAATGCTAAATGTTATAAATATGGTAAATGTAATTATTACATGGTGTCAAATCCTTCCAATTATATTTGGTTATCTGCACAGAACATTTCCAATTATTTGAAAAAATTGAAAAACTTGATCATTAAACCAGGGTACATTCGCCAAAAGACAACATTTTCGAGATTCTGTCCATAAAATACACTTTTTAAAACTTATTATGGTATATACGCACTACGCAGTTGTGCAACACCTACGCTAAGTATGCTTTGCGTGATGCCAGCGAGAGTTGGGACCGTCGGCGCAGTAACAAAAAACGAACAAAGCCCTGTGATTTAATTTTCTAGTTATTATACAGTAGCCCCTGGACAGTAATGAATACCTTTTTGTCACATTTTTATTTATAATCAATGGTCAACATTTCCTTAGACTATGATTTTCTTTTAAAATGTTTGCCAAAAAGTTAAAATTGAAAAAGGTAAAATTTGCATCTTGCGTCGGCGAGATGAAATATGACAATTTACCGTTAACGTTTTACAAAACTTTCAAGTTGTTTTCTGGTTATCATTCTGTCCTTATATTCTCGCTATAGAGACTAGAGCTTCTATTGTCGGTACAGTGCCACACTATCGTAAGTGATATTTTAGGCCAATTCGAGATGTTGGAGAATTATGGGAAGGCCATTATAAACACTTTGTGTCAGATGTATGGAGTCATAAATAATGCTATACTTTTTAAAATGTATATCACTTAAGTTTCTATCGAAATCAAATTCATGGGATTATTCATTTCATTTCGTATAGTTCATGCAAAAAAGTTTATGCTTTAATTTCAAATTAACGCGTTTAAATGTACTTTCATAGAATATTGGCAATGAATAGTTTTAACCCCAAAGCCAACTTAAATACAAATCTCCATAAAAAAACTGCTAAAATCAATGTTTATGACAGACAATGTCTCTACTCCTCATTCCAGAAAAATACAGCACTAATTTGTTTTGGGATTACAAAAATATTATCCTGTTTTGCCAAATGAAACATAGTTTCATCCTAATCATTTATAGTTCTAACTGGTAATAAAAGTCAAATTATAATATTTTTGCAATTTGAGGGAAAATGGTTCAACTGTAGTCACAAAATTGTAGACTTGGCACAAATCTAAACATTCAAAATTCTGAGTATAATGCATAACTTGAAATTAGTCTTTGTTCAATTCTTTGTGCTTGATTGTCACAGAATACGAAAAAGGTCGCAAAACGCCCTGAAATGCATGTTTTTGGCCCTTATTTCCAAATATTCCCAAATATTAAAATGTTACTTTTATTGCCAGTTAGGACTAACTAAAGGATTAGGATTTAGCTATGCTTCATTTGGCAAAACAGGGTAATATCCTTTTAATCAAAAAAAAAAATTAGTGCTGTATTTTCTGTAATGGGAGTATAGCTACAGCACGATGTTTTGAAATTCCGGAGTATCTTTCTGTATTATGTACTACTAGTAGTATAAAAACAATCAGTTTGGGTTTACCATTGTTCTAAAACTGTTGCAAAAGAGTCTTCTAAATACACAATGTATTTCATATACTCAAGTGCAGGATATCAATTTTGACTCATTTTACCTAAATTGTCAAAACTCAACGACGCAAGATGTTAACTACACCATTTTTTTACCAATTGTGACCATTTGATTATAAATAAACTCGAGAAAAATAGGGTAAAAGTTGGGTTGCATTTTATTGAGACACCCTGTCTGTCTAGTTTAGTGTCCAATAAACATTATTGTATCACTTTAACATAGCTGCAAGAAATTTTGAATACAAAAAAATATTTACTAGAGTTCTAACCAAAAGTACGGATAAAATCACTTACTATACATGCTATAGTTGACATCGGGATGACTGGAGACAAACTTATCCAGATTTTAATTTACATTTGAACTAATAACAAAAAACAAAGAAGAAAACCAAAAACAAATTAATTACCTCAGACTGTGAAACTGCTATGGAAGTCAAAGAAGTCAAAGCCAAGAGAAACAGACCGATTGCTGCTATGATTTGAGTCTTCAGTGCAAAGCGCATTAACGATGTCAATGTGGTTCCAATAGAAAATGATGATGATAATAGATAGGGAATGCGTTTATATAGACAACATAATAAAGTGCACATCCCTCTTTTTCCGTAATTATTGCACAAGTGGATGTTTAATTCAAAAGTTAATGGAATTGTAATCCATCCGAGGCTTTTTGAATACAAATGCTATCAGTTGCGCACATGGAATACGTAGGTATCACATACTGGTTCTATTTTGTTGTTATTATTCTTATTAATTTGGTTTATACGCTTTATACTAAACTTCCTCGCTCTAAAACAGAAACCACAAAGTGCCCCCTATAGCATCGATTGCACACGGGAAAAATTGATGCTCCAAATTTATTGAAAACGAATGATTTGTATGGTCATAAAGACACCAAAATATACCTTTGTGCGCGTAGTTATGGGGCTCAGCGGGTCCAATCAGATCAATTTGCATATTGTACAGGAGGTGCTCCTGCATGTACGATCATGTGTTGTGATTTTGAGGGGTGATTCGGGTGAATTCATCGTATACGACTCTTACTTAAGGATACATACTCTTGAATTCCATCCAACTTGTCCATGTTTTACATTTTTGCATATTTATTAAGTACATAAATGTATTCAATACTTCAGATATTCAATTTGCAAAATTTGTGCCTAAAAAGTGCTTTTAAAAATGATTGTAGTATATTAATTTTTACCCCACATAATATGTTGTTTACAGTTGCTAGGTGACTAAGGAGAGGGTAATTGGGATTGCCAGACCCAGCCATTAACAATTCTAAGACAGCTGAGCATAAAAATCCCTCTCATTCACAATATGTATTATCTCAAGGTAGAGAAAATCCATAAAAATCAATATATTCAGACAATGACATAACACCAGCCCTGTTTCAGCATTATTGAACACCATCCCACAATTCACCTGCTTTTGACACCTCTTGATCTAAATAGCAGTGTATTATAATACATGTTAGTTTGTCACACATCAGCACACATGTATTGACTGCATTGATTTGTGGGAAGTGCTTTGACTTGAAAGATTAGGCTCTTCACCAACCTTCAAAAGAATTCATTACTGTACTGTTGTATGCATGGCTAGTTGTCAATAGTGTGACTTGTAAATGAGGGTTTTGTGTGGGTCAAGTAATTGAGGTCAATTCTGGGCACCATTTTGAAAGCAATGTGCTTTTTATATGACTGGAGATATTTGAGATTTGGTATATTTTACCTGTTCTTGATATATACATTTTGCTTGGGATATAAATGGTGAGTACAATTGAGATGGTAAACTTAGAACTGATTTGACACATAATGGCAAAACAGGTACCTGAATCACAAAAATGATTGAAACGGAAGCTTTTGAAAAGTGTGTGATTTGGCAGAATGGTGGCAAGAAATGTTACTATTTTTCATCACTGCTGTAGTTTGGACATACAAACTTTGTACCTATGGCTTAAGTAGGATTCAGTGATATATTGCAGCTAGTTTAAAATAAAAAATATGGGTCAAGAAGGAAAATAGAAGAACTTTAATGAATAAGCTTATGACCAAATGTGGAGCACTGAAAATTTACGTTTTCTAGAACTTGTAAATTATATTTCGGAGGTTCGTATACCAAAGTTTGATAGCAAGAATGTAATTGCGGAATGTTTGACACATGCCTACAATTTAGTAGAGAAATCGGTGTGAAGTATGGTATGATATCAACGGTCCAAAAATAAAATAGCGAGTGGTGAGAGCAAGGACCCAAGTCTTAGGCTTCCAGTGAAAATCTGATTAAGGTTATAAAAATAACAATGGGAAAATAATAATATATAAGCATTTACCTTTAAGATGAGGTATAGCTTTTATTTTTCCGATGATTATTTCTGGGCCAAATTTGACACTTAATGTGGCAAATTCATCCCATTTTTTTGCTCAAAACCTCAAAAGAGGCAGTAACCTTAAGTTCAAACACCTGGAATTTTCCAAATTAAAAGCAGGCTGCCGATTTATTTGTGGTCGTAGACCCAGCAAACACAAAAACGTTTTAAAAACGTTTTAAACAAGTTACATTTTGGGTTTTGATTGAGGTAAAAACTTTTTAATATCGACATTTGTACCTGTCGAAATATTGAGGTAAATAACTCAATATATGCTTGTGTTGAATGACAGTGTAAATCTACTTTTGCTTATTATATATTATATTTGCTTTATTACATAAAGGTCATGAAAACAATTTAAAACGTTTTGTATGAAAGCACACTACAACCATATTTTTTTTAATGTTTTCAAAATGTTATTGTAAACTATATTTTGCAAACATTTTTTGCCAAATATTTTGTCAACACTTAAATAACAATATGTTAAAATAATTTGCAGTAGGTTATCAACAAATGTTTTTGAATGTTGTGAAAACGTTTTATACCCTTAGTCCTCTATATAACCCGACATTTTTAAACGTTTTCTGGCAACCTTTTCTAACCTTTTGCGAATAATGTCGAAAACGTTTTGTGTTTGCTGGGCTTGTGGCTTTGGCTGCAAAACATCATATGAAGTATTGGCTTCCGAGTCATGCCTGGCAATCTGCAATCATCTTTTCTCTGGCGGTTGCGCCCGTATTGTACTCAGGTATTACGGCCTCTTTTACTTTCACTTCCATATTCATCAATATACAAATGACATTTTAACTTACAAAGTTATAGTAGTGTAAAGTTTTTATCCAATATTGAAAAAAAAAACCTTGTTGAAATGCAATGACCCCCCACCCTGAACTGGTATAAGGTGGAATGTTATGTACGGATGTATTATAACAATCATGGTGTTTTAAATAGCTTGGGCAAATTTATGGAACACCTGCACATTATTACAATTTTAATGTATTTCTAGTAACGTCATTGTTTTTGACATTATATACTTTTCAAGTATCAAAAATTGGCAGTCCGAGACTTTAGGGTCTTTTATTATTCGACGGAATACATCGAATACTCTACTACTGTGAATCATTATTTTTAGAAAAGTATGCGATTGATTTTCATCAAAATAATATTAAAACAGAGGATTGCCTAAAAAGTACTACAAGTTGAACTTACTGGATTACTTATAGTTGGAGCGGTAAATTGCTGCAAATCTGGCCATGACTCACTTAAGCTTTTTGTAAGAGACTACGCCTTAATTATCTTTGTTTACTGACACATGAGAGTTACCCTAAATGTAAATCAAAATTACTTGTGAGTAAAGCTAACAATATCCAAATACAAGCGTACTGTTTTGATATTTAAAAAGGTAATAGGCTTCGAGCTTTTTTGTCAGCAACTGACCCAAATTCACACCAGCGGTTTCCTGGGATTTTAAAGTTTACTAATATAGGAACAAAGCAAGGTATGGGTAAGATTAAAGGTTATTTTAGTGGCGAAAATGAAACAACAAACACGAAATAGTGCATATCCACTATTTAGATGTTCTGACAACAACTAGCTTGACCTTGGAACACATTTGGAACACTTTTTAACCACACCTCGACGGCAGTCGACGCGTCATGTGTTCTGCAGTTTTTGCTGTGTAGGCAACAATCTTACTTTTTGGTAGATGATATTCTAACGTAGTCAAATATAAAAACAATAACAAAAACTTTCTCGTAAAACGTGCCAGTACAAGTGAAAGTCATCTATATGCAAATGATATTCTTACTTACAAAGGGTTACAATACTTTAACACATGAGAATTACCCTAAATGTAAATGCAAATTACTTGTGGAGTAAAACTAGTAAAATGAAAATTAATTAAATATAACAGCATAATTACTTTCTGGTAAAACCAGGGACCGTGTATGGTCCCTGGTAAAACATACCAGTATAAATTGATATTCATCAATATGCAACTGACGGTATGCTCACTTAAAAGGGTTACAGTACTTTTACACATACAAATGCAAATTACTTGTGGAGTAAATCTAGTAAAATGAATAAAATACAAGCTTAGATCTTTCATTATAGACAATGATCTTAGCATTAGACTTCTCCGTAGTCCACTTGCCCATTGTGCATACTCTTAAAACTCTCATTTAATTAATTTGTGCACAATTGATAGATTTTCACATGATCGTTTTAGTCACCGTACTCCCTCTGTTTGTTGGCTTCCCAAGTGGACTACTTACTTTCGATTGCGGTTAACATGTTTAACATGGTTGTCTATGGATAAGATTGTCGGATTTTGGCCTACTAAAATTGGCCATGATGTAATGCATCTTTAAATGGATCTGGTTTGTGATTGGTCGCCCAGATCTCGTTATTTAAATCCTTCGGGCATGTGCCATTAAGTTGTACGGCGCTTTGTGTACAAGGTGCATGAGCGCGTCTTGTACTTACAGACTTTGTGCTTGCGGTTAAAATGACTTGATAAACAAGTATGATTGACAGTGTGTGTTGGGGACTAAGTCCCCGATCAAAGTCCTGTTAAAAATGCAATATACATAGTCGATTTTTAACTCGGGCTTTCGCGATTATTAAACTGGTAGATTCTAAAATCAGAACTGTTCAGTATTGAAGTGCCATTATTATATGTTGCATTCAATAAGCCTATGTTTACTTTACTGTTACTGTCACTAATATAATTATATAAACTTTTTCATAACCAGTATTTACTAGTATTTTGATGTAATAAAATAATATCAGTATAATTTCGAGTTCAACTGAATGCGTTCATAATGATCAATTAACATTTTGTTTATCAAAATCGACTATGGCATAGTCTATCTTAGTATACGATCCATATTCACTTACCTATGTACGTTTTATCAACACTTGATGGGTAGTGACTGCTATTGGCAACCGACGCAAGAAGTAGTTCCAGCGCTGATCTTAGAGTTGCCAGTTGGTTTTTCTTCAAGGGATTTTCTAGATCCCTGTTTCAGAAACTTATCAAATATGTGAGATAATTGGTACTGTCCTTCGTCTCTTTTCATGGTGGTGCCCCTCTTCTTTCTATTTCTATAGCCTCCTTTATCCAGCGAGTGTTTATATTTTGCTCCGTGCCGATGACCTCAGCATACCCCATCTAATGACGTGATTCTTGTCGAAGTAAGCGAACATTCTGGATCAGATAGTTAGAATCTTGACGACTGAGTTTACTATACCGATCATGATGTTTAATCAGCTTATCTCTTTGATGTACAACAGTGACATAATATGCGTCAAACGTTCCCCATTTGTCAGTAATTGACCCAAATTTCACACCACCTGTTTCCTAGGATTTTCAATTTGATTAAACATGTGTACAAATTAGATTGTGGTTTTGTGCCAAATACAAGAAACTATGGGTACATTCTTTGTCCTTTGTTGTAGAAAATCTTAGTAACCATTACATGTTCTGCATAATGTTCTGATTATGTTTAGGAAGTATGTTAGTGTGTTCTGACCATGGAGCTATTAAAGATGGAGAAGCAATATATTATGTAACGCATTGTTCACTTGTGCCGATTTGAAATCTGACAAGCTATTCATCGAAAGGTACCTTTTGTTTTTGGACAAAGGGCTTCCGCCATTAAATCGGTAAGCTGACCCAACAGTGTATTAACGCTTTACCTAGCAGGCTACTGTCAATAAGTGATCAAACGAAAGTCGCGTGAAAGCGCCTACTGGAACGAAAAGTACCTTTTGTTGCCATTAAACCCAAGGGTGTGATTGAGTAGCCGTAAGCACAAAAGGCACACATTAGCCGCTGATGTACAGCTCGTTGTCACCCCACTGAATTTAGGTGCTTCATTTAAATAAATTGAATGCGCTTGCTGAATGATTACACATCAAGGCTGCCATGTCTGCATGTCTATAGTACTGTATGGTAATAGCTACGTATACATGTAACATATAATAAGTATACCGGTATAGGCCTATTAAAGTTGTTTCACAAATTGACATTTTATTTTATTTTAAGAAAGAGAATGTCATAAACAGTGGCGTACTGAAGGGGGCAGCTCTTCTGTGAGAGGTCTTGGGAGGGGATGAGGGAGGAAGAGGTGGAGGAGGAGGGGATATGAAGAATGAGAGGGGGACTGGAGGAAGAGAGAAAGAGGAAGAAATGAAGAGAAATAAATAAATAGAAGTAAATAAATAGAAAGGTAAGGAAAATGATATGAATGAGAGGGGGCAAAAAGTAAGAGGGGGTGGAGAAGGGAAGGGAGATAAGAAGAGGGAGTGATACTTTAGCAAGGAAAGAATAAGTACAGAGAAAGGAACAGAAAGGACTGACAAATAAATGTAGGCCTTATAATAATTATTATAGAAACTAAACACAGCCCCCCCCCCATAGGCCTAAACACTAACAGCACTATAGGCAGCCATTCGATGATGTCAATGCCTTTATGCGTTACGTATTTAAAGCGCCTAGTCGGATGTATTTTACACCGGCCAAGCACGAGTCACCCAATTTCGAAAATTGGATGTTGAATGTACACTCTCATGAATATTGATTGGCAACATTTTCCAATATCAGTCCAAGAGAGTGCCAAATATGGATCAGGAGTATTACATAATAATACCCTGCTATGACAATAGCTGCACTAGGTTAATCGTATAATATCCTTTATGTGGTTAGCATGGCTGGGCCAGGAAATCCACAAAGTCAGCCAATGTATGTACATGTATTCGGTACATGTGCCATATCTTTTACAATGGGTGATAAATTTCTGGTTTGTTTTATTTCAAAACGCAACAGTCGATATTCTAAAGCTTGGTCCAAATCCAAGAGAAGAACCAACTCTAGTAATTTATGTGGTTTCAAATTATATCGGCCGTTGCCTTTTTTGATAGAAATGGTGTTTGTTGATGTGCACAGTTTCCCATTAGATCATAACATGCTGTTGTGCATCCAAGGTCAAAGGTCTTTTAATCCATATTTGGCGTTCTTCTGGGACTGAATATGTCAGCGCTCAAATCGGACACAATAGAACAATAGACCATTCAGTGCGTTGGTTCTGACAACAACAAGCTCGGTATTAGAACACATCAAGGACACATTCTGGCTCTTTAAACGGGTCACGAATTGTTGCTATGTTTTGCGTAATGTTTTGACAGTGCTCTAATTATCACGGGTTAGAACACATTTGTGACCCGCTCTGACAAAACCAGGAACAAGACGCATTTTTGACATTTTATGATTTGAACAAAAATGTAAGCACTAGACAATAAGCTGTAAAATTATACCAAAAGTTATATAAATAGCATCAATACTTTTCACGATATGGACAATTTTGTAAATGATACCTTAATATTTTTGCCAATTGCTATTCTGAGTAATAGACCAATTAGTTTCCTGCCTTACACAGGATTGAATAGGGATTATCAGTTCAACTGTTATTCATTGATTAAATAAACCTCTTTTTAATAGGTACTTTTAAAGTTTTGAAAGTCCACACAGGGTGCTGGATATGGGGATTTGGAAATGTGCTCAAAAATGGCCTGCTTTAGACGGAGCTGTTGAAACCTTTTAGCTATACATGAATAAATCTTATACTGGAGCTTCATCATGCTGAAGAACATGTACATAATTATTAATCAAGGACATTCGGTCTTGCACAAGATATAAAGACCTATAAACAGACAAAATAGGGGTTTTGTCGGCCTAAAAAATATGCAGTTTCAGCAATCTGTCTGATCTCTTTTTTTTTCACGAGTTTTAACCATCATGGTATCACGGGATGAAGTAAAAGAAAACAATAGATCTGAAATATGCTCCGATTATAACCAAAGTGGTCTCAACGATTCAAATGAAGAATAGTTACACTACCTAGGACGTATCGTCACAAAGATAAATTCGCCAAATAGGTCAAGATCAATACGGTTCAATGTTTATTTTTGTCAAATTTTGTTCAATCCACAAAAAAAAAAGGATTTCTCTGGTTATAACGATTGAGAAAAAGTATAGTATACAAATATATACTGCCATGAGAGGTTCTGGTTAAAACTATGGGCCCGAGGTGAGATCAACAGTACTAAGGAAAATAGTATTAATTGATCTCAACGAGGGACCATAGTTTTAACCAGAACTTCGAATAAAGGCAGTATATATTTGTTTTATATACTTCATTAATATGTTCTTTGTTCATTGATTTGTTAAAAGAAAATTATTTGACGTTTTGACTCTCCCGCTTCTATCCGAACAGCACGGCTAATTAAGCACAACCTACGGTTCCCTTCAAAAAATCGAATAGCCTAAAATCGGGCTAACCAATTACAGCAGCGCGTAATGACGCTATGGCAGTTTCGCGTGCGTGAACTGTTCCGTCGCATCGAATGCGCGCACGCGGAAGGCATGGTCAAAAGTACTATTTACGGCTTGGAGGTACTATTTACGGCTCATCCGGGACATTGAAAATACTATTTACGGCTTAGAGGTACTATTTACGGATAGGAGTACTGATGGTAGAACTATTTTTGGTCATATGATCCACTTTTAACCAATCAATGAACAAGAATATATTAATGAAGTATATAATTTGGCCTATCTGCGGCGTAGGATTCAACATTGATTGGGGGAGTGGTGTCTTGTTTCCATTACCCTATCAAGAGTGTCCTAACAATATTATTTTGTAGTTCATTTTCTATTGTATCCTGTTGGAAGGGAAACAGGAGGGGCAGTAAGTACCCGCCACTCATCACTGGTTACGCCACTGATGATTACCAATCATATTGTTGAATCCGTCTCAGCGACAAGAGATTCATGTCGACATTATTAACTAATGAAAACCACACACAGTGCCAATAAGAATAACAATATTAATTATATACTAGGTTTTTATCTTGCTGATTTTATTAATATGTACCATCACCTTTGAAGATCGCGATCATCAAAATAAAACAAAGCATTACGTTACACATCCCTCACAATTTGATTTATTTTATCAACGTTTTTGGCTGAACATCACGCCTCTTGCTAAATGTCAACATACGACTCATCAAGTAAAGGCCCATTTAAACTGAACAAAGTAATTAAAGTCTGCACAAAAAGTAACGCAGCTGTTATAAATACGCTTATAGCTTCAGAACTAATAATTATTTCCACAATATTTCTACATAGAAAGAAGGATGATTTATTTAAAAGTTGCAGTTTATAGCGATCAATGGTTATTGTGGCATGTAAAACCATTCATTTATCTGTACGCTGACTTCAAATCAATACAAATAGCTGCATCTTTTGAATTCGGGTATTTTTCTTTAAAAAAAACCTGCTGTGTTGTTAATATTGAACGCAATTGGACAAACGGGGTATCAAAATGTGCGTAAACAAATCATCCGTCTTTCTATGTTGCAACATCGTGGAAACAATTATTAGTTCTGACGTTATAGGCGTATTTATAACAGCTGCGTTACTTTTTGTGCAGACTTTAGTTGGGTCACTATTCTTTGTAATGTAAGCTAATTGTAACATAATGTTTCACAAGCGGGACAATTTTACACTATTTTAATCAAAACTGGAGCATTGGTCCATATGCATATAAATAACTCGAGAACTGGACTTCGAAGACGGACAGGTCAAACTATGCTTATTCTTCATAATTCGCCATTTTGGTATATCCAAATTAACATATGTACCTTGCAGGATTTTCTTGGGACTTTAAGTATGGTGTTATGGAGATCAATTAGAAATACATTGTGAGAAATGTTGCAATTAGTTACCAAGTGAAATCTTGCTTTACTTGGACTAGTGTGTCAAACTAATGTCAACATTTTTGGGACACTTTCAATAGGGTATAAATGTAAATGAGCACCTCCCCTCCCCCCCGAACATGCTCAACCAAGACAGAGGCCGCCACCACCTCCCCAAGACCTACGGAATGCTTCTGGAGTCACATACATGGTGTCCCCAAAAAAGAGGCCCCTCATTGCGCCCTCTTTTTCTCCTATTTCTGAAAAGTTGATCAAATATATTTTGGTATGTAAAGAAACCTTACGACTTAAAAGTCGTTAGCTTTAATAAACCAACACAATTATATCAATCGGCTCACAACTTTTGAAGATATGCTCTTTTAAAGAAATGTACCCGTTTTCACTCTGTCCACGGAGAAGGTTTGCCTACTTCAAAGATTGAAAAGGAGTACAAATACCATGCATGAATATCAAACATTCCTCAATGATAACTTTATAAAATAATTTTATTTATGGAATGGGCTTTACCGGTGGGTTTATGGGCAATGGATTTTGTTAATAGTGTCATTAATTTGTGGGTAAAATGGATGCCGAATTGGACTTCTTTTGCTGTACTTGCAATTACTTATTTTTGCTTGGTTATTTATGCCTTTTTGTTTGATCATGTTTAATATTTTGTTGTTTCTTGCTTTCTTTTATTTTTATTTACAACATAAGTCATTTCTCTTTTTAGGATAAAAGGTATCCCTAAAAGGCTGTTTGGTTTGTCTTTGTTTCTTCTGAAGTGAGGTTACTGTGCTGCTCTGCCCACTACCTGGTTGCCTCCTTGGCGAATACAGGTTTCAGCCCTGGTCCTCATTGCATCAATTGCGTTGTGTACCATCCTTGTGCGCAGGATACTTGCGAATGCATTCAGTAATACGTTTGCGAAGATCTTGGATTTTGCCACAAAGGAAAAAAAATCAAGTGGTTTGAGGTCTGGTGATCGTGCAAGCCACTCCACAGCATGAGCCATCCCAACCACTCTGTTTGCTATCCGTGGACAAAGTGAAAAACGGATACTTTTATTCAAAAGGGCATATCTTCAAAAGTTGTGAGTCGATTGAAATAATTGTTTTGGTTTATTAAAGCTAACGATTAACGGTTTCTTTACATACCAGAATATATTTAATAAACTTTTCAGAAATAGGAGAAAAAGAGGGCGCAATGAGGGGCCTCTTTTTTGGGGGACACCCTGTAGATCGATATCACAAGATCGATCACGTGACTCCAGTACCGCTAACGTCTACCAGCAGTCACAACACAGTTAGGACGCGGGACTACCGATTGTTATTGTTCTGCAAGGCTCACTCAGTCATTTAATAAGGCAATACAAACGATCGAATTTGGTATTCAAATGAACAAAATTTTGAGTTACACCTTTTCAGTGTAAATTTTTTTTCTCGGCCAAATGAAAAGCAATAATTTTCATTTTTTCAGTAAATGTCAGGAAAAACTGTAATGCTTGATACTGTATTTTTTTTCAAATCTTAGTGTTAAACTTAGTCGTGAAATTCAGTCATTTAGTGTAAGATTTTCGATTTTGATAGGCTTCAACTCTGCCCGCGAGCCTTTTTTGGATCAATCTTTTAGCTTTTCAAAGTAATATAGTTCGCTAAAGAAGGATTTTTCCCAACTTTCTAACGCACATCACCGTGAGCGATATATCATAGTTTTGTCAGAATTTCCGTTTTGATTCCATAATTTTTGACTACCAGCTGAAAAATTTTCAAATCCACGCGTGAAATCTTAGGCTAATACTAGCATTGTGGATCGATATCTCTGGGTGCCCGGCCTGGATACAGTGTTGCCAGAACTTCAATATAGCAAAGAAATTACCTAGTGTTTCAATTGTCATGAAGGTGACTGGGTATAGTGCCTTTTGTTTGTGTTTGTTTGAAATTGCTTAAACCCACCGAAAGTCATAATGAAGCAGCCAAAACAATACAAGGTTAAACATGGAAGTTTATAACAACCTATTATAATGACCTAAAGGAAAAATCATTTATGGCAACAATGAGCCTTGCATTGTAAGTCATGGTTAAAATGTGTTGAGTACCCACCCCCCCCCATAGGCCTACATAATATTACATACCGGTACCTTATAATATTTATATAGCACGGCTATAGCTATAGCCTACATTTAGAAAGTAGGTCCTATAGCGCTAAATTATGACAAATAGGCCTGCACAAACCCGAACGCAAGTCTGAAGGGTGTAATGAAAATGCCAACCCGCGAGGGGGGGGGGGTGTCATTCAAAATTCACCTGGAGATAGGAGGGACAGAAAATTAAAATCCCCTCTAATAACACGCGAATTTTTCTAGGTTTGGACAGTGGATTTTCCCAAGGACCTCATCTTAGGTAAATAAACAAACAAACAAACAGACAAAATGGTTTTCATAATCATGGAATCCATAGCCCCTATAAATTGACATTGCAGGCTATCACGGGAGCAAATTTCCAAAATTCACCTCATTTACCAGAATTGGGGATTTGGGCTACCAAATCGCTGGTCAGGCAATCCTGGTTTTCAATGGAAAAGGGACCTGGTTGACAACAATTGAAATATCGATTATTTCTGCTGGTTGTTCTGGAGATAAAGTACTGAGTTTGACATTTTCGGAGCATGAAGGGAAAAAGGGTAAAATAAAAACGGAAATTCTGACAAAACTATAATATATAGACCCACACGATGTGCTTTACAGAGGTGGGAAATATCTTTCTTTAGCAAACTATATTAGTTTGAGACGCTAAAAATGAATTCCGTAAAAAGCTCACGGGCGAACTAAAGGCCTATTAAAAATCAAAAATATCACACTAAAAGAAAAAATATGATGCTTGAATTTTAACACCAGGATTTAAAAAAAAATGTATATCCAAGCACTATGTCTTTAACTGACATTACCGAAGAAAAAAATATTGCTTTATATTTGACCGAGAAAATAAATTTCATAGCAAAAAGGTGTATCTCTGAATTGTGCTGATTTTAACATGTATCGATCGACTTTTAGCGCGACTATCATGCATTTCTAAAGAATTGGTAGTCCCGCGTCCTAACTGAACACATTTTGCTTGTGTGAATTAGTTTAACAGTTTCAAATAATTATGTTCAAATTTATCCCTATGTGGTGGGGAAGGGAGAGGCTAAGGAAGGGTTAAATTAACACAAGAAAGCGGCATTTAACGAGGATTATAGTAAACTGATTATCCCAGGGACTAATAAAGATTTCCTCTGGAAACTAAAGATGTCAAAAAGAATGAATGATAAGGGACTTGTAACGTAAGGTGATTTACTATAATCCCATTATATTTAATATTTAAACTTTAAGCGTGGTATCTGGAAGTCAGCTTCGTCTTGGTAGATCGTAGACGGGTCAGATCTCATCTGTATAAAAGGGAAATATGCGACATGTTATTCTAAAAGATTTAGATAAACAAAATTCACGTGACCCGCACATTTTAGGAACAGATCTTTTTTGTTGCAGGGAGGAATAGAGAAATATAATGTTTCGTCGGAAAATGCGTTCCGCTTTGCGTCCGTTCACAAGAATGGTTCCCCCTTTAAATCAAATTTCTAATTACAAATTTTAATTTCCCCTCTTTCAACACAATTTCCCTCTTTCAACACAAAAACGTGCTGCTTTTTCTCCTCCATTCCTATGATGAAAAATATTGCTTGGTTACTGTTATATAAACATAGCATTATGCTGTTTTAAAACTCATAGCGAGACCAATAAAATATCGGACATCGAGCATCCAATTTTATCATTATTATGTTGTATCCAATATTTTCACACATTTGGATTCATCAAAACATAACAACGGTCATAATCGGTCAAATAATATAGGAGCTACAACAAATTATACAACATTGATAGAAGAATGAAAGAAGAAGAAAGCGGCGGCGGCTAAAAGAGACCAATGAAAAACAATAGTCCAGCCGAAGATCGGATGAACTCATTTGGTTAAGAAATGGTAAGGTTAAGGTTATTAATTATTTTAAACTGTTGTGATTTGGTAGTTCACAGCATCTTACGAACGGGAGTGAGCTTTTGGCAAAAACTACATTGCTCAATTCATAGCGAGCGTGTAGAAGAATTAAAATATCACAGATATACTTTTATAGGTGCTGCGGTTCTTGAGTTACGTTGTAAAGAGGGCTGAAACAACAACACTTTTGTAAAACGTACATAACTCATTAACAACAATAAATTAAGCAAGTTTGCAAAGTATACGATTTGTAGAATGGACTTTTGCAAAACATCAAGGTGTTAATTTTAAATAATATATTGAACTAGATAATGAAAATAGATTTTTAGGTTGCTTCGACCTCGTCTACCCTTAAGAGTAATATACTCAAGATGCTCAAGATTATGAATACTTGTGATTGCGATTATATGAAAGCATGCACAATTGTAGGTTTTTGCCTACCCTTCAAATTGCCCAAAATAGCTGTGAAAATCTTCTTTGATCCATGTAAACTTACCATTCATTACATGGTGGATCGCTTCCAGTTGCCACTTCTGCAATGAAACAAAATGGGGATAAAATATCATGAACAAATATGACTATTCATACTTCTATCTCTAGCGACATGCATCAGTTTTCATGTCGTAGGTATGTTTGTCCTTGCCTAACACAGTTAACCATCTTCATTGGTGTCAAGATTGTCAAATTCGATCGCATCTTTGCAAATTTAAACGACTATTATTATATGACAGTGCTCATTGTTGTATCTTTCAAACAGAGGCATAGCAAGCTTTCTTGGTCGAAGTGGGGGTGCAAATAAATATCTAGGGGGGGCGAAAAATAATTCCCGCTTGCATCATTTAAAAATTGGGGGGAAATGTATATCTACAATATGAAAGGTATAATTTTCATATGATCGTCGGCTTTTCATCCCAGCTATATACACTATGACTATAAGTACTTATCATTAGATTTATAAAGGTTACTTCGAGGACTGTTATTGCACTACATTATAATGAAACGGGCCAAATGACAACATGGCACAACAATTTACCGCACGGGAGCGCACGTTTCTGTCGACGAAATATCATGAAAATCAGCGTCTTTTTCGTCTCCAATTTCCCACAGCTAATCGGATTTCATGTAAGCATAGACCTTCATGTAAGGAGCAGTATATAAGAATGTGAACAAGCTCAATGTGCACGGGACACTAAGGAACAGACAGCCGGAAGCTTCAGGCAGATCACCTACTGCTAGATCACAAGTGAACATTGCTAGAGTTAGACATGTGTTACAGCAAGATCCAAAGATCAGCTCAAGACGCAATCCTTAACCCAACATTCCCAATCAAGTTTCTGCCGGATCGTTCGTACAGACTTGAATTGGTATCCCTACAAACTACAGTACCGCCATGGACTTCATCCTGGGGACGCTGTTTGTAATTAATTAAAAGCAAAAGTTGCCAATTCAACAATAAATCCTGTTAGCACTTTGTTGATTCGAAATTGAAGAGGATGAAAATCAATCAGCCGTGTGCAGCTACAAATATGGTTGGTTATATTCAAATGAGTATAACTTTAGTTTGCTGTGAGCAATTGCAACAATTCTTTTTTTATTTAGATGTGTAAAATTTGTTCTTTCCAATGATGTTTTCATTTATTGCAGATTTCTTACAGATCTCTAGTTATAGCCACTCAAGCATGAGTTTACTTCTTTTTGACTCAGCCTGTATATCAAAAATTTAAAAATTATGCTCATAGAGGTATGCTAGAAATAATTTTCAGCAAAATTTGAGGGGATGATGTTGATGTGGTTGGAATGACATAATTATATGTGAGTAGGCAAACTGATGTTTTTAAAGCAAAGTCATCGAGACCCAAGAACATATTTCCAACATACCTGAAGTTGATGGTGGGGCAAAATGTCTGACATTGGTTTTCAGGGGGGTCAAAATGTACAAAAAATGTACAATTGGAGTTTTGCATGGGTAATATTCTAATAGGCTCAATATTGGATAAGAGTAATGTCCTACCAAAGGGCTCTGACTGGCAAAAAAAATGGACAATAAAATTATTTTTACTTTTGAAGTTCTGACCCCCCAAAGTTGGTCCTGGATGGACGAAGTTGCATTTTGAGGGCCCTATATCTTTTAAAGTAAAGAAGTCACAAATTTTCTGATGCCATATTTGAATTTTGCACAAAAAAGTACCCAGGATACAAACTTTTCAAAGTTGTTGGGGGTTCCCTTTATACATTTATGGACCTCCAAACATCGTCTGTAACGTTGAGACACATTTTTTACGCTGAACCCCCTAAAAATCAAATTGATGCCACGGGAAAACGAAATGGAGTATGAAGCTCAAATTTTCAGGATTTTACTTTCTCATCAATATCTACCACCACACAGAAAAAAAAAATTGAAGAGGTGCTGCGGTGCACATACCTGGAGTTGACATGGAATGGCTCTATAAGAAGTCGAAGCAGAGTTGTTTTTAGAAATTGAACACACGAAGTCTAGTCCTCAAATTTGACATTTTGTGTTTAGGTCTTAAACATGTTTAGAAACGTAGTGAAAGTGTTTAAAGTCTAAATAGTGATAAGCCCACGTGGTATAGTCGTTATTAATGCATTATTGCTCTCCTCTATTATCAATATTTTTGGTACTGAGATGACAGGCCTGCCAAATAGTCTAAACCTGTATTTCAAGCTATTTTGAAAACAGATATGGGTAATACGTTTACTCACCGCAATCACCACACATAACTGGACAATGTTTAGCAATTAAATAGTAGTAGCTCTGGCATGAACCACTGTAACCTGACCAACACCAGCTATAGCCGACTTCATCCTTACATTCCTCTGCAAAAAATGTGATTCTTATTATTCGTTAACAAACATTTGAAACAAATTATAAAATTACTTTATTATGGTGACATTCTTTATGTGATGCTCTCATATTACCACTAAGCCTAAGCCGTTTTATTTTGTGTCATGAGTATTGCAAGAACTACTGCAGTGGGCCTCAACTCATAAAGGTGTAATGCTCCTGGGGCAATATACCCTAGGACACTAAAATATAGTGCTCTGGAACCCGGATCAGGAGCATAATGATCCTGCGACACAAAATATTTCACTAGCACCAATATTTCATTTGCACCACGAAGGTTCGAAACCCGGCCACTCCCGACAACTTTATGTACATTTAGTTTCTAGTCCATACTCGCCGCCGAGCGTTTTTTTCGGGTTCTTCGGTTTCACCGTGTTTCTAAAACTGGACTTTCTTCCATTGTGAAGTTTCGGGCTAATTTCCGTATTGAATATAATTGTACAATGTACATGATGTACCGGTATAGATAATAAGACAAATAGAAAGCTGAAGCAAATCCATACAAACAAATAAATAAACAAGTGTTGCTGGAAAAACAATACTTAAGCATAATTATAGGAGAATCTCGTGATCCTAACATCCTCTTTTTATGACGTTTTTCAGTAGATATGCACGAAAAAAACTTATTCTCAAAATTTCATTTGATTCCGGTTTTGCGTTTGCGGGTTATGCATGATTATGTGTATGACACTGCTCCATAGGCCACTGTTGTAATTCAAATTTGACGATATTTTTGCTAAAGAAATTATAAAAATCTCAACGAAATGCACTTTTAACTACTGGTGAATTGGATTAACACGTAATCATATAATCTTCACAAACAATTCTAAATGTGTTATGTGTTGTCAAGGCAAAATAATGGCTCTCTAAACCCGTTGGAATTTGACAACGACCTTCACTGTAAGTGTGTTGCTTTTCAATTTGTAATAATATTGATACCCATCTATTTTGAACGTGACGCGTGTCCTGAACCGCCTGAGTTGACAAGTGATAACATTTGCTCTGTTGGTCTGAGATAATAAAAACTGCCGGGAAAAGATAGTCTGCATGGAGGAAGTGATACCAGATTTTTATCAAACTACAGGTGCTATATACATGCTTCATAATACACTAGCCCCTGTCATAAATAAGACAAAGGTTTTGCACATAGAAGTTTGCAAATATTTTATTTGGTCTGCCATAGACACTACTGTATTATTTTGCCCTGTGTGAAACAACAGAGGGTGTCCTGAATTAAATATATACGTGTCGTCATAGGTCAACTCATCTACACCTGAGGATGTATACATTGTTCGAATCATTCATGGCTCCAGTCCACTTTCTGTCGCATTTGTCAGGAGCTAATTTGCGGTCCACTGTGGTTGCAAAACAAATACGCGACCGACAAAAAGGGTTATTTTCGCACTATTTTATAGCCTCTTATAAGGTAATTTCAGTACCATTTTCTAAATTTCTCTATAAGCATGATAAGCCTACTTACCCTGGCAATCTGGTCCCCACCATCCTTTCTGACAAGAACATGTGCATTCATTGTCATTCTTAGTGCCACAATGCTGACACTTATTGGGACAATCTGAGAAGAAGCAGTAAGAGCAGAATTAGTACATGAAGTACTAACACTATAACCAGGAAAACGTGTGCTTGACTGGTTGTAAGCAAAAAATCTGAATAATTTATAACATATACGACTGTTTGATGCACTTAAAAGTTTATTTTACCGTAAATTTTAGGGTTCCGGGTTCTCCGTCTGACAAGTATAAATGCCATTCCGGTGCCTGCAGATGCAGATGATGTCCATGGAGCAAATAAAGCTCTGACTTCGTCTGGACAATCTATTATGAGTTCTTCATGTAGACTGCCTAAGTCTACAAATTGTGGGCAGCCCCTTGCCAATGATATAGTAGATAGCCACTTATTTACTTAAGAAATGGCGGCTCTCAAAAGACTCAGTAAGGAGCAGTACACATGTAGACCTCTTAATAGTCTAATCCTGCAGATTGAAGAAGTCGCATCTAATCCCGACGAAACCATCAATGTATAACAAGAATTTGTCTTTAAAAAAGACAAGTTCACGGATCAGATGTATAGTACATGTACTTTGAGCTACTTTGGTCTAACATTAAATATTCATATCTAGCCTACTCTGCACTTATTCGACAATAAATACGTGATATGAGGCTTAATAATGATACCTGCGTCTTGACTCTGGAAAACAATATTTTTTAAAAACCTCATTTTGCATTTAGTTTTTTAAGCCACCTCGGGAGCCACCTACAGGATCTCGTTTTGCATTTAGGTTTTTATTGCGTTGCAAAGTAGCAAAACTTTCTTTATATATGGCCCAATTCGTGCCTGGAAAAGGCTATCCCCTCTTACAACCTATCATCAGGTCTGATTTCTATAATGAGGTGTCACCGGGTTTGCAAGAGATAATAATACCAAATCTAAACACCATGAAATTTACCACATCACGACCAAGCTCACATTGGGCGCCCATTCCTTTTTAAAGAAATTTTATTAAGTCACCTACTAGGAAACAAATTTTGCTATAACTACGAAGAAAATTGTATCTTATCACAAGTAAACAAAATAATTACACAGCTTGCTCTTGTTAGCTTTTGTCAGGATCAGGGATATGTATGAACACCAATATTATACAGGTTTATAGGCCTACACATGGGTTATTACAAGAGTCAATAAACATTAGCTAACATTCAATTAACTATAGAGTATAGATAATGGACTTAGTTTTGTCTATACAGAATGGACTTAGTTTTTTCTATACAGAATGATGTTTACTTTGTAATCAGGCCTGGCCATGAACCTGCTAGTTTTGATTAACCAATCAGTTATGTGTATTGTCAGCATGTGATGGCTATAAGCCAATTACAAACATGTTTCTAAAAAGGCTAAAAAATTCCTACTCCTGGACAGACTCTTTTCCGGGTTAGGGCTAATTAGTAAGTTGTCATGTGTGGCAAGATTAGATAAAGGCATACAAACTAGGGTATGAGATATTAGGAATTATGTCCTAGACTAATAACCACAGGGCTGGTGGGCTACAATACCTATTCATGACACAGGGATAAACTATGCATATGAGATGTGGGGGAAAGTGGCACCATTTCACTGCCGTGAAAAAAAACACATTAAAGCTCCGCACAAAGCTAATCATTTGCAGCGAAAACGGCAACCAAGAACAGGACGGAAACACGTCGGATTATATGCTGACCCTAATGCTGGTTTCATACTTTCCTGCCGCTTGCCGCTTTGCCGCTCTGAAGATGATTTTAACTCACTGCACAATCTCACTAAAAACGCTAGCGGTGACCAGCGGCAAGCAGATATATCGATCACTCCACCGCTTTGCCGCCGCGGCAGCACCGCTGGGAGTTGAATTCAAGTCAACTCGGAGCGGTGCCGCTCTGACGTATGAGAACAAAATACGATTTTGGAGCGGTGCTGAGCGGCAAGAGTAGCTTTCAGAGTCATGCCGCTGCCGCTCAGCGGTGTGCCGCTCCGCTTGCAGAGAAGTACAAGCGGCATGATGAAGCGTCATGCCGCTCAGCGGCAAGCGACAGAAAGTATGAAACCAGCATAATCATCTAATGTGAGACTGATAAGTTTAAGGTACTACACCCCTTGATAAATTTGTGAATATTTTTACATTTTTCTCAAAAACCAATAATCCACTGGTAACAAAAGTTATGTATATTATAGGGGCAAGGAATCCAATTACTGCACTGGAATTTCAGTGACTCAAGACAAGTAGTTATTGATTTATTGATCAAATATTGGTTTCCCTCATTTTTGACTCTAACTCCACAACTATTGTCTGTCCTGAAATAAACGTTTCAGTGCATAGTTGTAGTCCTTGCCCCGAAGATATACATATCTTATTTGTCACCAATGCGCTATAATTTTTGAGAAAAATGCAAAAATACACACAAAATTGGCCAGGGGTGTAGTACCACCTTAAGCAGGTACCAAGTTTAAATATTTCTTTTATAATCATTTGAGCGAAACATCTCAAACGTCAGACTATATCCTGGCCCAAATCGAATATGAGAGATTGCTCAGCTTAAGCAAGTACATTTAAATGTTTTTAATCTATGAAAGCAGTCAATTTATTCAAAATCAAAATTCCTATCATTCTTACCGCATGTGACGCCGTCTGTTTTACAATCTCCTGAAATATACACAAAGTAATGTAAATAAAAATGTCATTATTTGAAACACGTGAAGTGTACTCATTTATGTACACGATAGGTATTTGTTACCTTCAACTACCAGAAAATACATTCTGGCTAACAATGCTATTAAAAATCGTGACTTTAATGTTCACCTTTATTTTGTTCTGTTTACCCAGTCATCAGTCGTTAAGACTGTTAATCATTTTAAAACATCTCACATTGTTGTCAAAATGTTTCCCCTTCCCCTAAAAAGAAGTTTTGGTGCCGCTACTGGGGCACTGATCTCATTATATTTATTGAAATGTACTTACTGCATTTGTTTTTAAAGCACCAACCCGATCCAGATCTACACCATGCACAGCTTGGTCCCTTTTCGTATGGTCTACCACCGGTATTTCCACTAAACAATATGAACCAGTGTGACGTCATTAATTTGCAATGAAATGAAATTATAATTTGTGAAATTTAAATCCCCTTATTATCTAAGCCTATTTATTTACTTCTCAACGGTAGAACATACCATATCATACTCACACATCCACACAAACGTACCGTACCCCGCATACTTTCCAATCTTATTCGATTTTCTTTTCCATCTGATGGTATATTTATATTTCACCCTTACACACATATAACACATTCCCCACACCCTCTTTGTGGTGAATATGGGTGTCATGGGGCCTCTTCTAAAAGGTTCTGCAAATTTCAGATGTAGGAGACTTATTAGGAGACTTATTAAAAATCGGCAATGATTTATTCCCCCACAAAAAAAAAAGAAAGAAAAAAGTTCCTCACATGGCAGGGATGGCGAAACCGGGGTGGCAGGGGTACTAAAAATGGGAGAGAGGGGCGGAATCCCCCAAATCCAAACATTAGAAAAATTTCTAGGACATCTCCCATTCACGCGAGTATGGTGAATTGACTACGTACTGATCAGACACTCGTCGGTATAGGCTAACTGCACGTATCCACTCCTTTCGAAAGCCGTATCTTGCTAAACAAAATTTATTTAAGCCAAAATATCACAATTAATATTGAGTTGAATACTTTATCTTCATATTACATGCCAAAAAAATTACAAAACCGACACATGTACTTGATGTGATTTCAACCAAGAATTTCACTGTTTTGTAGTGAATCGATGCCCGATAATGCCATTGACAATACATGATACGCGGTTCAGCGCTGACATGGGGCTGACACGTACAGAAGGCTGTGTGCTACCATTCAAATATCAAACTCACTCTATAGTATGGACCATGAGGTGTACTGGAACCAAATTTGGACACAATTCGGGTATTTTTCCTATATGTACCATGCATTTTTCATAAATATTGGTCGGAAACCACCCGGTCCAGCAAACTTTATGCATATTGATCACGCAATGCATCGCCTCATGGTCACTTGAAGCAATTTGCCTTCTGATTGGCTGATCAATATTGCATAGCGTGTACACATTCCCGGAGTTGTGTGTATGTTTACCGATAAACAATTGCATAGGAACTGCATAATCAGAGGCAAGGTTCATTATTGATCGGAGATTATATACTTGTAGTAATACTAATAAAGTAATAGTATATCGTGTGTAATTGTGTATGCACTTTATTATGTAATCAATAAGTATAAGATAAACAAACGCATTTCTGGCAGAATGGCTCGTAGCGTAGTGCTATAGGATCTTGACCGTTAATCCAAAGGTTGTGGGTTCGAACCCCGGTAGAATTTTAATCCAGCCTCATATATCATGTAAATGTATTATGTGATGCAAATGTTGACTAGGCAAAAACCCTCTATAGCCGTGCATGCGCAGGTCATTGTGTACATTCTCATTTACATATGATCATCCTGATCATCATCTCCGGCAATCATAACATTATGCCTTATGTTACAAAAATGATTATCAAGCATGAATCCCATGGCTAAATACTTACTATGGCGAATAATGACAAGCTACAATCCAGTCTCCAGACTCACTTCCTGCAGAATCCGGGCAAAACGCTGCTCCACATCCAAGACGGTTTGTATTTGACCACGCAAGCTTTATATAAAACGAATCATATTACTTTTTATTAAGATTGTAATATCATAAAAGTAAGAGCCCCAAGGCTTAAAAAGGCTCTAAAACTGGAATTAGGATACCTTGAACCAACTTTTTCAAAACCAATGGATATTGATAGTCTGATACTGCAGGATTATGAATTATTTTTCGACGGAAAAGCAAAATAGATATATGCCTTACTGTCTATATAAAAATGTAACATTGAGTGCATTTTTAAGCATACAAAAAAAATATTGGGATTTTTGGATTGCCCCAGTTTATGAGATGGTTCTCCTTCTTGGTGTGTTCTGCAATTGATGATTTCATTTTAATTGACTGCGGCTCTTACACGTGGCTCTGGTGAAGTTCTAAGCCATGGACGACACTAGAAACACCAGATGGTTAAGGGAGTCTATCTGGATCCTTATGAACGGCGACGAGGGGCCTTCCAATTGAGTCACGTTCACGTATATGACCATTTGATCCAGAGGGCGTCACCATCGTTCGATGACGTCATACCATCCAACAAAGGTTCGATTGGCATAAACCACTGAGATAGGCAACATACTGGATTGGAAAACGTGAATTTTTTTCTTCGAATTTATACTTTGAAATCTAAATATTACTGTGTTATTCTTTGCTTAAAATATGGAATAATATTAGGAAGGTTTATTGTCCATATTAAGCCGACATAATGGGGTAAACTGGAAAAAAAACCTTTCTATCTTTGCCGATTAACCTTGGTGCTCTATGGAAGATGTAAACGACATTAATTTAAAATTGCTCTGTTGTCCTACAAACAGAGTGAATTTGGCAGATTCCAATTAAGTGAAATTTGGGACTTGTGTAAACATTACCAATATGTCAAAAAATCAATATTTTAACAAGAATTAAACAATAATAAAGAATAATACTAAAAATTAGAATTTTTGGGTCATGACTAGTACAATTGCTCCAAAAAACAGACTCTATACGAGATATAATCGCAACTTATTATTCCTATCGTATCATTACCTGAAACTTATTTCATTACATAAATTTTAAATGCTGTTCCCTCACTTGCTCACATTGACAAGCTTATCACAACGGTTGCTAAAATGAGAGGCTAAATACGTACATTTTCTTTGAATGTTTAAACAGCTTATTCTTAAAGGCATTATCGGTGAGTATTTTTTTATGAATGGTTTAAAACTGAAGTATTGGGCGTTGCAATTGGTTTTAGGTGTTTTTCACAGGCAAATTATTGGTAAAAAGACAACTGGTAGTGTTAATAAATAAAAACTCTATTCAGTAATGTATAGCTACAAGTGTTCGTAAGGAACAAACACTTCCAACATCCAAATTTGATCTATTGAGCGCATTTTACTTGGTCTCGTCCAATATTGTAAAACTCATAGCGAGACCAATAAATATTTGGGTATCATTATTATGTTTTGATCGAATATTTTAACACACTTGGATTCATCAAAACATAATAATGACTAAAATTGTACTAAAAATACAAAAATCTGCTGTTTAATGATGTTTTTCTCATTCTGATTTCGCGAATCACCGAGAGTTTCTTTGATCTTTTTAGGTTTGAAAACTGGGTAAAACTCTTATATTTTTCAAGTTGAAATGCAATTTTAAAAGGACCAGAACTATAAGTATTACAGACTTACTTGAGTGTAATGACCACATACGCCCGAGCAAGTATTTGCGTCAAAGTCATAGTTTTTTGTTTCCCTGGCCCAACTATTGGTCGCACTAAGGCCACCCGGAGGTGAGCCCAAAGTGCCAGGAGTAGCCCACATATTTTCACCGCTTTGACTGTGTCCCCATGTACAAGTAGCGACCCATTGTTCAGCCGTATTAGCATTGTTGTCATCCCAATACTAGATAATTTGAAAGGAAGAGAAACAAAAATAGATTTATACATGGCTAATCATTGGGGTAGTTAGTGGAGTCATATGGTGCACCATATTTTAAAGGGGCATCTTTGATATTCCGTGTCCCTCATACCGTGGGCTACAGTTACATATTAAATAGGGAACGTGCACTTCCGGTCAACATCCTTGGCACAATACAACCAATAACGTATCATGACAGAATCAGTGCTTTAAGGCGAGTATGATGGCGAAGCCATATGTTATATGTTTTAGCCATATAACTAGAAAACTGCAGTGCATTTCTTACTATTTCTTAGTATTAAAATATCTTGATCTTATAGGTATTGAGGTAATTTAACGTAAGGCCAATATAAAACGAAAGTTTTAGACGTTTTTCCCCTCCCGTGAAAATCATGCATCTGAGGCAGAAATCATTTATGCCCCATTATATCAAGCTTTGGGATCTCGTTATAGAACCCATACTATTCCTCTTGTGTGTCAGCTTTATTTGTCTTTACGACCCGCCTTAAATACGTTCATCTTATGCTGCTACTTGATTACAGGTAGTTGTTGCATCAAGTCAATTAACTATACACTCGTACAAGCACTTGTAAAATTACAAATTTTATGGCAACAATTTCAACATTTCCACGATGCCTCCTACTCAAACTTTGAATTTAGGCATATGCCTTAGACTCGGCTCAAAACACACAGATTGAACAAATTGAAAAACGACACGGCATATTAATTTGCAGTTAATTAATATCTCCCAATCACACCGAATAAAATTCCTTGTATAACCGACGCATCGCTCATTTTACGCCTAGATGTATTTTAGTTTTAAGAAAAAATTCCAAATGTATAATAATTTTGGTGACACAGCTTGTAAGGCCCTATAGGCTTTACATAATAGTATGTGCGTAAGTGCGTTGTTCGCCTACAAAATCAAAGATGTTAGAGAACCCGAATTGAACGATTTTAGGCAAACAAGTGAATAAACAAACAAGACAATTTGTACTAAACAAAGTAAAATAAAGATTTACCATGTACTCCATATCTTGTGCTGAAGGTGATACCTGCCCCCTTAACTCGTTATGTCTGTTTAATATGGCATCCTTCTCAGCCTGGGTGAAATGCACTATCGTACCAGTTGTCTGTCTTTTCACGACTTCGCCATCACCTACCATTCACACACATTCAAAAAAACCACAACACAAAAGAAAGTCATCACTTATGTAAACCGCCATCAGTCTAAACCTGTGCATGTTATTACAATTTGATTGATACGGCCGTGTGCAGAAAGGAGAGAGAGGAGAGGGTGGGCAGGAGGGTAGAGGGAAATGGAGAGAGGAGGGAGGGAGGGAGGGCAAAGTAGTGATAGAGGAGGAGAGCGAGAGGGATATTTATTTATTATTTATTCATTATTTATTCGTTATTTATTCGTTATTTATTCAGGAAATTCCATCAATAGAAATGTACTGGTCTCCATGAAAGACCTGATTAAAATTATATAATATTATATACATGAACATGATAATAACAAAATAAGAAATATATATTATACAAAATGAAAGAACCAAACATAGTAGTGATAGAGGAGGAGAGCGAGAGCGATATTTGATAGAGGAGGAGAGCGAGAGCGATATTTATTTATTATTTATTCGTTATTTATTCGTTATTTATTCAGGAAATTCCATCAATAGAAATGTACTGGTCTCCATGAAAGACCTGATTAAAATTATATAATATTATATACATGAACATGATAATAACAAAATAAGAAATATATATTATACAAAATGAAAGAACCAAACATTATTCAAAACAAAATGCAGCAATGTTGAGCTCAAATTATTATACAAAACTTACAGACCAATTGCATTTTTGAATCCACCCAAACTCACTGAATTAAAATTCAGATAACGAGGGATAGTGATAGATATTAGAATGCTTTTGTTAGTTGAGTTGCTCCTTACTTTAGTATATAATGCCTATATTGTTTTTATTATGGTATATCATTTACTGTAGTAAACATACCTAATACATCAGGTACTACATTTTTGACACCCCATTTCTGTTCAAACTCCTGAAAATGAAAAAGAAAGTGAGAAAAACAAAGATAGAGTGTGTCTCGGAAGTCATTTATTTATTTTATTTGTCATAACTCAGGGGAAAGAAGAACGCGTCGCACATTACTGCAATTAAACATGAAATTACAATGGAACCATAATATGCATTGGCAGATGCCAGAGAAAAAAACCGGTCATACCTGCCTGTACGGGGACTTGAACCCCAAACATTCCGCTTGCCGTTGTAAAATTGAATCATAATTTATTTAATACTAAATGTAATACAAATCTGGTAAATCTGATGTTTGATTACAAATTGGGTGTCAAATCGACCCTATTATATTTGTTTATCTGCACAAACAAAATATTTCAAGTTTCCAGTTATTTGAAAATTTAAAAAAATGTGAACCTTTGCCACAGCATTTTCCAGATTTGGTCCATCAAAATACCCTTTACAACTTATACAGTTGGACGCAACACCTACGATAAGTTTTGCGTGATGCTAATGAGAGTTGAGACACCATATTATTGACCGTCCACGCAGTAACAAAAAAAGGGATAATTTTTGCTTTTTATACGTTGAACAAAGTATAAAGGTTGTAACAAAAACAATTATACAATATAGAGAATAGTATTAAGGAAACATGTCACTTATTGATTGTATTGAATTTTAATTGGTCGTCAGAGAAATTTTGTAAGCTACATCATAAGCTTTATTTCAATAAAAATCGGTGGTGTACATGAGAAGATATGCATTAGGAAATGAATTTGGAGAAAACCTTCTGTTAATAAAATACTATGCTGAGCCACCAGCCTGGGTGGCTCACGCTCCAGTAATTTCAGATGATTGAGCTCAGTAATACATCAAAGAATGTCTTCCAATTCATGAAAACAAATAGATAATCAGCTTATCGGATTAAAAGCTTAGAGGGAAGGCCTTGCTGCTCAGCGAGTGTTTGTAATTATCAGAAGGTTTTCTCCAAATTTATTCTCTAATGGGTCAATTATTGTATAAAGTTGTCTTAGAACAGAACAAAGGGATTCAGTCATCAAATAAACCATTTTTGCGTCAAACCTATTCAAAGACAATGCAGTTTAAGCAATTGTACAAATTGTGAGTCAAAGTTGGATTGCGTTTTATTGGGACACCCTGTCTGTCAGGTTCTGTGTACAATAAACATTACTTTACATAGCTGCAAGATGTTTTAAAATCCAAAAATATTTACTGGAGTTATAACCAAGTAAGTAAAAGTATGTGGAACACTCTGAATGTTACTGGCTTACCATCTCCTTACGATGGTAGTAACTTGAGTTGACAGCCCTGATGACTGGGGACAAACGTGTCCCCCTGTAAAACAACAGAAAACAAACAAGCAAACAAACAACAAAATAATTACCTCATTTTCTATGGAGTTAGAATGTGAGAACAGAACAGCTGCGGAAGTCAAAGCCAAGAGAAACAGACCGATTGCTGCCATGATTTGGGTCTTCGGTGGATGCGGGTGTAACGATGTCACGGGCGATGTCAACGGGGTTCCAATAGAGAATGGTGAAGCTTATAGACGGCGGAGTGGATATATAGACAACACACAGCGTCATCATCCCTATATCTTCGTGTCAAAAATTGCCGTGATAGTACGGCGAATCCTCTCGTTTTTCAATAGCTACGCATAGCGATTTTGTTCGAGATAGGCCGAGCGACTCAGGCTAAGCATAGTATGACTATCATATGAGATACCATCAAGTTCTATTCTACACATTCATTGACATTATTACGATTTGCGCATGCTCTAGTATCCCATATGGTGTTGCTATTACAAGGAAATTCGATTTGTTTTGAGGTAAAACCAAGGTTTTGTTTTAAATACACTAACTTGAAATTAAATACACTATTTAGCGGCCATCACTGTTTGCTCTGGATACATTTTACTGCATTTTTGGCGTAACGATTTTTAAATCGAAAGTTAAAATTGTGATATATTTAATTTTGAGAAGGTGCTTGTATAATAGAAAATTCGATCACACGTGTATATCACAATGCATATGTAAACTTTCTTTATCTGTGTCAACAATAGAATATTGATCACCAACTGAGTATGGAGCTTTATGAAAAAAAAAATTTATAATATAGCGTGTTGACACTGTGCAACATGTAGCATATAGGCCTATCTCTCTTTTCTTCGTTGTAATTATTGTGCAGGTGGTGGTTTATTATTCAAACGCTAATGGAATTATAATCCATCCCAGAATTTTTGAATATTGTTTCTTTTTTGATCTGGTTGCGCACATGAAATGGATATCTTAGACTGGATCTATTTAATCTTTTGTAATAAAATTTGTATGCAACGTTGCCGAATGTTTCAATTTGCAGATATCTTATATGCACCTTTGCGTCACTAAAGTTGCGGAATGTACATAAATATTGAGTCTTTTACATTATACTGCACGAATTTTATGAAATTGTAGTCACCTGTGTGTATTTTATGCAACTTTGCAGTGTTTGTATGCGTAGTATACTTTCATCGAGCTGCAGCTAGGTTAAAAAGGATGATTCAATTAAATGAATTGATATTTTCAACCTACCCTTTGAAATAAATCCAATCAACATTTTCTTTTCTGTTTAATATTTTACAGAGATTATAATCTTATGAATTTATAGACACCTGTGTGCATTCTATGCAGCGTTGCACAGTTTTAATGCATGTTTGAATTTTAATTAACATTATAATTCTGTTAAACTTGACATCGTCGAGCTGCAACTAGGTTAGAAACTAGGTTAAAAAATAGCAACAAAAATCGAGTCGTTATGCACTTTCAAAGTATATATTCTGTGTAGTATTTAGTTATGGCAGAAAAAGTCACATTATAAAGTAATGAAAATGGTGGTCTAATGAGCAGTTTAGTTGAGATGTTTATTTTCTTTTTAATCATTTGTAATAAAATATGTATGCAACGTTGCCGAATGTTTCAATTTGCAGATATCTATTATACACCTTTGCGTCACTAAAGTTGCGGAATTTACATAAATCTCATCCCATTTTGAGTCTTTTACATTATACTGAAATCTAGGCACCTATGTGTATTTTATGCAACTTTGCAGAGTTTCTAGTATACTTTCATCGAGCTGCAACTAGGTTAAAAGTGATAATTCAATTAAATGGATAGACATTTTCAAGGAAAACCTACCTTTGAAATAAATCAATCAACGTTTTCTTTTCTGTTTAATATTTTACAGAGATTATAATCTTATGAATTTATAGACACCTGTGTGCATTCTATGTAACGTTGCACAGTTTTTATGTATTCCGTTTACTTGACATTCGAGCTGTAACTAGGTTAAAATTAGGTTAAAAAATAGCAACATTTTGATTAACATTATAATTCCGTTAAACTTGACATCATCGAGCTGTAACTAGGTTAAGAATTAGGTTCCAAAATAGAAGCACAAATCGAGTTATAATGCACTTTCAAAGTTTATATTTATTTTATTTATTTATTTTATTATTTTATTTATTTTATTTATTTTATTTATTTTATTTATTTTATTTATTTTATTTATTTTATTTATTTTATTTATTTTATTTATTTTATTTATTTTATTCATTTTTTTATTTTATTTTATTTTATTTTATTTTATTTTATTTTATTTTATTTATTTTATTTTATTTATTTTATTTATTTTATTTATTTTATTTATTTATTTATTTATTTATTTATTTATTTATTTATTTATTTATTTATTTATTTATTTATTTATTTATTTATTTATTTATTTATTTATTTATTTATTTATTTATTTATTTATTTATTTATTTACTTATTTATTTATTTATTTATTTATTTATTTATCTATTTAGTTATGGCAGAAAAAGGTCACATTACGAAGTAATAAGAATGGTGGTTTAATGAGGATGGCGGTTTAACGAGCAAGATGTTTATTATATGCAATAGAAACAGCAACAAGTTGTTCTTGAGATTATATTACGCCAACATTTGGAAGAATAGATAGTGATAATAAGTTATTAAGTTTTAAAAGTTAATTACTACCGTGTATGGTCCCTGGTAAAACATACCAGAACAAAATTGACATTCATCAATATGCAAATGACATTGTAACTTAACAAAGTGTTATAGTACTTTATAAAGTTTTTATTAAATGTTGAAAAATTGAACTGATATAAGGTAGAATGTTATGTACAGAAGTACAGCATGTCCCAGAAAAAAATTACCGGGCTAATGAATTTGGACGTACGTCGAGACATAGACATCAGAATCCACAAATCTAAACATCAGCCTGTAGCCCATCTTACTCTGCATTATAAAAGTCAATTTGACTGGAATCGGTTGACTGATTGTCAATTTACTTCATTCCAAGTTCGAAAGAAAGATCATTCAACACAATGCGCACTATAGTGGTTAACTGTCAATGGGCGTCGTGTTTTGTTCTCTGAAATCGTTTTTGTTCTTTTTAAACGATCTGTTTCTGGCAAGACATTTAATTGGTCTTTTTTCAAATTTGAAAACATGTACGATATTGAAAATGAAAGCTTGCATGTAAGATGACGCTCGGTACTTATAAATATCTGTTTACGTAAATGTTGATATAAATGTTGCATAAAAAATTATTGCATAAAAGAATTCCAGCTGGCTTAAAAATTTCTCACGCACATTTAAGTTGTTGGAATATTTCGTAGATATTGTAATGCAAAGTTCAATTTTTTTTCAAAGTTTAACATTAATGTTGCATGGTATCAAAAATCATATATTACGTAAACTGTCAGCACTTGATCATTGTCATTCTTGGCTCAAATGTTCTAAGGAAAGTTAAAATATAACATAGTTGCACAACCTAAAGAATTAAAGTTGGAAAGCTTCCAATTACAGAAATCAAAGTTTTCTCGGACAACAGAGGATTGCCCATAAAGTACCACTAGTTGAACTTACTGGATTATTTATATAGTTCTAGCGTTAGAAAATTGCTGACAATCTGGCCATGAGTCACACAAGCTTTTATAAGAGACCACGCCTTAATTACCGTTGGTTCCTGACACATGAGAGCTACCCTAAATGTAAATCCAAATATTATTACTTGTGGGGTATAAAGCTAGCAATATCCAAACACAAGCTTACTTCTTTGATATTCAATAAAAGCTAATATAGGCTTCGAACAGCACGATTTTGTCAGTAATTGACCCAAATTCACACCAGCGGTTTCCTGTGATTTTTAAGTTTACTAATTATAGGAACAAAGTAAGGTATGGGTAAGTTGAAGGGTTATTTTTGTGGCGAAGAAAGAAACTACCATTTTGATGTTCTGACAACAACTAGCTTAACCTAGGAGCACATTTAGAACTCATTTTAAACACACCTCGACGAGTCATGTGTTCTGCAGTTTTTGCTGTGTAGGCAACAATCCTACCTTTTGGTAGATGGTGTAGTCAAATATAAAAACAATAATAACTTTCCAGTAAACCAGGTCAGTACAGGAGAAAGTCGTCTGTATGCATCTATATTCTTACTTACAAAGGGTTACAGTACTTTAACACATGAGAATTACCCCAAATGTAAATGCAAATTACTTGTGGAGTTAAACTAGTAAAATGAAAACTAGTTCACATATATTAAATATAACAAACATAATAATTTTCTGGTAAAACCAGGGACCTTGTATGGTCCCTGGTAAAACCTACCAGTACAAAATGATATTCATCAATATGCAAATGACGGCATGCTAACTTACACAGAGTTGCAGTACTTTTACACATGTGAATTGCCCTAGATGTAAATGCAAATTACTTGTTGAGTAAAACTAGTAAAATGAAAACACAAGCTTAGCTCTTTCAGTAGACAAGGTTCTTAGTATCTGATCCAGAATGTCCACTTACTTACGTTTCAACAACACGTTGACTTTATCAACACTTGATGGGTAGTGACTGCTATTGGAAACACTGATCAGCGCTGATCTTAGAGTTGCCTGTTAGTTTTTCATCAAGGGAGTGCTTTGATCCCTGTTTCAGAAACTCATCAAATATGTGAGATAATTGGTACTGTCCTTCGTCTCTATTCATTGTGGTGCCCCTACTTTTTCTTATTTCAATGGTCTCCTTTACCCAGCGTGTCGATGACCTGAGCCTCTCCATATCAATTTGTAAGCGCTCTTTTAGCAAATTCATAGTTCATTGAATTTACAACCGTATGACAAAACAGGCGAAAATAGTAACTTTTTGCACAAGATTAGTATATGGACAATATAAGTGTACTTTTTCATTTAATGACATAAAATTTGAAAAATATTTTAAAGGAACACTTGAGGTTTTGACTTTTAAAACCTACATTTTGGTCAAAAATGTGCTTGGATATGAAGTTTTCAACAGATTTACCACAAAGCCCGCCTTGCTATAATATTACATTGCGTTATCTGTTGACCTAGTGACGAAAAGTGTTTCTAGGGGGAAGTGTTAGCTTTCGTTTGATATTAAACAATTTTAATTGGATGAAGTGAACACTTGGGGTTTCGACAAAACCAATCAAAGAGGCCCATTTTTCAGCTAGAAGCTCCACATCTCTTCGATGCTATGCACTTAACTGTGTAGTGTAATCAAAGACTGTAGTGGAGACAATCACTGCTTGCTTGAGAGCTCTTGGACGAACACGTCTGATCAGGTGTATCGAGGTGGAAACTGTGCGCATGATGGTTTATAAGAGAATCGTTTTGTATAGAAACCTTTCCATGCCATGACGTGATTCTTGTCGGTGACACAAGTAAGTAAACATTCTGGATCAGATACTAGGAACCTGAATAGGGACATAATACTATAGGCTTCAAACTTTCACCAGTTTGTTAGCAATTGAACCAAATAAATCCCCAGCTGTTTCCTAGAATCTTCAATTTGATTAATTATGTGAACAAATTAGATGGTTAAGATTTTTTGCCGAATACAAGAAACGTGAACTGTACATGTCCTTCATTTTGAATGTTCCTTTGACCGTTTGTCCATCTCTAGTAACCATTAAATGTTCTGCATAATGTTCTGATAGTGTTCTTGATAACCATGTTCAAGAACTGTGTTCTGTTGCTCTGACAACAATAAAGCTCGGTATTGGAACACATCGAGTACACATTCCGACTCTTTTGGACGTATCACGTGTTGTTCACATGTTCTGCGTTCTGATTGTGATCACGCGGTCTGGAGTGTATTCATAGATCACACCACTAAATCAGGTCCAACCTTATCTGACTGAATAAATAACAACTAGTGTTTCCATTCGAAGACAACACTGCCCTCCCATGACAAAAGGAAGTATGGGACAAATTTATGTTATTGAGATATGGCGCAAATTTATTAAATATTTTACGTAATATTCATACTATATGGTGTTCTGGTATGTTAAATCAGTGTACCTTATCAACTAGTATCAATTTCCTTAAAACGATGATTAATTATTTACATAAAATCATCACAATTTTCCAATTATTTGTCCCATACTTCCTTTTGTGGTGGTTTTTCGCCAAATGCCCTATATTTTGTGTGTACAAATCTGAGGAAGCAAGTACTCTTTTTGCGATTTACCTACTTTTTGAAGATATAACTTATTATTAGCAATAACATAGGGGTATAAACAGTCATATTAAGCCAAAAAAGGCATTTTGAAAAAATTGTCCCATACTTCCTTTTGTCATGGGAGGGCAGAATAGCTGGTTGATCTAAATGGAAACAAGTTTGGAATGGAGGCTGATGTGCTCATTTTAACCATGAGAAAATGAAATATTCTTCTGTGCTTTTTAATTTATAAAAGAATATGAACTTGATTTGGTGGTGTGACCCCTTAATATCCTGTGTAGGCAACGCATTATATATAAAATTATACATCTCCGCGACAGACAATTTACATTGTACAGATTGCTGTTTAAGTGATTTTGTGGTTCTGTGTTGGGGTAAGTGTTCTGTTAAAATGACATTAAAGCCATATTATAACATTTTCCTAAAATAGATTAGCATTTCTTTGCCATAAAATTTTAGCTTTTACTGTCAGATATATCCCCTTTTAATTTTTAGCCGAACAACTAAGACAAAGCAAAGACAATTGGAATTTTTCGGTCGTGTAATGGTACGATACTTTCTTGTGTAGATCTCCGTCCCACACGCCATGTACGTACTGTGTGTTATGAACCTCGTGTATGCGTTCGACTAATAATTCCATCGTAATAATAAAACGACGGTTCCTGCGTTTTATTCTAAATCTTATATTTTGACAAAATTACAGCACCTAGAGTCTTGATTTTTGCAGGGTATATTGGTTTAATAAAGTACAATATAATCGTGTAAAAAAGAATTTTGAAAAACATTGAGGGCGTCTTCCTCAGCAAATGTTATAATATGGCTTTAAATAGGGGGCTACATATGGGGATTTGGAAATGTGCTCAACATGGCTTGCTTTAGACGGAGCTGTTGAAAAGTTAAGCTATACATGAATAAATTTTATACTGGAGCTTGATCATGCTGAAGAACATTTACATATAATTATTAATCAGCAAGTCAAGAATATTCTTCTTTTACAAGATATAAAGGCCTATAACCAGAAAAAATTGGGGTTTTGTCGGTCTATATGCAGTTTCAGTAATCTGTCTGATCACATTTTTTTTAGGTATTTTGACCATCATGGTATCATCACGGGATGAAGTAAAAGAAGACAATGGATCTGAAAAAAAACTCCGATTATCATGATTATAACCAAAGTGGTCTCAACAATTCAAATTAAGAATAGTTAGCACTACCTAGGATGTATCGTCAAAAAGATAAATTCGCCAAATAGGTCAAGATCAATATGGTTCAATGTTTATTTTTGTCAAATTTTGTTCAATCCACAAAAAAAGGATTTCTCTGGTAATAACGATTGAGAAAAAGTATAGTTTGGCCTATCTGCGGCGTAGGATTCAACATTGATCGGGGAGTGGTGTTTTGTTTACATTACCCTATCAACAGTGTCTTAACAATATTATTTTGTAGTTTATTTTTATTGTATCCTGTTGGAAGGGAAACAAGAGGGTAAGTAGGTACCCGCCAATCATCACTGGTTACGCCACTGATGATTACCAATCATATTGTTGAATCAATCTCAGCGACAAATGATTCATGTCGACATCATAATATTAACAAATGAAAATCACACACAGTGCCGATAAGAATAACAACATATACTAGGTTTTTATCTTGCTGATTTTATTAATATGTACCATCACCTTTGAAGATCGCGATCATCAAAATAAAACAAAGCATTACGTTACAAATCCTCACACAATTAGACTTATGTTATCAACGTTTTTGGCTGAAAGAGGAGTATTAATTCATTCAACCATCATACACTGAGCATCACGCCTCTTGCTAAATGTCAACATACGACGCATCAAGTAAAGGCCCATTTAAACTGAACACAGTCATAAATATAACTGGTTATCAACTTGGGTCAGTCACTATACTATTCTTTGTAATGTAAGCTAATTGTAACATAATGTTTTACAAGCGGACAATTTTAGACTATTTTAATCAAAATTGGAGCATTGGTCCATATATGTCATTAAGCTATGTGCATATAAATAACTCGAGAACTGGACTTCGGAGACGAATTCTTCCTAATTCGCCATTTTGGTTTATCCAAATTAACATATGTACCTTTTACAGGATTTTCTTGGGACTTTAAGTATGGTGTTATGGAAATCTCTTAGAAATACATTGTGAGAAATGTTGCAATTAGTTACTAAGTGAAATCTTGCTTTACTTGGACTAGTGTGTCAAACTACTTGTCAGCATTTTTGGGTCTCTTTCAATAGTGTAATGTAACTAAGCACCCCCCCTTCCCTCCGAACATGTTGAATCATATAATGTTGCTCCTATGTGGTGGGGAAGGAGAGGCTAAGGAAGGGTTTAGCGTCAAAAAGCGGATTATAGTAAAACTGATCAGCACAGGGACTAATAATGATTTCCTCTGGGAACTAAATATGTCAAAAAAGAATGTATTATAATGAGTGATATTAGGGACTTGTAACGTAAGGTGATTTACTATAATTCCATTGTATTTAATATTTAAACTTTAAGCGTGGTATCTGGAAGTCATCTTCGTCTTGGTAGATCGTAGACGGGTCAGATCTCATCTGTATAAAATAGGGAAACATACGATACGTTATTCTAAAAGCTTTAGATGAACAACATTCACGTGATACGTGCATATTTTAGGAACATTATGTTTTTTGCAGTGAGGAATCAAAATATATAATGATATCATAACGATGGAGCGATTTATTATTCCGCGAAGAAGAAGAACTCATAAAAGAGGGTCAATATGGAAGGAAAAAATGCCAGGCATGTTTAAAGGCGACACTGTACTCTTTATTTTGATCTAGGATTTTCCCATTACTACAAAAATGTCAATGGCACTATGATTATCTTTGTGACTGCGATTGTATGCAACTATACATAATTACAGATTTTTGTCTTTTTCCCAACAAATTGCCATAAGTTCTGCCCTAAACGTATCGTTTGCATCTTTTGATCCATGTCCCCATTTGTCTCATCTGTCGTTATTGATTTATAGGTTAATAAATGCGTATCACTTGTTGGGAGTGAAATTGTACAAAATAATGCACGCGTACTGAGATGTAGATGCGTCTAATGCACGGCTAGTAATTTACCAACGTTTGCTCTGATTGGTTCTCACTATCTTGGAGTGTATGATATCACGTAAACTTACCATTCATTACACGGCGGTTCGTTTCCAGTTGCGGCCTCTGCAATGAAACAAAATGGTGACAAAATATCATAAACAAACATGACTAGACTATTCATACTGCGATATCTAGCGACATGCATCCGTTTTCACGACACAGGCATGTTTGTCCCAACAAAGTTTAACATCTTCATTGGTGTCAAGTAAACGACAATTTATCTTTCAAACAGGGGCGTAGCATGCATTGCGCATGCAATGTCGCGGATAAAGACGAAAAATATTTCCGGTTGCATCATTTTGAATCAGTTTTATCAGTGAAATATACATGTATACATACAGACAGCAAAGAATGTTCTTCCCTGTATATCCAAAAAATAAAAAATCTGCAGTGAATAAAAATAGATGAGTGCTCCGGATTCGCACGTTTGGGACTGAAACAATGAATAGAAAATGACCTAACAAAACAGAAATTCCAATCGACATGGATCAGATGGAATCTTTGCCAGGACTAACGGACAAAAGTGGAGACGGCCCGTGTTTCAAAACGCATGCCAACCACACGATCACGGACCGGTAGCTACACGTATTATCGCTGCCCGGGTATGGCAGGCCATTGGGGTCATTAACGTGCAGGTAGCTACGCGCAGCTTATTAAAGCTACGTGCAGCCATTTGACCAATCAAAATCGTCAATTTAATCACGTGGATGTGTCGTTAGCTACGCGTGGTATAGTGCTAGCTATCCTCTTTCACGATTATTATCTTGTAATTATTTTACGGAATTAGATAACGAGCGGGTAAGGAGGTCAAATCACAGCATGTGCCAAGAGAACATATGTTGCTAATGGCTGGCTAAAATGATACACAAAGCATATTTATTATCATGAGTGTTCCCAAGTTTACACCGTGTTTAATGGCATACTTTATACCCGGGCTGTATACAGCAGTGCAGGGGATCTGAAGGTCAAACAACAACCACCATTAATGCAAAGCACTGATTAAAGACATTGCAGGGAAAGCAAAGGTCACATGCCACTGTAGCCCGTAGCTTAATGTGTAAATAATTATAGACAGAGTAAATAGAGAATCCTCATTCTGTTCAGATATTGCTTAGCACCTATACCCTTTTATTGCTTATATTCTTTAGAAATTTTCACTTACAAAAAAAATTGTGACAGAGGAAAGATAGCACTGTAAGTGTTTACAAGTTCATGTGGTACACTGTATAAAGCAGTACAGGGGATCTGAAGGTCAAACAACAACTACTACTGATGTAAAGCGCTGTGTTAAAAAATATTGCAGGAAAGCAAGGTCACATGCCTCTGTAGCTGGTGTAAATATGGACAGATAATATGAGATATAGAACAATCATCATGCTGATCAAATATTACTTAGCACCTATACCATTTCATTCTGATATACTACAGATATTTTCACTTACAAAAATTAACAAAGTAATATTTGTGACAGAGGATAAATTGCACTATGCCACGCGCAGGTAAAACCCAATGTGATTAAATTTACGATTTTGATTGGTCAAACGGCTGCACGTAGCTTTAAATAAGCTGCGCGTAGCTACCTGCACGTTATGACCCCAATGGCTTGCCGTACCCGGGCAGCAATTCCGTGAGCATATAACACTTTATTAAGGGTGATTGCGTCATCGTCGACCCTGGGATTCATGCATGCGCAGCATTTTTCATCGTGGTATTTTGTGGTATTTTTTGGGTGTTAGGGTTAACATCCCAGCAAACACAAAAACGTTTTAAAAACGTTTTGAATAAGTTATATATTGGCTTTTGGTTTAAGTAAAAACGTTTTGATAACGTTAAAATGTCGGGTTATATAAAGGTCATGAAAACGTTTTAAAACGTTTTGTATGAAAACACACTGCAACAATATTTTTAAAATGTTTTCGAAATTTTATTCTAAAGTATTTTTTGCCAAATATTTTGTCAACACTTGAATAACATTATGTTAAAATATTTGCACCCAGCAAACACAGAAATGTTCTTAAAATGTTTTTTTTTTTCCAAAACGTTTTAGTAACATTTAAATGTCGGGTTATATAAAGGTCATGAAAACGTATTTAAAACGTTATTGCAAATATTTTGGGCAAACATTTTTCGCAAAATATTTTTTTTTTATATTTCAACCCCCAAATAACATTCTGTTTAGAATGTTGTGTATCAAGTTGTCAAAAATGTTTGTGGAACGTTATTAAACGTTTTTATACCATTTATATAACCCGACATTTAAACGTTTTTTGTAAAACATTTTGTTTTTGCTGGGCAGTGATTATCAAAAAATGTTTTTTAATATTATGAAAACGTTTTATACCCTTAATATAACCTTTATATAACCCGACATTTAAATGTTTTCTGACAACCTTTTATAACCTTTTGCGAATGATGTCGAAAACGTTTTGTGTTTGCTGGGATAGGCTTTAATCTGAAAAAATACATCTTATCTAACCCTAACACTGAACCCTGCTTTTTGACATCGGAAGTTAAAGAAGATACGAAAAAGGAGAGAAGATGAAGAAAGAAGTCACTTGGCATCCCCGGGATTCGAACCTTTGACCCCCACATGCCAACCACACGATCACGGACCGGTAGCTACACGGGTTATCGCTGCCCGGGCAGCAATTCCGTGAGCATATACCACTTAGGGTGATTGCGTCATCGCAAACCCTTTTTCATCGTGGTATTTTGTGGTATTTTGGGTGTTAGGGTTAACAAGGAATTTGCACTGTAAATAACATGCTTAACAGGGATTACTCAACAAATGAAACAATCAAATCTCCGATGTTAATAATATCCGCACAAATAGCTAATTATAGCCAATCAAGGTATACACTGTAAATTCATCATACCTGTAACACTTTTTAAACACGTTTAAGGCGTGTTGCCAAATTGTTATTATTTATTATCTACATGTACCTTTCAGAAAAAAACATCGCATGTCCAAAATAAAATCCACACCGTTTTGGTTTACAGGTTATCACACTTTGAATTTGTATGTAAACGCATCCTATACTTTGATCAGCTCGTAATCGGCGCATCGCGGATTAATATCAAAATATATTATTTTGAGAATTGCATTGTGACATCTCGCCAGAAGCAACACAATTATTAATTCAAGATCTATACTATGTCTATTTTCTTTGACACAAAAAATATAGACCAGCCAAGTCAACTAATAGCACTCTTAATAACGTGGGTCTACTTTTCGGCGTAATGGTAAAAGCCTAACATTTCCTGCCTATTACGAGATGATCAAACTATAAACACTTAGCGACGGTGTTGATTTTATTTTGGACTTGATATGTAGGAAAATAGGTTTCAAAATATGAAACAAAATTTCCGAAAAGGTACATGAAGATACTAATAACAATTTGGCTTACCTAACGTGTTTTAAACAGTGTACAGCTAGAGTTTTACAGTGTACTATATGGTACTGAGATGACAGGCTTGTCAAATTATTTTAAACCTGCATTTAAAGCCATTTGTAATACATATTTAAATAATACATTTTCTTACCGCAAATTCCACACATAGCTGGACATTTCTTCCTTACATCGTAATCATACGGACATTCTTCTTGCCATATGTCATAGTCTGAACAATACTCATGGTCTTCATTTATGCATTGCACTGCAAAAAAAGTGGCTCTTATCAATAACAAACATTTGAAACTATGATCGTGGCGACATTCGTTATGAAATGCTCCAGTTTGAGTTTACTATTAAGCTCCCAGCATACACAAAACGGTTTTAAAACGTTTTAAACAGGTTATATTTTAGTTTGTTGGTTTGGTAAAAACGTTTAAATAACATTAAACTGTCGGGTTATATAAAGGTCATGAAAACGTTTTTAAACGTTATGTATAAAAACACACTACAAAACTATTTTAAAAAATATGTTTTTAAAATGTTATTGTAAAATATTTTTTGCAAACATTTTTTGCCAAATATTTTGTCGACACTTAATTAACATTATACTAGAATACTTGCAGGAGGTTATCAAAATGTTTTTAAATGTTATGAAAACGTTTTATACCCTTTATATACCCTTTATATAACCCAACATTTAAACCTTTTCTAACCTTTGGAGAATGATGTCGAAAACGTTTTGTGTTTGCTGGGCCTATCCCGTTTTATCTTTCGTCATATGAATATCGTAAGAATTATTGCAGTGGGGCCTAAATCGTATATCTGTGGCAAAATTGAGGTACCGTCAACACATACTTCTGGATCACTAAAATATAGTGCTCTGACCGGATCTGGAACATAATGTCCCTGCAGTATAAACTATTTTGCATACACCATGAGACTTTCATATGCGAAATGTTTTTAATACCATAGAATGTATCTTCTAGAAAAAAAAGTATTGTTAAATTGGCGTAGCGGTTCTGCCTTTGTCCGGCAAGGCCCGCAGAGCTGCCATAGTAATTGCTCTCAGGCAACTCAACCCAAACCTCCACACGTGGTGTCGGATGGGTAATGCTAACTTGGGCAATGGGGAATACCACTTCTCTGGAACCGTTTTTTTTTTAAATTTTGACCAACTTCACCAAAAAAATTTCTCAAAGGTTTTAAAAATTAATAACAAAAATTCGCCCAATACTTATCTTGTTACGCTGAACCAAAAAGCAGTGGGTCAAAAAAGCCTTTTGGGGGGATTTTGACGGTAAATGTTGACCCAAATTTGACCTCACAGATGAAGTTCTATAAGCATAATTAAGCATAATAAGCCTACTTACCCTCACACAATTTCCCAAGCCATCCTGTCTGACAACAACATTTGCATTCATTCTCATTCCGCGTGCCACAATGCTGACACTTAATGGAACAATCTGAAGAGAAGCAGTAAGAACAGCAACGAAACGTGTGTTTGACTATTAAGCTATTTTAACCCAAAATATTTGAATTCACCAAATCAAGTTCTAACAGGTAGGAGTTTGACTCACTAAAAAGTTTTAAATCCCGTAACTAAAACACATACGACGGGTACTCATGACATAGATTTAGAGTTCGTCGCAGCGTCGTCGCTAGACCATTTTCTCAAGGGGGCAGTTGTGTCATAAAATCGTGTCAATGAAGATGCATAGGCCTTTTACAACTTTTGGTTAATTTAGTCCCGGTATTTTGATCCAGCTCACGAGGTTTATGCTTTTTCCAGACATCAGAGGAACTGTTCTAGCACTCATATTAATGATTTACATATAGAAAGGATGGAATTATAACTCTCATTTTAGAGATTTTTGTTCAAATTTGAGATGGAAAAAAGGAAACTCCAAGGTGACGTCTCGCAAATCTACTCACAGAATGGCTTTAAAGAGATAAATACTCGCGGCAGCAATTTGGCATTTTAATACTCACCGTGAGGATGACATGTGCACTCAAGCAGCCAATGTTTGGCAGAGACGATTATTTTGTTCCTATCTTAGTAAGACATTTGCTCGTGAAGCGCGCGAAATATTTTATATTGCAGAAAATTTTAACACAAAATGAAGGTGAATTTTGCTATGAAAGAAGTAAGTGCGCACGAAGCGTGCAAACTTTTGCAATTCTACCATATTTTGATCCAAAAAATGGTGTTTTGAGGCTAAAAAAGAAACATACACAGGGCAATTTTGGAGGCCCTAGGCCCAGACCCATCTGACCAATGGTAAATCCTGCCCTGTCCCCATGGCTAATCTAAATTGGTGCTGATAAAGGGCTCGGTACGGAAGGGTGATGGAATGCGAACATATTTTGTCGATCTCACAAAATCATTCGTTCTTTGTCCATATCACTTCAACGTGCCTGGCCAACATCTTTGTAAGCCCACAATATACCGGCCCAGTAGAGCCTATATTGCGAACTTATTCTAGTTTTATCCCTTACTCATGTGATGTGAGAGACACATCTCATACTGTAACCCCTCTTCTACCTCTCCCCCACTCCCTCCCCCTCTCCCTCCCTCCCACGCTTTCGTCAGGATTAGCTTTGACTTCTTCAGAAAAATTAGGAATTCTAATAGGCTGCGCCTCTTGCCTACATAGTATCATTGTGGGCTGTCCCTTGACAAATGATATTAGCGGATCGCCTTTTATTTACTTACGAAAAGGCTGCTCTCAAAAGAGCCATGGTAGTTCAAAATGTTATACTTGTCCGACGTCGAATCCGTTAAATAGTATAAAAAAATCCTAATTACAGCTCCGAACAGAGCTAATCATTTGAATGGAAAATCGGAGCGAAATAGCGACCATGAGAAAACGTCGGCCTATTAAAGCGAGTACATTATCAATACATTTTTCTCGAATATAAAAGGAGTTAATTTATTTAAAATACTAATTTAGTACATTCTTACCGCATGTGATGCCGTCTTTTTACAATTTCCTGAAATGTTCACAAAGTATAAAAAAATAAAGAAAAAACATTGGTGCTATCAATGTTAGGAAAAAAGTTTTCCCTCGGTTGGCTCTATTGAAGAATTACGATTGTAATGTAATACAATTAACTAAAAGACCCTACGAAATTAAAAGGGCACAATATCTGATATTCTATTACCTCCACGACCCATTATTCAAAATCGCGCACTGTGATTGGTTGAAACGCGTCACGTGAGAGCCCATTATTCTGCAATAATGGGTCGAGCGCCGTAACACATTCTACGCACAGCATCACGCTTGGTTATGCGTGCAATATTTCTGCGATACGCGCTGCCACTTACGCGTACGCGCTCCACCTTGGCTTGAAGTAAACAACTTAAAATATTTGTACCAAAAAATGATATTTTCTCTTTAAATTGCACTATTTTCTGGTAATAGAATAGAAATAAAGGGTGCAGCATTATCCTTTACACGCAAATAATGTGTCCTCGGCAGTAAAACGTTTAAATAATGGGTTCGGCTGCGCCTCACCCATTATTTACGTTTTACTGCCTCGACACATTATTTGGGTGTAAAGGATAAAGCATTACCCTTTATTTCTTAAATGATAACTAAACTTATTATTTTGTAACAAAATACCGATTCAAGCAATATTGTAGCATTTTATAAGAAGGAAGCCCTTGATTTTATTTTAAAATTCATTTTTCTACTCCAATGTAATGTGTTTTAATGAACTAATAACTTGCAAGAACTATAGACTTTAGGTACTGTATTTGTGAAAAAATCTATGATTTTTAATAAAATCTCGGGATCAGATATTTGTTCATATACGATTGAAATAATTATTAGCAGACTTTGCGTATGGCTGAAATGTCTCGTAGGACGCAATGTGCAAGAATCTACGAGGTGATCATAACACATTGAGCTGATCGACCTCATTAATGATCGACGGATTGATATATAAGCTTTGTTTTAAAAAAACACTTGAAATCATCATGTAATAAATCCCTCAGTCTGACAATGGTTGTCAGCGAGCTTATACCATATGTAGGCTATACGTTAGGAATAAAACAAGTTCTGGAATTAGCTCCGATTTATATAAATATCTTTTACTGCGACGACAAAACGTCATATATATAAAGCCAAATGATATCGACAGTGACGGATTCATGACCACTTGTTTTTATTGAAATATACTTACTGCATTTGTTTTCAAAACACCAGGCACTCTCTCCAGGTTCACACCCTTCACAGCTTGGTCCCTTCGTGTATGGTCTTCGCCCGTTATTGCCCCTAAATGTTGGAACCAATTTGACGTCATTCACTTTCAATGAAACCTAAATTACATTATAATTTGTGAAATTTAAGTTCCCTTATTATTTATTTACTTCTCCGTGGTAGTACACATCATACTCACACATCCCTCCGTACGCACAAACGCATCCACCCCCCCCTTTTTTTTTCAATGTTTATAAATTTTTATTCATTTCAGCAAACAAATTAACAAGAAAATCAACAACAAATCACAGAAAGGCAGCCAAAATTAAAAATGCATAGCTATCCAATCACACTACCCAAACATTCTAAGTTACAATAACATGATAAAAATAACAAATCAGTCCCAAAATATATTATACAGTTACACATTACATCCTAAACAATACAAGATAAAACAGAAAATTAGATGTCAAATGTCTATTAACGAAAGTGACAAGAGAGTTTGTTCTTCTTTCTAGCAATGAAATACTCTGTTTCTCTATTTATTTTAATAAAAGCCTTAAGACCAATACTGGTGGGAGGTTTGTTTTGAAATTTACACAAATAATTCCCTTTTTTTTATTTGTAAATAATTTGTAATATCCTAATATATTTCTTATTTGCATAATTGTTCCTTAACGATTATAATAACCCATCCAACTCACTAGCTCACTGACCCGTAACCAGAACAATTGAATTGTCGTTAGAACCTTGGAAATGTATTACCGTTTAATCATAATTGATAATGATGAATCCACTCATGATAACCAAAATGAAAATATTTTACCGATTTTGGTCTAATTTGATTTTGTCATTGTCCATTTAAAGCTTACACCAGACACACCCCACCCCTACCTACGCGCCTCACCCCCACCCCAACCACAAACACCTCCACCCCCCCACCCACCCACACACCCCGACCCTCTTCTTCCCACCTCAATACGGCGTCCATCGACATCTACACCGACATCTATACAGTCTTATACTAGTATTAATTCGAGGTCTCTTAATGATCTCATCTCATAAATTGTAAATTATCCTTCCGGGAAATCTCCTTGTGAGAATTTCAACAATTATGTTGGTCATATCACACTTATACATACTTTCTTCCTTGTGGTAGTGAATATGAGTTTTGCACATATCCATAAACTCGCCCTCTGGGTGATATTGGGTTTCTACTAAAAGGGTCATTTCAGCAAGTTTCATGTCTTCCCCACAGGTCAGGAATGGCGACACCGGGGTAACAGGGGTGGCATCACCCACCTAAAAATCAGTCCGTCCGATCCTACTTGAAAGTAGATCCTCCCGTAGAACAACCTTTTTTCTTCGGGAATTATCAGTACGACGCATTCTTCACACAACGCAATCACACAATTTAAATCGAAGTGTAACGGAAGCATAGCGGAATAATCTGGCTCTAATCTCTTTGATCCATACACAGTGCACAAAATAATTAAGGTACCAGTTATGTTCACCCCTTTATATTCTAATAAACACAAATATGTGATGCGATCAAGCTAAATCAGTCGGAACTCGGAAATATTGATTTTGAGATATAGCCAAACAAAGGAAATTTTTCCTTTTGTTTCCTTTTGTTTTGGAAACTCTTAATTGCTCATATCTTTGGAACTGGTTGTTCAATTTCAATGGGGTCTTATGAAAAATTCAGCTTTATAAATGCTTTTTACTATCCTATAGGAAACTGAACATTTATTATTGCCGAGTTCCGACTGATTTTGCTTGATCGCATCACATATGTCAAATTTAAAGCAAGTACAATACATATACTCGTTAGCTCTGATTTAATAATAATAATAATAATAATAATAATAATAATAATAATAATAATAATAATAATAATAATAATAATAATAATAATAATAATTATTATAAATATTATTATTTTTTTTTTTTATATAGCCCATTGCATACAACATCTCAATGCCCTTTAAAATATATTAAAAACACCAAAACTACAAAGATTAATTGCACAAATAAATTACAACAATATCAAATAATATACAACCGATACCCAGATAAAACTCAGAAGCAGCTGAGATGAGAATAGGTTAAAAGGTAAAGTACAAATTTAAAAGTTTAAGGAAAGGTGAGTTTTTTAAATACCGTAAAACCTTGTCTACAAGCATATGCCTCTAAACGAGGTTTTTCGACGAAAGAGACGAGAGGCAGACACTCGCCACAAAAACATTATTTGGAGTTTGAACAACTATATTACTAATATAGGCGGTTGTACAAACACGTATTATTGTAAGAGCAATCGATTGTAATATGTTTGTGAAGGGTATTTGCCTTTCGTGTCTTTCGTCTTCCGGGATATGCTTGTAGACGAAATTCTACGGTACTCTTAAAATGATTGATGGAATCTGCAGATCTAATTTGTATAGGCAAGTAATTCCACAAGACTGGAACTGCATTACAAAAAGCACTCTCGCCATAAAACTTTGTGTTGCGCTTTGGGACACTCAACAAATTCGGTGTAGCAGAACGTAGTGAACGGGGTGGATTGATATATATTAACCAATTCTTTTAAATACAACGGACTAGATCATGCGAGGCCTTTAAAGTAACCAGAAGCACCTTCTACACGATACGCTGCTCAGTTGGAAGCCAGTAGAGATCGTATAAAACTGGCTTCATGTGGTCACGATATTTTACACGAAAGACCAGGCGCGCAGCAGAATTCTGAATGCGCTGCAATTTGGCGATCTCATGTTTTGGAAGGCCAAAGAGAAGAATGTTGCAGCAGTCTAATCACGAAGTGACAAACGTGTGTACTATCAAGATACTTGCAGATCCTACCAATCTTGTAGATAGCAAAAGAGGCCTATCTTGTTAAAGCTTTCACATGATCTTTCATTTTAAGTGCACTATCAATCACAACACCAATATATCGAGCTGAGGTCGATGGATCTATAGCTACATTACCAATGGTAAGTAGTGATAGTGGCAGGATCTTAACAAATTGAGATGACAGATGAATAACCTAAGTTTTTGAATCATTCAGCATTAGCTTATTGGTAACTGCCCTTGCATATCTGAAACACACCGTTCAATTATATCAATACTCTCACTACGCTTGGATGGATCGAGAACTATATACAACTGTGTGGTCATCAGCATAAATCATGTAACTCAACCCATAGGATGAAATGATGTCACCTAGTGGGGCAGTATACATGGTAAATATGAGTGGACCCAGTACGGAGCCCTGAGGTACACCCTCATGAAGTAAGAATTCATCAGAGGTGACATCGTAAACATCTATGCACTGAGTACGGCCCTTGAGATAGGATGACATAATTTAAACGCAGTGCCTTTAATACCATAGCGCTAACGCAGTCGCTGCAGCATGATGTCATGATCAATCAAATCTAACGCAGCCGAAAAATCAAGTAAAGTGAGAGCGGCTTCCTGGCGCTGATCAACTACATTTATGACCTCATTTGTTGAAATTGTTTGAGGAAAAGAAATGGTGATCTGACACCTGCAAAAGAAACGAAATCAAAATTAGCACGTTTGTGTTCTAATCATTTCAACGCATGAGGTCTTAAATTTGAGCTAAAAGATGCTCTTATTGGCTGCTGGTTTCAATTATGAAATATTTGTCTTTGTTTGTTTATGATATACAGGGGTGAAATAGCTGGTACCTTCATTCTTTAAGTGTACAACGCATTGTACATACTTACCCTGGTGAATAATTACAAATCACGATCCACCAATTGCTGTGCGTCTTACCCGTATAACTGTCTACAACTTTGGGGCAAAACGCTGCACCACATCCAACCTTGTTTGTCGTCGACCACACAACCTTTATAAAGGAATCCGAATACTTTTTATTAAGATTGTAATAGCTCAACATGGTCAATGTATTTCTTATTTGCATAATAATTGTTTGTTATCGAGTATATAACCAGGCGGCTGACACTGGAAAATTTGCATGGAAAAATGACCCGTCTCCTCCGCAGCCAATTTGGTTCCGCTCCATCGAAATCAAGCTGGTCACGGAGGAGACTACCCTCCTTTGTGTTTGTTCATTTGTGAATGGAGAGCCCTTTTTGGAGTCCGGAATGACTTAGGCTACGCTCTCAGCTAGAGTCCGACGCTGCATTGCACTAGAAATACCTTTTCTGTGAAATCGCTATAGAGCCAACCGGGAGCACGTATTCGTTTTGAAAATATAGCATTAAAATTAGTATCACCCTTGTGGCCCCCGTGCAGTGGAAAACCTTAATTCTTTCATTAAAAGGAAATGAAAATTAAAAAAACACGGATCTACTTGTGCACCAATAAAATTGGCACAGCAATTTGTCTCAAATATGAATGAATTTTAAGAAACATACGGGATATGATGAACATTGACCTGATGCCATGATAGTAGGATATATTAGTCGTTTTCATATAGGCCTACAATGTATATACCGTATTGTCACAATACCAATATTTGTCATTATATATAATGAGTAATATTTAGCAATGTAAATGTGCAGTTCATATGCACAAACGAATACTGATCTTTATGATATTCAGGTTTTTGTACATCACATATAACATGTCACATAGGAGGTCATACGTGTTGACCTTCATCTATTGTATTTGTTCATCTGTGTATGGAGAGGATTAGCGCCATTAAACGCCATTAAAACTCCATCAGTATTAGGGCGTAGTTCAGTGAACTCACCGGATTGCTATTTCAAGTACTTTGATGATACAGATAATATGTATTAATGGGTCGAGGCGATTGCATTGAAAAACCTAATAAATTATTCATAACAGTTACGTAATCAATCGATAGTGCGGACACTTTTCATTTGCAAACCACCAAAATTCGTGATCTTTTAGCGTTGGAAAAGAAACCACGTGAATAGAGTGCCCTCTCAAGAATATATACTCTCTGATATAACCATCCAGCTTACCAGCTCACCTGACTCGTAACCAAAACAAAATAGGTTTTTGAAATTGATCAAGTTATATAGCCTCATAGCATAGCTCATTATATAACATTTTTGTTGTAATAGTACCAAAATTCATACGCACGGCTTCGGTTTTTAGTAAATATTCGCCCTAGCATATTGTAACTATCAGCTTCGAGGGCGCACTGCCATTTTAAGGTGTTTACGGTTCAGTGCGTTAAAACACGAAAAGTCTCAGATCAACCTATGTTGAGTTTTTGATCATTTGGCATCTAAATCATATAGTTTCACCTAATATTATTGGCATTTTACTATGAGAGTTCTGAATATGAGAAAATTCCACCCGAAATTAGCCATTTTCCCATTGAAACCCGTGTAATACATAATTAGTGGTATTTAACCTATAGAAACACTGAATTCTATGGATCTGATATTCGTCATGGAGACTTTTCTAGCTATTGTTTGCTTACATTTCTCAATATTTAACTGTATTTGCCCTGGCAAAAAGTGTACATCTTCTTCGACTACTAAGGTATGTTTTTAGAACCCGATGAGGTAGTAACGGGGGGGGGGGGACTTGTGGCATTAGTATTGAGTTTACGGCTTGTTTCTATGATTTATGGGCTTCTAAATTCAACACCCTTCGCTTGCTTGCGTATACAAATTGAAAGCTTAATGATGATGAAAAATCAATGTTGATGATCTTATAGAGATGCCACATTGTTAATTAGACTCAATTTCACATTTTATTGGTGATTTCCTTGCCCTAAATATCGTACATATTCGTGTAAATACAGTATATGCCTAGGCTAGGCATTTTGCTTAAGCTTTAAGGTGCACGCAAGGGCTATAGTCACGTGTAAAATAAAATCTAGTCTTTGTGCATGATGCAGTCATGTCTACAGTAGAATTCGCCACGACCGTTGCAGGACTTAAACCCCATTAAAAGCTATTAAACCAAGATAACACTCATTGAAAACAGCTCAACTGATTAAATCAGATCTTCTCTGGTTGTGCACATGTGTCTGTTTTATATGTGCGGTATCGCAATGAGCTGGTATTATAGCTTCAGTTGGGTAACCGATTATAAAGGAAACGCAAGGAAACAATGGTATGTGGACCTTTGTTCACGAAATGAGACAATGGTCTGCTTTTTGTTAACCAGCATTCTTGAAAATGAGCAACATAATGATTGTTGACTTAACACGGTTTGGAAATAATTTCTTCATATTTTTGGTCTTATCTGTCGTTTACATATCCTTCCTAAAACACAAAAGTGCGACTATTTCCATACACCTAAATTAGCTAAAAATTTAGGACATGTTACAAAACTATATTTTCTAGAATTTCATAGAATACTTTAAATGTAGCTTGTACCGTTTTTTGTGGCATCCTTCAGAACTGAGCGGTCCGTTACCAATATTTTCGGTCAAATCTCCATTCATTTAACACGGGGAGTTGGCTAGCTATGAGCTAGCTATGCCTTGCCCTCACTCATATTTTACGAAAGTGCGACTATTTCTGAACATCTAACCTAGCTGTAATTTTAGGTCATGTTAGAGAAATATATTTGCTAGAAGTTTGGAGAATACTTTAAATATTGGCCGGTTATTTTTCACACAGTGATGTTAACTAGGCAAATGCATATACTTCTAACATACACTATTTGTAAAGGTCGCGCGTCAATGGTGAGAGCACTGTGTATTGTGTATAGGAAAACGGATAGTAACTGCAGTATGGTACACGTTGTCTATGGGCCTCTACAGCATCCTGTATGGCCGGCCTCACTCTATATAACTCAAGCCGGAACCCTAACTTGATCTATAAGTCTAACCCATATCTAATCCTCGGACCTAAACGTATCTCTATCCCTATCCACGAGCCTAGCCCTATAAAACCCTAATCCTAATGTGAACCAGACCCTAATCAACAATTCTAACACTAATCTGCCAGCCTAAATCGGAACACCAACCCTAAATAAATTTTAATCTGATCTGATCGTGCGAGGACAGGCTACAGATACGAATCTCCAAATATAGTCCTAGATTGAAGCAAAAACAGCGAAACAGTCATCATACAGGGTGTCTGAAAATCATTGATCTTTCCAGAAATTTTCTTGTAAAAACATGTATTACAAATGTCAATGTTTCCATTCATGGCATTTTACCCGAGATTGGAGCACTTTTGTGCATAGGTTAAATACCACTAATAGACCTGGGCGATACATGGAAATACGACGAGTAACTACTTGTTTGCATAGCATCTAAAAAGACTGCATTAATTAGTGGTATTTAACCTTATAGTCCCTTTTCTTAAGGTTATTAATTATTTTAAACTGTTGTGATTTGGTAGTTTACAGCATCTTACGAATGGTAGTGAGCTTTGGCAAAAATTGCATTGCTCAATTCATAGCAAGCCTGTAGAAGAATTAAAATGTCACAGATATACTTTTATAGGTACTGCGGTTCTTGAGTTACGTTGTAAAGAGGGCTGAAACAACAACACTTTTGTAAAACGTTCATAACTAATTAACAACAATAAATTAAGCAAGTTTGCAAAGTATACGATTTGTAGAATGAACTTTTGCAAAACATCAAGGTGTTAATTTTCACTAATATATTGATCTAGATAATGAAAATCGATTTTTAGGTTGCTTCGACCAACAATACCTCGTCTACCCTTAAAGCGGGCACATCTCATTTCATGGAATGAAGCCGACGAATTGTTTATCAGTGATTCCAAAATGTTACTATTGCAAAAAAAAACCTAATATGTCGGTAGATTAAGGACCACTACATGCATATCATTTTATTTTCAAAATGTTTTTTTTTCGTGGTATAAATTAGCCGCGTTGCATGTGCCGTCGCTTCGTGGCGCCATACATAAATGTCAATTTCAACGTTCGCCCTGCGTTTGTATTTTTTAAAAGAGGCAAATCGCAATCTCTTTTTTATAATTATATGGCCGATCGCACACGCATTTCAATGAACAATCTTTAAGTATGAAGACATGTATGAAGTCAAATTTTCACACAAGCGTGACTAAATCCTCATGCCATTGAAGAGGAAGTTGAATTAAAAAGACAATTTTGATGCACAGTCTCGAGTTGTTTACCACCTTTGCGTTCAAAGGTACAGGAAGACCACCCGCTATGTAGAAGGTCATTTCGAGACCAGCTGCCTACAAGCTGTTATGGCAGCGCGGAGGTGGGTACGTGCGTATATAGAAATACGTATTTATAAATATAGTCGAAGCATACTGAACAAGTAAGACTTTCCTTCGTTAATTCAATACTCTTCACTGTCTTTAATATGTAGAAACAACCATTATTGTGCATTTTCTACGTTGTTCGTACGTGCAGGATCTTCATTATTAATGCCTAATTATTGTGATTTTGAATAGAGAGACCGTCGTACAATTACGGCGTTTGGAAATCGCATCTTAATGTTCCCGCTTACCTTTATTAGGGTATGGTAGAATAAGTTATACTCTTTGCAAAAATGCGATTTTTTTCTAATTTAGCGTATCACTGAGAGTGTCTTTAATCTTAAGCTGGAAGGGTAAAACCCTTATACTTTTCAAATTAAAATACCGTTTTATAGTACCAGAACTATATAGTATCATTGACTTACTTGAGTGTAGTGACCACATATCGCCGAGCAACTATTTGCGTCATGATTATACCAATTGTATTCAAAGTGCCAACCATTAGTTGCACGAACGCCACCCGGAGGTGAGCCCAAGCTTCCACTATTGCCCCACATATTTTGGCCGCCTCGATTGTGTCCAGCTGTACAAGCTGCCGCCCATTGTTCAGCCTCATTAGCCTCGTTGTCATCCCAATACTAGATAATTTGAAACGAAGACAAATGAAAATAGATTCATACAATAACGGTGAATTCATTCGGGCAGGTAGTGAAGTCATATGGTACACTATTATCTTAAAGCTAGGGTGCAATTTTTATATTCCTTTGCCCACAGACTGTGGGCCACAGTCACCGATTAAATAGGGTACATCCACTTCAGGGTAAGAGATCACACCATTAAATCGGGTCCAACCCTATCTGAGTGGAGAAATAAGAACCAGTGTTTCCATTCGCTGTCAATACCGGGTACATTAAATTGGAAAGAAAAGTTTGAAATGAAGGCTGATATGCCAATTTTTTGGTAATAGTTGTGCTCTGGGGATGTTTTTCTCATCATCTGAACATAAAAAGATGAAAATACTACAATTCTGAAATTTCATGAAGGTTTTTTTTGGTTCCATGGACCAACTGATGTCACAACATAAAGTCGCTGAGCTGTAGAGTTTGGTATGGTTTACATCATATCCGATGCACCACTGCGAAAAATCGAGCCGCTCAACTACCAAAACAATGCTGGTTCTAGGGTACAATACCGTAAAACCCCGTCTACAAGCATATATAGTGTTTTTTATGAAAGCTAAATTAATTCGAAGCAAGCGTAAATATACCAATGCAATAGATTGGTCTTAAAATAATACTTGTTTGTATATGCTTGGATCCGTAATTTATTTGCTCAAACTCCATAATGGCGCCTGGATTAATGTAGCTTTCATTAGAAGCACTCTATATGCTTGTAGACGGGGTTTTACGGTATATCATAAACTTTTGGAAAATGACGCTATAACCATGAGAAAATGACGATTTCTTGGGTACCTTTTGACACACAAAAGAATAGGAACTTGATTTAGTGGTGTGATCCCGTAACGCCCGTGGCACCATACAACTTTCAATAAAGTAATATGGCAGAATCAGGGGCCTTTTAAGGCCCCTTAAAAGGCAAGTGGGATGGCAGGAATCAACGAGTGTGATTGTGGTTATGCTAAATCAAAATAGGGAATTGAGACAACGTACATGCATAAAAATAATTACAACTTTTATGGCAACAATTTCAACATTTCCACTATCATGACTATGTCTCTTGCTCAAACTGGCTGTTCGGTATAGGTATACATGTAGTAGACTCGGCTCAAAACACACAGACTGAACCAAGTGAAAAACGACATGGTATATTACATTTGGTGCACAGTAATATCTCCCAATCACACCGAATAAAATTCCTTGTACAGCCGACGCATCACTTATTTTACGCCAAGATGTATTTAGTTGTAAAAAAAATCCGAATGTATAATAATTTTGGTGACACAGTCTGCATAAGGCCCTATTCATAATAGTATGTGCATTGTTCGCTTACAGCATCAGCGATGTTAGTTAGAGAGTTGAACGATTCGAGGTAAACAAGTGAATAAACAAACAAGACAAGTTGAACTAAACAAAGTAAAGTAAATATTTACCATGTACTTCATATCTTGTGCTGGTGGTGAAACCTGGCCCCTTAACTCATTATGTCTGTTTAATATAGCATCCTTCTCAGCCTGGGTGAAATGCACTATCGTACCAGTTGCCTGTCTTTTCACGTCTTCGCCGTCACCTATCATTCACACACATTCAAAATAAACACAACACATTAAGAAAGTCCTCACTTATTTAACCCGCAACTCTAAACCTGTGCATGTTATTACAATTTGATTGATATGGTGAGAAGAGAGAGAGGAGAGAGAGGAGTGAGGGGAGAGATAGAGTAGGGGGAGATGGAAAGAGGAGGGTGGGATGGGCGAAGTAGTGATAGAGGAGGAGAGTGATAACGATGGAGCGAGATATTAGAATGTTTTTGTTAGTTGAGTTGCCCCTTACTTTAGTATGCCTATATTGTTTTTTTTTATTACGGTGTATCATTTACTCTAGTAAACATACCTAATACATCAGGTACTACATTTTTGACACCCCATTTCTGTTCAAACTCCTGAAAATGAAAAATAAAGTGAGAAAAACAAAGATAGAGGGTGTCTCGGAAGTCATTTATTTATTTTATTTGTCATAACTCAGGGGAAAGAAGAACGCGTCGCACATTACTGCAATTTAACATGAAATTACAATGGAACCATAATATGCATTGGCAGATAAACCAGAGAAAAAAAAACCGGTCATACCTGCCTGAGTACGGGGACTTGAACACCAAACATTCCGCTTGCCGTTGTAAAATTGAATTATAATTTATTTAATACTAAATGTAATTAAAATCTGGTAAATCTGATGTTTGATTACATATTGGGTGTCAAATCGACCCTATTATATTTGTTTATCTGCACAAACAAAATATTTCAAGTTTCCAGTTATTGGAAAAAATTTGATCATTTGCCAAAACACAACATTTTCCAGATTTGGTCCATCAAAATACCTCTTTCAACTTATTACGGCATACTTGCAGTTGGACGCAACACGTACGATAAGTTTGCGTGATGCGAGCAACACCTGGTACACCATATTATTGACCGTCCTCGCAGTAACAAAAAAGATGTTGAACATGAAGTATAAAGGTTGCAACAAAAACAATTATACAATATAGACAATAGTATTAAGCAAACATGTCACTTATTGATTGTATTGAATTTTAATTGGTCGTCAGTAAGCTATTGTAATTGTGTAAGCTACATCATAAGCTTTATTTCAATAAAAATCGGTGGTCTACAAGAGAAGATATGCATTAGGAAATGAATTTGGAGAAAACCTTCTGTTAATAAAATACTATGCTGAGCCACCAGCCTAGGTGGCTCACGCTCCAGTAATTTCAGATGATTGAGCCCAGTAATACATCAAAGAATGTCTTCCAATTCATGAAAACAAATAGATAATCAGCTTATCGGATTAAAAGCTTAGAGGGAAGGTCTTACTGCTCAGCGAGTGTTTGTAATTATCAGAAGGTTTTCTCCAAATTCATTCTCCCTAATGGGTCAATTGTATAAAGTAGTTTTAGAACAGAACAAAGGGATTCAGTCATCTGATCAATAACACAACTCATTTTACCGAAATCTCTACGACGCAAGATGCCAAATAAACCACTTTTGCGTCAAACCAATTCAAAGACAATGCAGTTTAAGTTGGATTGCGTTTTATTGGGACACCCTCCCAGCAAACACAACGCAAATGGTTGTCAGAAAACGTTTAAATGTCGGGTTATATAAAGGGTACATTAATGGTATAAAACGTTTTCATGACATTAATTAACATTTGTTGGTAATTTACTGCACAGCAAACACAAATGTTTTACAGAAAACATTTAAATGTCGGGTAATATAAAGGGTATAAAAACGTTTTAATAACATTCCAAAAACATTTTTGAAAACTTGGTACAAATCATTCTAAACAAAATGTTATTTTGGAGTTTAAAAAAAATTTTGAAAAAAAAATGTTTGTCCAAGTATTTACAATCACGTTTTTAAAATGTTTTCACGACCCTACATTTAAATTTCATTAAAATGTTTTGTAAAAAACATTTTAAGAACATTTCTGTTTGCTGCTTGGGTGCAAATATTTTAACATTATTTAAGTGTTGACAAAATAATTGGCCAAAAATGTTTGTAAAAATAGTTTACATGACATTCCGCTAAACATTTTTAAAATATTGTTGTAGTGTGTTTTCATTAAAAAAACGTTTTAAAACGTTTTCATGACCTCAAAACGTTTTTACCTAAACCAAAACCCAAAATATAACTTGTTTAAAACGTTTTAAAAACGTTTGTGTGTTTGCTGGGCTGTCTGTCATGTTTTGTGTTCAATAAACATTACTTTACATAGCTGTAAGATGTTTTAAAATCTAAAAAGTTTTACTGGAGTTAACCAAGTAAGTAAAAGTATGTGGAACACTCTGGAATGTTACTGGCTTACCATCTCCTTACTATGGTAGTAACTAACTAATTGACGACCCTGATGACTGGGGACAAACATGTCCACCTTTAAAACAACAAAAACAAAAACAAACGAGCAAACAAAAACAAAATAATTACCTCATTTTCTATGGAGTTAGACTGTGAGAACAGAACGGCTGCGGAAGTCAAAGCCAAGAGAACGAAACCGATTGCTGTCATGATTTGTGTCCCCGGTGGAAGCGGTTGTAACGATGTCAACGTGGTTCCAATAGAGAATGATGAAGCTTATAGACGGTGGAGTGGATATATAGATAACATGTAGCGTGTGTCTCTTTTCTTCGAATTATTGTGCAGGTGGTGGTTTATAATTCAAAAGTTAATGGAATTATAATCCACCCCAGGCTTTTTGATCTTGTAGCGCACATGAAATGGATATCATAGACTGGGTCTATTTGGGAAATATAATACTCATTTAGTTTGCGTAAAATATGGCAAGCAACTTATTTGTGTTAATTCGGGTACGCTTAAATCGATGTCTGCCATTTCATCGGGGGTTAAAAAAAACCCTCCTCTCAAAAAGGCCCGGGGGGGGGGCACTCACATAAATTCTTTGTACGCATGCGTGACCAAAAAAACAAGTAAAAAGGGGTGTTTTTTTAAGGCAAGGCAAGTTACGCGAGTGACGCATTTAGGGTCTAAAAACACTGATTTTCAAGAATAAGGGTAGTTTTCTGAAACTGAACAACTTGTTTAGGGTACCTTTTCAAATTTTTGGTAAATTACGAGTACAAAAATGTTGCATTTTTACTAGCCAAAAACTCATTAGGGGTAAATTCTATATTACATGAACTTATTAAGGGGCTTCATTTGCTGGTAGGGTAAAACTCGTTTAGGGGGTGTTCAAAAAAATGTGCGTCAACAATTCTCAACTTCAGATGGAAACATAATATAAAACAAGATCATCAAGTTATGATCATGGAATGATACTATTTGCAGAAGTTTATGAGTAATGTGTTTAATCTTTTGTAATAAAACGTTTATGCAACGTTGCGGAATGTTTCAATTTGCAGATATCTTATGTGTACACCTTTGCGTCACTAATGTTGCGAAAGATACATAAATCTTATCCCATTTTGAGTCTTTTACATTGTACTGAACGAATTGTATGAAATTTTAGGCATCTATGTGTATTCTATACAACTTTGCACAGATTGTATGTGTAGTACTTTCGTCGAGCTGCAACTAGGTTAAAAAATTATGATTCAATTAAAACATACCCTTTGAAATAAATCCAATCAACATTTTCTTTTTCTGTTTAATATTTTACAGAGATTATAATCTTATGAATTTATAGGCGCATGTGTGCATTTTATGCAGCGTTGCACAGTTTTCATGCATATTTGCATTTTGATTAACATTATAATTCCGTTAAACTTGACATCATCGAGCTGTAACTAGGTTAGAAACTAGGTTAAAAAATAGCAACAAAGTTATTATGCACTTTCAAAGTTTATATATTTTATGTATCTATTTAGTTAGGTTAGAAAAAGTCACATTACAAAATAGAGAAAATGGTGATCTAGTTAAGATGTTTATTATTATGCAATATTCTTTGACAAATTGTTTAAATTATTCTTAGAACAAGTTGTGCTTAAGTTACATTATATACTAGTATTAATATGTTCTGCATAATGTTCTACAGTGTTCTACAATTGTTGGGTTAGAACTCACCGGTGTTCACTCTTTCTGGATATGTTAAGAAAGTGTTCCCAAAATAGCCATTATATGTCAACGTGTTCTGGATGTGTTCTAGTGTCCTGATAATAACCCGGACTTGGAACACATCTAGAACACATTCTAAACACTGTCAGGCGCATCATGTATTCTGCAGTTTTTGCAGTGCACAACAAATCTTAGGGGCTGTGCAATAATTATAAGCCTCCCCCACCCGGGGGTAAAATTTCCAAACCGCTCACCAAAAATTGCAAGCCTGCCAAAAATAGTTTACCCCCTCTCGGCCCGCCAAAATATATTTGACCCCGCCCCTGTGTCATATGTTTGTAATGTATTTTACAGATGACATTCTAACTTTAGTCAACTTTAGAAACAAAATAATAATTTTCTGGTAAAACATAGGCCTACCAGTAAAAGTTATAGTCATCTATATGTAAATGCCATTCTAACTGAATTAGTAAAATATAAAAACAAGGCACTTTCTGGTAAAACCAGGGATCGTGTATGGTCCCTGGTAAAACATACCAGTACAAAAAGTTTTACTTGAGTTTTACTTTCTGGTAAAACCAGGGACCGTGTATGGTCCCTGGTAAAACATACCAGTACAAAAAGTTTTACCAATAAGTTTTTATTCAATATCAGAGGATGCTTACATACATTCCCATAACACAAGGGTTCTGGCCTTGGTATGTCTGCCTTTTGTACACATGTGGCACAGTTGACCTGCATCCAAACGTACCTGCCTGTGCGGGGACTTGAACCCCGAACCTCTCGCTTGCGGGGCGAGCGCTCTAACCACTGAGCTACACAGACTGTCCCTGATAAACATGATTTAAGTCTAGTACTTATGAATATTAGCAGTCAGGGTAAACAGTACAAACAACACAAATTACATACCAGTGTACGAGATCAATTAATGATGTTTACCCACCAGCCTAATATAATCATATAAACAAGGAAAATGGCTTACGCATCATGCACTGGAACATAGAAACATTCAAACATTTCAAACTAGCGCACGAGATTAACTTAATAATGCTTAATCGTTATTCTTAATATAATCAATATACAGGGAAAGAAGAATTACGTTAAGATAGTTAATCCCTGTCTTTAGTTCTTCTTCTGTTCCGTGGTACCGGGTGTCCCAAAAAAAGGTTACATGTAGATTTTTGAAAATTATCTAAATTAATGTTAACAAATATAAATATCCTTTTCATGACATAATCTATGTACCCTCTACTAGTACCCCTGTGAATGTCAAGTTCACAACTTACGTACTTAGCCCGCATTCCAGGCATTCCTGACCAAGCTCTACGTGACATAATGCAACACGAAGTTCATTATCGCCACCGTGCATTTTGGCGGGGCACTTGAGTAGGCCGAGCCATAGCATGGCAGATTTAGTAGGCTATTTTGATAAACAAAGAATAAAACTTGTTCAGTTCTATTTCAGTCAAAAATGTAAAAACAAACAGCAGCGATTTCAAGTCAACAAAATCCAAGCAAGGTCTAAATGCAAAAGATTGTTATTTATTTCACTATGTTAATAACAGGAGATACAGCGTGCAGAACTGCTTTCACCAAAAACGTGTTCTTCTTTAATGACCATCTTCCTTAATTTTTACCAACAAGAGTCAAGAAGCAAAACTGATTTATTTTCAGTGTACAATATTTAATTTTGCAATATGTTCCTTTTGTGCAATAAGTTCAATAATGAAAAATAAGAGAAACATAAAAGATAATAAAGAAAAGATCTCAAACAAAGGTGTGCTTATGTTCAACTTTTGTTGTGCGATATTTTGATGGTTAGCCACTCGGGGCACCCCTGTCATCTTAGGCTCATAAGTTAAGTTGCTTTTAAGATACGGAAATGAAACCTATAGCAAACAAATATAAGAAGGATAAATATATAAATAATATCTGAAAAAATCACATTGTTTTGTTCTACCATCACAAAATGCGGTTCATTTTCTACATGTAACTTTTTTATGGGACACCTTGTATATGATCAGACAGCCACCAAAATATCTCCAATAGTGGAAAATGTTATTAGTTGCATTAAGGGTAGACGAGCTTTTGTTTTTTTTTTTTTTGGGGGGTTTGCCCCCCTCCCCACCAAGAAAGCTGGCTACGCCCCTGTTATAGGGGCACCACTTTGGGGTTAGTTGCCAGCTTATACGCAAAACTAAAAGCATTACATTTTTCATTTATAGATCATGTCTGTGCAACTAGGTCAGGTCGAAAATGATTTTAAAAACATGGAATGGATTATAATTCCATTAACTTTCTGAATTATAAACCACCACCTAGTGCACAATTACAACGGAGAAGAGAGATATGTACAATTTGTTGTCTATAAATCCATCACCCATTTATTAGCTTCATCATTCTCTATTGGAACCATTTTGGCATCGTTTCGTGAGCTGTGCAACGAGGACCCAAATCATGGCAGCAATCGGTTTGTTTCTCTTGGCTTTGACTTCTTTGACTTCCGCAGCCGTTCCACAGTCTGAGGTAATTACTTTGTTTTTTGTTTGTTCGACTTGTTTTCTGTTATTAATTCAAATCTGAATTTAAATAGGCAAGTTTGTTTCCCAGTCATCCGGACCATCAACTCAAGTTACTAAACGGTTCCATAAAAGCAAGTCCAGCGGGGAAAGTCCCCCTAAGACATTTTGGTATAATTCAAAAACAGCTTGATCAATTATCTTGTTGTAAAGTTTGAAACATAGACTGATTAGTTATGCATCAAATGAGCGGGTTTTTGTTGCTACTTTTTGTTATCTTATTAAATTTCCGGCCAAAAAAGAGTTGCATTTTTCTACATAGGCTTTTTATGCTTCAACATGTGTTTGACAGTTTTAAGTGAGTAATTTAATCAAAAAGAAGCATCTTTAATTTAATTTAATTTAAGGTTTTTTCTGATTTAGGTGTCACACATCAAAAACAGTTTTTATAGTTCAGTGAATAATTAAAATGAATGCCGCAGTTTATTAATGCCTTTCAATAATGTATAGGTCTTCCTTCATGTGAGATGTCTTCCAAGCATTGTTTTTCTCTGCTGTTGATCAAGCTGGTTCCCCCACATGCTGCAGGATTTGCTGCAAAATCCTTTAAGGTGGTGTTGTCCCTCACTTGTCCGCTTGTAACAAGTTGAGTCTTGATAACGGCCACCCATATAAATGAACCGTTCAAGAAGTGACCAATAGAATAAGTGTATTGGGATCAAGCATAAAAGATTTAACCAAAAACATATTAGTCCATTGGTTAAATTAATCAATGAACAAAAGATTTATCAATATCATTGAAGTTACAGTTGTTCTTCCTAATAAATTTAATTACAATGAAAAATATTGTTAAATTTACGCTTATTAATGCATACAAAAAGCCAATGTAGAAAATTCAACTTTTTGTTTATGTGTAAAATTTCACAAATGGCTATATGATGTCTCAGTGAACCATAACACATGTTTGAAATGTATAAAAATCAATCAATCAAAACTTATTTAGATAATAATAGGGACATATTAATTGCTGAATATATTTTGATTCATTTGCTTTAAGTAAAAGAGGTCTGAAACCATAAGTGATGCATAAAAAGCCTATAGAAAAGTTTATAATTTTATAAATGGCTGTATTTTTCTCAGTGAATATAATAAAAAGATACAACAAAACCCCGTTCACTTGTTAACTTGAGAATTGATCAAGACGTTTTTGGATTATACCGAAATGTATTTAGGACCTTACTTTTTTGGATCCGTTTATTATAGATACATAATAACCAAGTAATATTTCAATATACCCAGAATGTCCATAAATTCATTTTACCAATACTTTTGGTTATGATACTAGTAAATATTTTTGGATTTCATAAATTTTCTGAGCTATGTAGATTAAATTTTATTACGTGGTACAACCTTTTTTATTGGACACCAAAACAGGAATACATGGTGTCCCAACAAAACGCAACCCAACTTATACCCCTTTTTTATGAGTTTTTATATAATCAAGGGTCACAATTTCTTCAAAGGCATTGTCTTTGAGTATGTTTGCCTCAAAGATGGTGTTGTTGGCATTTTGCGTCTTTGAGATGTGACAATTTAGGTAAAATGAGTCTAAATCAAACTTGTTCACAACATTGACATCCTGCCCTCGATAATGCATGGAAAACATTGTTTTAATGGTTGAATCACTTTGTTCTGCACTCGAGAAATCATCAAAAGTTTAGAAACAGACAGAGAGCTACAAGAAAAATGATCAATCCGCAACACAAAAAGTATTCACAAATATCCAGAATTATTGGAGTTGTTTTACTGCTCGAGTCAATGAAATTGACCAAATTATGCCCGCGTAAATTGACAAAAGCGCGCATCAGTTACGCTATACGCAAAGTGCGGTTCGCGTAGTTGACTCGTCCAGCTGTGTGTATGCTATTTATTGTGGGACCTGAGAACACATCAGATACACATCAGTTTATTCATTGATATGGTAACATTTGGTTGATACTACTGAATTTGATATGAATAAATTTATTATACTTAATTGTATAATGTGTATACCTTTTATTACTTGCCTATGACATTTTTGTGGTGGGGTGTGCGGGTGAGTGTGAGGTATTTGTTTTTCATTTTGTGTATCTGTGTTTATATATTTAGGCCCTTCTTTTAAGGGGCACAACATTTTACATGCTTCTCCTTCTAGTTGTGTCTCCTCCATCGTTTTTATCATGTTTTGTTATTTGTATGTTTTAATTTTGATGGAAATAAATTTGATTGATTGATTGATTGAATACAATCGAATAATCCATCACTTTTTACGCGGGTTATTATGGGTAAATGACTTTCGAGACACTCTCTCTATCTTTGTTTTCTTTTTTTTCATTTTCAGGAGTTTGAACAGAAATTGGGTGTCAAAACTGGAGTACCAGATTTATTAGGTATGTTACTAGTAATACTATATATGTATACCCCGGATGTATACTAAAAGTAAGGAGCAACTTAGCTAATAAAAACCACTCAAACATCTCTTTCTCTCTCTCTCTCTCTCTCTCTGGTGGGAGGGTAAAACTGGGGGGGGCATTTTTGGCGAACTGGAGGGAGCAGGCAATTTTTGGCACGCATTCATGGGGCGCCTTTTAAATAAAACGCTCTAAAAACAATACGGAAACGCTTAAATGTGCAAAGTTTGTAAATTGGGATCTCAAAAATTTGGCATGTGCAAAGGAGGGGGGAGGGGGCAAGGAATATTTTGCAGGCCGAGAGGAGAGCGACGATTTTTGGCGGGCCGAGAGGGGTGGGCAAGCGATTTTGGCGAGCCATTTTACCCCAGGGGGCCTCATAATTATTGCACAGTCTCTAAATATATAACAAAAACTGTCGTGCTATTTCATGCACTGCTGTGAGAAGCCCTCCAGCATTTTCACCTACCGTAAAACCTCGTCTACAAGCATATAGAGTGCTTCTGATGAAAGCTACATTAATTCAAGCGCCATTATGGAGTTTGAGCAAATAAATTACGGATCCAAGCATATACAAACAAGTATTATTTTAAGACCAATCTATTGTATTGGTATATTTACGCTTGGTTCGATTTAATTTAGCTTTCATAAAAAACACTATATGCTTGTAGACGGGATTTTACGACATTTTAATATACAATTCGCTAGATAAAGTTCTAAAATATCAAATACTTATCAAATACTTCCGGATGATCAAGGTCTCCTGCACTAGTGTGCACGAGAGAGTAGCACGAGATCACCCTAAAATACTCCTTTACCCCTACCGAATTTGCATCGTAACTGTGTCTGGTATTTACAGGAGGATAGCACTAACTTTACGGTTTTTGTATTATTTTGTTGGTTTTTTTAACTTTAATCCCGTCAGGCAGCAGTGATTGTCAGTATTTGAAGTCACAAAACATGTGACACCTCACGTGATCTTGCACTATGGCGCCGTATTTTGTCTGTGTGTTTGCATTCATGTCCTCGTTTGAAAAGGATATCAATCTTCAAATCAGATATAATGGTATCTGGTTCCCGACATGAATTGTTGATTTTATAAGTAGTTAAAGAAAATCACACAATATTGACTTCGGTGTTAGAGTAAAGTACCAATGAATCGATAAGCAACTCCATCCAATGTATTTGAATGATGCGATAAAATTTAGGAAACCGGTAACAACGTTTGCACAGTATCTTTTGTGGGACCTGAGAACACATCAGATATATCGAATTGCATTCTGAATATCCAGAATGTCCTTATGATATCAAAAATTCACGATATGATATAAATTGTATGGCAAATTATTAAACTTTGATATTTTTATATTTTTGATACTTAACAGTCCTCAAAGTAAACTTAGTAAATAATACATTTTGATGGGATAATCTATATCTTTAATATGGAAGGTCAAAATTTTCTTATGATGGACGGCTTTTTATCCCAGCTACATACACTTTAAGTACATATCATTAGATTTACACAATTTACTTAGAGGACTGATAAATTTCATGACAAATTTAAAGACGATATAATTCAAAAATTGTATTCATCTATTGCTATGGTAGTTAATCCTGTTACATCATCACTTCTGCGGCGAATACATGCTACTTGGGCACAACACACCTTTCTAAATGAATGGAGTGGCAAGTAACTTCATTTAATGTGCTTTTCGTGATTGAATTAGATTAAGATTACATAGCACGTTTGTGCAACCTCTGTTTTATTACTTCTATGATCAAACAAACAAAAGTTAACAATGCGAGTTATTATGTCGTAATTTATTGTCTACTTCACACGGTCGGAATAATTACCGGTAATAAGAGACGTAAAAGTCACTTATCACCGGTAATAAGTCACTATTACCGGTTATAAGTCGCTTATTACCGGTAATAACTCACTTATGTCCGACCGTGTGAACACGACTTATAATAAATTATAGTATAAAGATTATAACATTATGTACCCATGTGTTTTCTGTACCGATTTTGATTGTGTGTGAATGATAGATATTACTAATGGTGACGCCGAAGTCGTGAAAAGACAGACTACTGGTAAGATAGTGACTTTAACCAAGGCTGAGAAGGATGCCATATTAAACAGACATAATGAGTTAAGGGGTCAGGTGTCACCATCAGCAGAAGATATGGAGTACATGGTAAATCTTTTGTACTTTGTTTAGTCTATCCTTTCTAGTGTGTTTATTCGTTGGTCTACCTCGAAACGAATATATTAAACTAAATAACATCCTTGATGTTGTGAGCGAACAAAGAAAATAATAATCTATACTGACCCATACATTTCATAGATCATAGTTCATAGTTATTTTATTTCCATCATTAAAAAATATACAAAATAGAAAATAACAAAATACAATAAGATGGGGAGGTAAAATGAAAGACAATAAGCTTAACCTAGCCTAAGCAAAACCTCAAATGTTGACCTCCTATACAAAATGCAAAAATACTACCAGAAACAAAGCCAAAACATATTTACTAAAATCAGTACAAACATGTAGCAATCAAGCTTACAATACAATAGCAATTTGAATCAACAAGATCATAAGTTTTTCATATTTAGTGACCACAAGTATCTTGCATCTTGATCTAAACTGATGGTTTTCTTGGATAAAGTCGTTAGTGTTCTGTTGTGGCCACAAGGAATTGGCTGAAGTTAAGAGGCTGGATACTGACAATGACATCCAACCTCTTAATGGTGGTCTTAATCCTGGAATATTATGGAGCATCATTCATAATTGCTAAACTGTTGGTCTAAAGTATATGAAAGTATATATAATTATGATTACAATCACAGAGACTTGGAAAAATTCACCAGTGATGTCACATTTGGGCAAAAAAATGAGAAAAACACAATACCAGGGTTTTTTTTTTTACCAAATTGTTTTTGGGAAAACATAACAAAAAAATTCTTGAGTAAAGAAAATATTAATTTTTAAGAACTAGATAAAAATATCTAGGACCCGATTTTAATTTTGATCGATAAAATATCTAGGACCCGATTTTAATTTTGATCAACTTCAAATACCCGCAAATAAGTTCATCAGGATTGTCAATAAATCAGATTATTCAAACATTATTGTAAACAAATCAAAAAAACCGGAAGCAGCCTTCGAGGTGCAGGAATTGGTCAGTTAATTAACATTAACCCAATTTTGGATTTGTTTACAAGAATCTTTGAATTATCTTCACCCAAAATATTTGAAATGTGCGCGAAAATCAGATATTTTATATAATATTTTAGCTAAATTTAGCATTTCTAAACCATTTCTTGGTGAGTGTTGGTCAAAATTTAAAAGAAAAAAAATGGGTCTTAGATATTTTATCTAGTTTTTAAAATTTAATATTGTTTTTTACTCAAGAATATTTTTGCGTAAATGTAAATGTTCCTTTTAAATGTGACTAATTCTTAATGTAATTACTGACATTTACACAGCGGGATTCTGGTAGTCTACAGTGATTTTATTAATGATAATCATCATGATCATTTAATAAATTGATATCAAATGAGAGATCTCATTAACATATTGAAATTAGGAGTTCCAAATCATTGTATTTCCGAAGATATCATCAAACAACTATTGAATTAGTATACCACAGTCGAGGCTAATTCGACAGTTTTTTTGATGATTTCTCCGGAAATATACCGATTTGGAATGTCTAATTTCAACATGTTAATAAGAAAATATGAGCTTTCACCTGATACCAAAATCTGCATTGTAAATGGGAAAAGTAGGGGGATGAGGCTGGCAATCAAGTTACCCACCATTCAATGGCTAAATGTATATTAACCATGTTAACACGACCGGCTGTCTCTGCAAAAAAACCTTTGTATTAAAAAAAAAAACACTGCACTTTGCTGGACTGCTTACAGATCAAAGTTATTTATAATCTGAAAATACATGCTGTTACAATATTAAATCAAATGTTACACTTAGAACACTGGGAAAGTGTCAAATGAACACCAAACAGAGGCAAATTAGCAGTTAACACCAAAGAGTGTAAACCTTAAAAATATTAAGCAGAAGACACTATAAATCAACATCCGTGGGTGTGGTCCTCCTGGAACACTTTGTCGGTGTTTGACATCACGGAGTTTTTAGAATGTAGCTGCCCCAATGAAGTTCACCATGGATAAAAAAAATCGTTTATCTTCGTTTTAAATTATCTAGTATTGGGATGACAATGAGGCTAATGCGGCTGAACAATGGGCTGCAGCTTGTAGAAGGGGACACGATCGATCCAACCAAAACCAATATGCTGCCGGTGGCACTTTAAAGTTACCTCAGGGTGGCGTTGATGCGACCAATAAGTGGTATAATGAATATCAGAACTATACTTACGACTCAAATAGTTGCAAGGGCATGTGTTTTCAATACTTCCACGTAAGTCAATAATACTATAGTTCTGGTACGTTTTATAAATGATATTTTATTATTATTTATTATTATTCATGGTTTATTCAAACACACTCGCACCTAAAAGCTGAACTGCTGTGCAGCTCACAGATATATATATGGTCGAATCCAACGAAAAGTGTACACGGCATGTTCAGGGCCATAACTTAAAAGTATTAATCAATCGGCATTCATTTTTGTATTGTGTTTATTCGCCTTGATCATACGCTTCGCGCCATATATAATAAGACCCCCTTCTGTGAAAAACTTAGACACAGAGACCCCGAAACATGCTATTTTTAACCATTTTTTCAAAATATTTCTTAAAGTATTTTTAAAAACGTCTAAATCAGTTATGAAAAGAAGTCATTGGATTGAATCTAAATTGATTTCCTGAAAGGCGTGTATTCAAAGATTGCCTGTTCAATTTTTCACATATTTGTACATAATTATGAATTTTTTATGATCATTTTTTGAGTGGTATTTTTTACATTACCTACGAATACAATTTTTCATAGCACTAGATATATCTTTAAAAATGGAAATCACTAATAAATGCGCAATTGATACAAGCTTTGATATGTCCAATACTGAAATGCATTGCATTCAGGCATCTTTATTATTGTGTTTAGCTGCCAGAAATTCTAAATGGCACAAAGGTAGGTTTGGTAAAAAATATGCATTACCTCCGAATACATGTTAAAAGCTGTGTCATTTCCACAAAGTGAGAGAATAGTAAACAATAGTTAAGCAATAGGTGCAGGGTAATACACTCTTTATTTCTACCAAGTTTCAATAGCCTGCGTTTAAATATTTCTGAGATGTCAACAATAAAGCAAGTATTCGTAGGTAAATTTCGTTAACCGAATGTTACCTACGAATACAATTTGACATCATGACAGTATTGTGAAACACCGCCATTCATGCCAATGCCCATATTGGTACATAACGAAGGCCTGTATGTTTGCTATCAAATCATATGTCAATGAAAGTTGCGAATTCACATACATGCCCACCATGCAAAACTGAATACGGCTTAATTGTTGAAAAATATGTACTGAAATAGACGACGGTCTGCTCATTTGAAAGAAAAATCAGATTCAAAGAAGATTAGAAGGGGATACATACTTGGATTTGTCAACTGTTATGTGTGCTTCATTTTAAATGTTTACCGACCTTCTGGTGTCTGAGTAATTTGTGTCCAAATTGATTTATTCGAAGGTAACTTTTGACGTTTTCGCTAAGGTTACCTACGAATACCATGGAAAAAAACGACTGTTCTCATTGTCTCATGATCTAGACAACATAATGATGGACCCTGGTATAAAGCTAATTGTAGTTGCCCTCAAACGAAAGGCCACAAGACGTAACTGACTCCAAGATGGACTTCACAAGTCTGCAATAACGGTTTTAAGCGAGTTGTGTGCAATTAAGCAAATTAAAGTCACTTTAGTGCCTTTGTTTCTTACTTCAATACTCTTTCAACCGATGTGAACCGACATTATTAATACATGATAGGGTCTAAAGTATCAATAAACGCACATAAAGAAAATGATACATTCAAAGTGCTTTATAAAATGAAGTTTTGATTGGGATATCCACCAAAAGTCTAATTCTTACCTACAAATACTGAAATGTTACTTACGAATACAGCATAATACATGACATGTGTAATGAAGTGTCGCTACCAATGGAAATTAATTGTCAAAAACTTTAAGCGGTACCCCAGGACACTATTATTACCCATATACGGATTCATTCAACAATTATTTATTATGTAAAATTGCTGATTAACTACTTGTATATCAAAATGAAGTGGTCAAAATTTTGCTAAAAGCATCAAAAATTTTTGATCTAAGGTAATAGCATTTATTCATTTGGACGTACCATCTGAAAGAGATCTAAAAACTACCATTTTATTAATTCATTACCATAATAGCAAACTTTAAACCTCTAAACTCAATATAGATATTGTTAAATCGCTCATGTTACCTACGAATACCCGGGTTTGTTCACCTTTTCATTGTATAAAGCGTTAGGTGTATGCTTATAATTCCTAATATTCTTGAAAACATATATCCTACTCGTTCTTATACAATGTGTAAATTGATTCATACTCATTTGATAAATAAAATACAGAAACTGACCTAAACTTCATTTTCAAAAATAAACTAGCATAAATTGACTAAGGTCATATTGATCGCGTTATAAAAATAAAAACAAATATTTTCTGGTTGAGCTAGCATTTTCCTGACACCCTGTGGTCTACATTACACGAAAAAGGCGTTAATGAGAATATTCCATTTGTTTTAGGTTGATTAGTATTGCGATAGTGAAAGCATCCTAGTGGTATTCGTAGGTAACATTGGGTTTTGATATCACATTTACTATCACACGTCCTGGATTTATTTTTCAAGATTAGTAATGGCACTTTTGGTTCCTATAAGGCCAATATGTCATCAATCAATGGGCAAAAGGAAAAAAATTGTGGAGACATTTTTATTTCGGACTTTTATTTTTGGCCCGTGGACACTTTTGGTTGGATTCGACCATATATATAAAAAACATCATGATATAAAGGATATTAAAGAACATAAAAAGAGAACAATACCCTCCTTACAACCAAATCCCAAGGTGAAAAGGTCCTGTTTTAAAAGAGAGGACCCAGGAAAAGTTAAAAGAGAGGGTTTCAATTAATTTTGGAAAATACAAGGGCTTTACACCTTCCGCTTAAAGCCATAATAAATGATTTGCTCTAGAGCGACGCCCTAAATTTTCTCAAATTTCTACCGTTTGTAATGCCAAATAGTGTACTAAAACACCACAAGACTAAGCCTTAAGTGCTTCAATTACAGTTTAGAGGGAGTGTCCCCCTCTATCTTAAACGTTAAATAAGAAGAAACGTAGTCCGCTAAGTCGTTAAAATTTAGGTGGGTAACGTAAAGGGGAAGCTATTATTTCTCCCTATACACCAATCCGAGAAGCGTTTACTGTATTTGGCCCTCTATTGACGGCAACACAGATGTACCAGAGCGGGAGATTTAATTCGTAATTCAATACGCATGATTGTGTATTGAATATCACTGTTGTGTACAATTCCCGGGTACAATACTATATAGCACAAAATAAATAATGGATGGAACCCCCGACCTCGGGACACCGCAGTTTTACATCGGGGACACCGCAGTAATGGCGAAGTCGGATAGGTGTATAGACAATGTCCCCTCATAGCCTTGTTTTTAAAGGTCAAGGAGTCGAACCTTTTTTTTTACATGACGGAGTGCCCATCTCTCTTTCGTTATTTATTTATTTATTTATTTATTATTAAAACATAGGACGAAGGAGACACTCTACCTTTGTCCGCCCGAACCAAAAAACGCTCAACGGTCCATGCAAATTAGCTACTAGACAAGCACCCCCGGGATACTACCCGTCCAGGAGAGCTTTGCAGCCAATCCGCGGTACTCTTACAGGCTGGGAGTGCAAAGCATTACTGTGACCTACCCATAATGGGGAGTACCAATGGACAATGCGTTACTGGGTTCTTCAAATATCTGCTTATAGACCACTTGACATCATTGTTTGTCAACAAAGGCGAGGGACTGTTCTATTGATATGCTTGAACGAACCGCTACACTGTTCAATGGCTTTCTTGCACTTTTTGAAATGTGGCGGGCGATTTAAAATGCACGTTCCCTGAGCAAAATACGATGCGCACGCACACTGCAGGGCCAAGAACAATGGAAATTGCCTTGATTCGCGCGCATATATTTTAATAACAATAGTCACCGGGTAAATACACTCCATCGAGATTAACTATGCAAGCGAATTAACTTCCAAACCACTTCAAATACAGATTGAGATCAATTATGTGTTGATTTGATCAAATTACTTGTATTTGTCACTAGACTCAAACACAGGACACTTGGGAAGAATATTACACTGTCTCGAGGTGGGTTTATTTTGGGAAAAACCCTCAACTTTTACCAGATTCTTACCAACTTTTCCGTTTTGTCTGTTGGAAAATGAATGAACCAATACAATAAATTCATTTATTTTGGCTCGCCTTATATGAAAGAAAACGGTTCGAAACTAACAATTGCCATAGATAATCGGTAATCGCATGTTAGTGTCTCGGAAGGCTCGACCACTACGGGGTCTCGCTTCCGAGCGACTCATACTGCAGTTACTGTCCGTTTTCCTATACACAATACACAGTGCTCTTTCCCATTGACGCGTGACCCCTACAAATAGCCCTACGTTAACAGTATGGGGATATGATTAGTTAACGTCGCTGTGTGAAAAATAACCGGCCAATATAAAAGTACTCTTCTAAAGTTCTAGAAAATATAGTTTTTAACATGTCCTAAATTTTTAGCTAATTTAGATGTTTGGAAATATTCGTACTTTGGTGTTTTAGTTAATGTTATAGGTAATAGTACATTGCCTAGTTAACGTCGCTGTGTGAAAAATAACCGGCCAATATTAAAAGTACTCTTCTAAAATTCTAGACAATATAGTTTTGTAACATGTCCTAAATTTTTAGCTAATTTAGGTGTTTGGAGAGGGTCGTACTTTTGTGTTTTAGGAAGGCCATGTAAACGACAGATAACACCAAAAATATGAAGAAATTATTTCCAAACCGTGTTAAGTCAAAAATCATTATGTTGCTCATTTTCAAGAATGCTGGTTTACAAAAAGCACGCCATTGTCTGATTGCGTGAACAAAGCCACACATAACATTGTTTCCTTTCGTTTCCTTTATAATCGGTTACCCAACTGAAGCTATGAATACCAGATTTATTGCGATATCGCACATGAAAACAGTCACTTGTGCACAACCAGAGAAGATCCGATTTAATCAGTTGAGCTGTTTCAATGAGTGTTATCTTGGTTTAATAGCTTTTAATGGGGTTAAGTCCTGCAAAGGTCGAGATGAATTCTACTGTAGACATGACTGCATCATGTAACATGCTCACCATACCTCAACAAGACACCGATTATCTATGTCAATAGTCTGTTTCTCACCCTTTATCTGCTAAGTAACCTGTTCAGCGATTCTTCCCGTAGTGATCGCTCCGGGGAATACTCAGATAGCGTGGGCCCACCGGAGAGTGGGCATCTCGCTAGTTGTCAATAATAATTCTGACATTATCCATTATTTGGGGGGGGGGGGGGTTAAAGATCAGTGAGGTGGATGGGTTATATACACTATAACAAACATTTATGCAAATAAGAAATACTATCGGGATATTACGTATTCTATATAAATAAAAAGTAATCTGATTCTTTTATAAAGGTTGTGTGGGCAAAGTCAACCCATGTTGGATGTGGTGTGGCGTTATGCCCTACATATGAGGGTGAAAACAATTGGTGGGTCTTGATTTGTAATTATTCACCAGAGTAGGTATACATGTATATGAATCAAGGAGATTAGGCCTCAGACTTCGCCATGTATTTTGTGTGTCGCTCATAAAGGGCAAAATACCGGGGCCAAACATAGCGCAGTTATAGGCCTACTACACTGCAAACATGATTCGACCTTTGCAGTACTTAAACCTGGTTTATACATGAAATTACTCAAGCAAAATCAATCGATTAAGTCTAGGCCAGCCCGCACCCAAATATGGCACTTGCCAATCAATAATCACCCACTTGAAATCCCCTGGCTCGCTCCACTGACCAAAGTTATGGACAAATATGGGAGTTGTTTTTGCTACTATTTGTCACTTGCATATCAGGGAGGTACGAACATTTGCAGATGCAATACATTATTCTTGATCATGTTGATTGACCGCAAGTACAAAAAATATCCGTCAAGTGGTTTAGCTTTAATGCCCTTCGGAAGAGAGAAGTGAGTAATAGTCACTAAAAGTTGCATTCGATTTACACATGGAATTTTGCATGCGTGTCCTTCCTTACTAAAACACCAAAGTGCGAATATTTCCAAACATCTAAGTTAGCTACAAAATTAGGACATGTTACAAAACTATATTTTCTAGAATTTAAAAAAAGTACAAACAATATTAGCCGGTTATTTTGCACACAGTGACGTTAACTAGGCAATGCCCCATACCTATAACATACACTGTTTGTAGAGGTCACGCGTCAATGGTGAGAGCACGGTGTATTGTGTATAGGAAAATGAACAGTAACTGCATTATGATAGCGTACCTTCAGATTATTTCGCCATGTGGCCGGTACACTTCGATTTAAAGTGTGTGATTGCTTGTGTTGTGTGAATAATGAGTTGTGATGATAACTCCCAAAGACCTGTTCTATATACGGGTGGACGGGCCTTTCAAGTTGGGTGGCGCGCGCCATCTCTGCCAACCCGGTTTCGCCATCCCATGACCTGAAACTTGCAGAAATGACTCTGTTAGAAGCGACCCCAGATCCGGACATCAGAGGGGTAATGTTATTGAAATGTGTAAAAATAGGCACACGCATATTCTACAAGGAATAAGGTGGGTGGAAATCACCAGTACCCACAAAGACATGATCATTAGCCAATATTAATAAGAGTCCTTAGACCTGAAACTGCATGGCAGAAATGACCCGGAGGCCCCAGAGGACGAGGTTATAGAAATGTGCAAAACTCATATTCCCCCATAAGGAAAAAGTATATAAGTGTGATATGAACTTCATACGGTATTGGTGGAATTCCCCCGGGGGATTCTCACAAGGAGATGACCCGTAAGAGTTATAAGATGAGGAGCGGCCCCTCATTAAAGGACCTCACATTAATACTGGTATAAGACTGTGAATGATTGAGGGGGGATCACTCGGGGGATGTTTTTTTGATGATGGCCGTGGGTGAGTAGATGTGTCTGTGTATGCCGTTGGCTTTTGTATGGAGGGCTAGGGGTGATATAGAAAGTGGGTTGGTTTGGAAAGTGTGTGTGGTGTAGGGGTGAATATGGTGTGTCGGTTGTTTGATGACATGTAAAAGTGAGCAATCTTTTAGAAAAGTTGAACAATGGTAGCGCTGTTTATCTAAAATCTTGTTTGCATGTTTACAAGAGGTAGACCCTTGTTTGATAAAGAAACAAACATCTATGTTAAAAATTACTACAAATATATGTGTATACAGCGTGTCTCAAAAAAAATTGTGCAAGTGAAGAGCGCCCTCTATGGCAATTAGAGAATACTGTTGTGACATGATGTTTACATCAACGTCAAGGGCCTAGTCGTAGCTCTCAAATGCCGTTTGTTCTGTTCAATTTGCTTCTTTTAATCTCGAGATATGTTTAGTTAACAACGAAAGGTTAAAATCACAATTGTGCCACTTTTACTACGGAGGTGGACTGCACAATATTACAAGTAAATCAATGGTAGCTGCTGTTGATGCGTCTAATGCACTCCCCTTCGGGGCTCGTGCATAAGACGCATCAATATCATGCGCATGCATTATTTTGTCTTATTTCTATTCCAAAAATAATACGCGTTCATTAACCTATAAGTTTGCAATATTTGTTTGTCTCTTAACATGTCTTGAGTGACAAAGAAAAGAGCATCTACCATGATAAAATCATTAACATGCACATGTATTTAACTTTACAGCAGAATGTGAAATATTCCTGCAGTACATAGCGTATTTAAGTGAAAAAAAGAGAATCATATAATACATGTATCATGATAAAACAGTGAAAACTATTTTTATTGTTGTATAATTGATAAACTTGATGCTATCATTGATTTACATGACTTGTACAGTCCTCTTGATCTTCCCTAGTAAATACATGTATGAGTAGAAGTGGCACAATATTGTGATTTTACCATTTCGTTGTTAACTAAACATATCTCGAGATTAAAACAAGCAAATTGAACAGAATAAACGGTATTTGAGAGCTAGGACTATGCCCTTGGCGTTGATGTTAGCATCATGTCACAACGGTGTTTTCTAATTGCCATAGAGGGCGCTTTTCAATTGCACAATTTTTTTTGAGACAGGCTGTATACAGTTTATTAGTGTGATAGCTGTTGGTTTTATTTTAGAATTGAACATTATAATAATGTTTTGTTTGAAAAATTAATAAATGATCACATCAAACAACCGTGTGTAAGTAAATAAAAAGGAATTTAAATTTCACAAATTATAATATAATTTAAATTCCAATCAAATTGTGTGACGTGGAATTGTTTGAAACATTTAGGGGCAATTTGAACATGGGCAGACCATACGCGGAAGGACCCAGCTGTACAGGGTGTAGATCTCGGGCGGGTTGGTGCTATGAAAACAAATGCAGTAAGTAGATAAGTAAGGTGTTGTCAAAGAGAGGGGTGTTGTGGGGCACTTTGCTATGATGCTATGCGCTCAACTCTAACTTTGCTTGGACGAATTTTTGTACTCAGGTGTATCCGGGTGGAAATTGTGCATAATTGTGGTTATACGAGAATCGTTTTGAAGCCAAACCTTTCGACATGGCCCGCCACTACCTGCAAATGGCGTTAAAATCCTGGCTACACCACTAGGCCTGAATTCATCGATACGCAATACTTTCGCTGCTCTCGAATGTTGGCCATAAATCGGTCATTATCGATATTATTATATTATGAATTTAACAAATCTAACTATGGCTATTGTGTACACAGTATAATGAACGTATTTCAATTAAATAAAATTACATTGTATTTTCACTTACTTTGTGTACATTTCAGGAGATTGTAAAAAAGACGGCATCACATGCGGTAAGAATGATAGAAATTTTAAATATATTAACTACTTTTATAAAAGGAGAAATGTACACGCTTATGCTTTCACATTAGGGGATTAGGGCTAGCATAATACACCAATCCTCGAGAAGCGTTTACTGTATTTGGCCCTCTGTTGACGGAACCACAAATGTGTAGTGTGTACAATTGAATATATGAACACAAAACCCACCCAAGTCCATACTTTAGCCAAATTGAGTTAAGCATGGGAAATTGTTGCTATACAGAGGCCTGTCATATGTATGAAAGAACAACTCAAATTCATCCTCTGTGTCTATTGAGCATGTAAAAAATAGCATGTATGAAAGAACCACCCAATTCCATGATTTGAGTCTTGTAACACATTGATTGAAATCCAGTATGTACAAAAGTCCACTTGTAACACATTCATTGCTAGAGAGTGACTTTTGGAAAAAAATGGGTTTAATAAAGAAAAGTGTGTGGTTTATATTACATGGCAGAATGCTTACCAACATTATACATACCTGTGCTTTATTTTGTATTATCTTACTAGTGGTAATCTCATTCTAACATTGTCCAAAATTTAAAATGAACCCCACGAAGTCCCTGAAATGCTAATCGTCATACCTAATACAGGTTAATCCACTCATTTGCACGTAAAACTTACCATATTGACCAGGTAAATCTAACTGAAGGAATTAAAATGATACAAAGGTTTTTCTCTCAAAATCACTTCCCATGGACTTGGGTGGGTTTTGTATTCATGTATTCAATTATTGTGTATAGCACACTAACAAGTAATTGATGGATCCCCCGACTCTGGGACCACGCAGTTTTACGTCGGGTTGGTGTATATGAAAACGGGGTTATCGTGCACCCTCGGAAACAACTTCTAGATCAGAAAAATGCGTAGAAAATTAGTATTGGTGGAATTCCCCCGGGGGATTCTCACAAGGAGATGACCCGTAAGAGTTATAAGATGAGGAGTGGCCCCTCATTAAAGGACCTCACATTAATACTGGTATAAGACTGTGAATGATTGAGGGGGGATCACTCGGGGGATGTTTTTTTTTTTTGGCCGTGGGTGAGTAGATGTGTCTGTGTATGCCGTTGGCTTTTGTATGGAGGGCTAGGGGTGATATAGAAAGTTGGTTGGTTGGGAAAGTGTGTGTGGTGTAGGGGTGAATATGGTGTGTCGGTTGTTTGATGACATGTAAAAGTGAGCAATCTTTTAGAAAAGTTGAACAATGGTAGCGCTATTTATCTAAAATCTTGTTTGCATGTTTACAAGAGGTAGACCCTTGTTTGATAATGAAACAAACATCTATGTTAAAAATTACTACAAATATATGTGTATACAGCGTGTCTCAAAAAAAATGTGCAAGTGAAGAGCGCCTTCTATGGCAACTAGAGAATACTGTTGTGACATGATGTTTACATCAACGTCAAGGGCCTAGTCGTAGCTCTCAAATGCCGTTTGTTCTGTTCAATTTGCTTCTTTTAAACTCGAGATATGTTTGTGCCACTTTTACTACGGAGGTGGACTGCACAATATTATAAAATCACTTCCCATGGACTTGGGTGGGTTTTGTATTTATGTATTCAATTATTGTGTATAGCACACTAACAAGTAATTGATGGATCCCCCGACTCTGGGACACCGCAGTTTTACGTCGGGTTGGTGGTCTATAATGAAAACGGGGTTATCGTGCACCCTCGGAAACAACTTCTAGATCAGAAAAATGCGTAGAAAATTATAAGCTATGTTAACAAATTAAAAAAAGATGAACATAGAGGTCAACAGGGTCAAATTTCATACAACAGGGGGTGGTCATGTTTTTGGCCACACAGTGGTCAAAAACCGAAAGTGCTCCGATTTCAATGAAAATGGTCTTAAATTGTTTGTAAAATGAACTCAAATAAGGAATAGTTCTCACCATCTAGGCTGGTTCGTAACATCATAAAAAAGGTCATGGTCAACAGGCCCTGTAGGAAGCAATGTGGCTAATCTTAATTGATTTCAGCAATAACAAAACCTTTTAGATAGTGCAAACTATTCCTTATTTAACGTCTTCGGCAATGGAAGACGCAGTCGTAATGAAAAAAAAACTTCCTTGACTATATAATGGCTGAACTATAATATTTCAGCTTTTGTCAGATGGCGAAACCAGTCAAACACACATTGTATTGGTTCTAGAGTGTACCTAATCAAGTCCGTTCTTACTGCTTCTTCTCAGATTGTCCCAATAAGTGTCAGCATGGTGGACCTCTGAATGCCAATGAATGCACATGTTCTTGTCAGAACGGATGGTTTGGAATATCTTGCCAGCGTAAGTAGGCTTATCTTGCTTATAGAGTACTTTTAAAATTACCTCATAGGAGACTGTAAAAATAATGTTAACCCTAAGATACCTGGTGAATTAGATAATGCGATTGCAAAACTTCAAAACTGTATATATGAAATCAAAACAAATTACAACTCAACAATGTTAAAACTGAATTTTTCATTGCATCGTCTCCTCATAACACACGCTTTATCAACAATGTTGCACTCAAAATGGGAGATTCAACCATCTTGCCATCAGAGTCAGTTCGTAATCTTGGTTCATTTTTGATACAAATATGTCTATGACAACGCACATCACTAATTTATGCAAAACAACTACATTTCATCTACGTAATTTAACTAGAATACGGAAATATATTGATAAAGATACTTGTAATCATGCTGCTCGCTCACTTGTTTTGTCCCGTTTGGATTACTGTAATGGTCTCTTGTCTTCAAGTCCACATAAACATGTCCTTCGTCTTCAACGTCTTCAAATCTGGGCAGCTCGACTTGTTTTTAATGTACCTCGCAAGCACGAATCGCAACCATTGTTGTCTGCTCTTCATTGGCTACCTGTCCAACAGCGTATTATCTACAAACTGCTCCTCTACGTCTTCAAGAATCTAAACCACTTAGCACCAGATTATATGAATACTTGTCTTCATAATCATCCAACCCGTAATCTCAGATCCGTCAATGATTTCCTTCGTTTGGATTACCCCAAGGCTCACCTTAGAGCAGGAGACAGGACATTTACTTTATGTGCTTCACGGGAATGGAATAAACTTTCTATCACAATAAGAGAATCCTCTTCCATCGCGAGTTTTAAAAAGTCAATTAAGACCTATCTTTTTCCATGATGTGTTTTACTTTGTTAATCATTATATTTAAGACTTGTATTATGTAAATTTAAGGTTTGTACTCTATGTTATTTATTTAAGGTTTTGCTTGTGTACCTTAAGATGTTTTTATTTTTACTTTGTAAGCGCTACGAGCTTGTCATAAGGAACAGCGCACCAAACGTTTTCTGTTATGTTATGTTATGTTATGTTGAAACACGGTTGTTTGATGGCATTATAACGGAGTCATTTTTAAAGAAAAGTTGAACAACGATGGCGCTATTTATCTTAAATCTTGTTTGCATCTTTGCAAGGGGTATACACATGTATAAAGGTATTAGAACATCAGCAAAAAGAATACCAAATGACAAAGGAATTTTCAAACAACTTTTATCATGAAATGTAATGTATAACTCATATTATATGGCTAATTTAAGCTATTAATTATATGTAATAGCGGCTTCAACTTGCACACAAAAACAGTTTATAGAATAAAAATTACCACAAAAAAAGCAGGAAAATATTAATGATTTGATATAGAAACGAAAATTTATGTTAAAAATTGCTACAAAATATAATTACGTGTACATACATTTTATTAGTATGATAGCTATTGGTATTACTCAGGTCTACAATTGAACATTATATAATGTTAGAAATATTAATAAATGATTTTCGCGTTAACTTCCACTTCCAGAGGCTTTAATACAATTTGTTTCAAATGTTTGTTTTAAAGAATAATAAGAATCCGTGTTTTGTTTTGTTTTTGCAGGGGAATGCACAGATAAAATCGGCTATTACTATTGTGACCCATTTTACAATATTTACTGCGATAGCTCCCCCGATTTAGTTGCTAAACATTGTCCAGCTATGTGTGGTGATTGCGGTAAGAAAATGTATTACTCCCATCTGTTTTTAAAATAGCTTGAAATGTAGGTTTATACATTGGCAGGTGTGTCATCCGTATATCCGTATATTATCCATGAAAGCCAAAATCAAACGTTTAGAAGTTGTAAGCATTCGCGAATGTTAACACGATCTTAAAGCTTTTTTTTCCTAAATACCGTGAGTTGCACAGCAGAGCCAATTGATATCCTTTTCGACTTAGCTCTCGTATAGAGCCTCTACCACTACCCATAATACATAAGGTGTACACATCATATTATATATCCACAATCGCAATAATGCATTAATGATCACAATCACTATGATGAACGTATCACTGACTAGACCCCGGAGTATAATGTTGGTATATCAATGGGTGTGCTTTCATTTGAGACTAATGCGCCTAATTGGGAGCATTTGGGCAAAAATGCCCCTAAAAGCGCCCAATTAGGGCAAATGTGGGTGCTTTTCGGGTGTTTTTGGTAGAAAATCGGTATACTGATGGGTGGTAAAATTAGCAAAAAGTAGGTATAGAGAAAGTCAGCATCCAAAAGTCTGCGTGGCACATCCCCGTAATTTTTTTCGAAGACCCCCCCCCAACTAGACTTTAAACGCTAAATTGCACAACGTTTCTTAACATGTTCAATACCTTAATACCAGGTTCAAATTCCATAGCTTCATGTGTTTAATTTCTTAACGCAGGAAATCGAATTCCTAAACGTGCTTATCATTTAAACATATCTAAAACACCTTGTGTATAGGCTAATTTTCTTATTATTTTATGTTAATGTTAGTAACCGGTTATCGAATATAATATAAAATATATTTGCTAAAAATAGTGTATAGACTAGCCGATATTAGATTTAATACAGTCTTCAGGTTTGATTGAGGTATGTTTTTCATTTCCTATACAGAATGACATTATGATCTATACCAAGGCCACGAAGACTACCAGATACCAAGTTTATGATTAAATATGTGACCCGGCAGCACAAACGAGCCGTAAATTCCCTAAATTGTATTCTGAGTTATGGTGTAAAATGTGTACGAAGGTCGTATTCATCGGTCACTTAAGCTGGCGCGACATCTGTCTTATTTTGAAAGTCACAACACCAATCAATAATCCTATTATTGAAGTGGATAATAAGCTTCTACCTTAGATGGCTATAGAACTTTTAATAGCTCTGGTCTATGTTTGCTTTTGCTAAATCCTTTTCAAGTGGTGGGTTATTTGTATAGGTATGCATAACCAACAATTAACAATGAGAGAACCTTCTTAAACCTCGTTGACTTGGGGATGATTTGAAATGACCGCCAATTATGACTGTTTGATATTTATTGCCAGCAATGTGGAAAAAGAGACACACATAGAAACGAAAAAAGCTATGATTTTGTTGAAGGAGCAAAGTTTAACTAATGTGATGTGCCCTGAGTAATTTGATTTAATTTAATTATTTAACTTTGTTTACAAGCTGAAAGTATTTCATGAGATGGGAAACCCCTTGTATTTTGGAATTCCCCAAATTATTGTAAACAAAGTCAAAGCTATGTTTGGAACTTGGAAAGCCCTAGTTCATTATTGCACCATCAGGAAAACCCCCCAGGAAGTGATGTAATGTGAATGTGTATAATTAATCTTAGGAAATCCCAAGATTGCAGCAATGTTGTGAAAATGTGATTGAAGTAATGGTTTATTAATAGATGATGGGTTTTTTGCATGAGTACTGATATAAAAAGCTGAAGGCTTTGGTTGGGACTTTACAGAATATCATGGGAGATTATAAACTCCACATGTGTGTGATGGTCTTCGTGCTTCAAAAAAGAGAAGTACATTTTAACCAGTTTATATAGCCAATAATTGAGCTAATTTTAATACAGCAACGAAGAAGACAGCGAGCACACAAAAGTGCTCTTCCTCATCAAAGGATTAAAAGTTCTTCTGTCAAATTGCTGGAGTTTGCTGGGTTTGTGAAGGCCACGCATCTGTCAAAGAACAGCGGAGCTGTGTTAACGAAACCTGTTCCCTGGAAAAAGAGTGATTGGTGAAAGAAACACCATTTTTGGAGAAAGCAGCGCAAAGAGATATATTGCGGAGAGAGCAGCGCAAGAAGATAAGCAATAGAAGAAAGCAGCATCATTTTCGTGTGAGGATTTTATACGCAAGGATTTATAAATGCAAGTGTATTATGGACTTCGCTGATTTTCGCAGGACAAGTGAATAAGGATATATATTACATCAGTCGTCCAGAACATTGCAAGAACTCTAGGATCACCAACAAGAAGACAGCTGGTTAAGTACTGATATAGTAAAACTGTCATTGTGTGATTTTATTGTATATGCGATATTGTTATTATATGTACCAATCATACTCTGTTTTCAATTAAAGACTTAGATTTTGTTAGCTTACACAAACAGTGTATTTGTGTTGTGCATTCGTGTGAGTTCGGGAAAAAGGTGATTTTGGCCTTGAGTCAAGTACGACTCGTAACACTAACCATAACTCCGCTTCTGGATATCGTTTGAAGTCAAATGATATACCATTTTTAAGTTTATGATGTTTATTTTTAAACACGAAATAAAACAAAATTGACCGGGGAGGAATTTACGGCTCATTCGCCGTGGACGGTCACATATAGTCTAATATTAAGGTTATATGTGATGCGATCAAGCAAAATCAGTCGGAACTCGGAAATATAAAATTTTCATTTTCTTATAGGATAGTAAAAAGCATTTACAAATCTGGATTTTGCAGAGAACACCATTGAAATTGAACAACCAGTTCCAAAGATATGAGCAATTAAAGTGTCTCCAAAACAAAAGGAAACAAGAGGAAATATTTCCTTTGTATGGCTATATCTCAAAATCAATATTGCCGAGTTCCGACTGATTTTGCTTGATCGCATCACATATATGGTCAATTCCAGCCAAAGCGGGACAAAATTCTCTCTGGGGGCCATTTTGAAAATGTTTTCCTTTTCAATTCTAGACTTATCAAATGAGACGATCATATCTAGTGAATCATCAGGTGGAAGTGCCATCGGATTGAAAAATAACCTTTCTTGCTAGACCAAATCAAGTGTTAAATGCGCATATGCATGTTACCCACGAATTCAAGCCTTTTTCACCTGTTGTACGCCATAAAATTTCACTTTCTTTAATATCTTTCAATATTTTATATGTGACTCATATACACTAGAAATCGGTGAAGATTCAACATTGATCGGGGAGTGGTGTTTTGTTTACATTACCCTATCAAGAGTGTCTTAACAATATTATTTTGTAGTTTATTTTTTATTGTATCCTGTTGGAAGGGAAACAAGAGGGTCAGTAGGTACCCGCCACTCATCACTGGTTACGCCACTGATGATTACCAATCATATTGTTGAATCCATCTCAGCGACAAGAGATTCATGTCGACATTATTAACTAATGAAAACCACACACAGTGCCAATAAGAATAACGATAATTATATACTAGGTTTTTATCTTGCTGATTGTATTAATATGTACCATCACCTTTGAAGATCGCGATCATCAAAATAAAACAAAGCATTACGTTACAAATCCCTCACACAATTTGACTTATTTTATCAACGGTTTTGGCTGAAAGAGGAGTAATATTTCATTCAACCATCATACACTGAACATCACGCCTCTTGCTAAATGTCAACATACGACGCATCAAGTAAAGGCCCATTTAAACTGAACAAAGTCATAAATGTAACTAGTTGGGTCACTATACTATTCTTTATAATGTAAGCTTATTGTAACATAATGATTCACAAGCGGGAGAATTTTAGACTATTTTAATCAAAATTGGAGCATAGGTCCATGTTTAACTCTGTGGAGGCAAAAACATGTCATTAACCTATGTGCATATAAATAACTCGAGAACTGGACTTCGAAGACGGACAGGTCAAACTATTTCGCCATTTTTGGTTTATCCAAATTAACATATGTACCTTGCAGGATTTTCTAGGGACTTTAAGTATGGTGTTAGTGAAATCTTGCTTTACTTGGACTAGTGTGTCAAACTACTTGTCAGTTGGGACACTTTCAATAGGATAATGTAAATAAGCACATCCCCTTTCCTCGAACATGTTCAATCATATAATGTTGCTCCTATGTGATGGGGAAGGGAGAAGTTAAGGGAGGGTTTCGGCTTGTCACACAAAAAAGCGGCATTTAACTCGGATTATAGTAAACTGATCAGCACAGGGACTCATAATGATTTCCTCTGGGAACTAAATATGTCAAAAAAGAATGTATTATCATTTACTATAATGAATGATAAGGGACTTGTAACGTAAGCTGATTTACTATAATTACATTGTATTTAATATTTAATCTTTAAGCGTGGTATCCGGAAGTCGTCTTCATCTAGGTAGACCACAGACGGGTCAGATCTCATCTGTATAAAAAGGGAAACATACGACACGTTATTCTAAAAGCTTTAGATGAACAACATTTACGTGAAAAAGAAGAAGAAGAAGAAGAGGAAGAAGTCCTCATAAAAGAAGGTCAATATGGAAGGAAAAAATGCCAGGCATGTTTATTGTTAAAGGTGACACTGTACTCTTTATTTTGATATAGGATTTTCCTATTACTTCCAAAATTTTAATGACACTATTATCTTTGTGACTGCGATTGTATGAAAGTATGCACAATCACAGGTTTTTGCCTCTTTCCCAAAAAATTGTCATAAGTTCTGCCCTAAACGTATTAATTGCATCTTTTTTGATCCAAGTCCCCATTTATCTCAGTTGTCATTATTTGACATGATTGATATCACGTAAACTTACCATTCATTACACGGTGGTTCGCTTCCAGTTGCGGCTACTGCAATGAAAAGAAATGGGGACAAAGAATCATACCATTACTATTCATACTTTGACATGCATCAGTTTTCACGACATAGGCAATCGACATGGATCCGAAGTGATCTTTGTCAGGACTAACGGACAAAAGTGGAGTCTGCCTCGTGTTTCAAAAGACTGAAGAAGTGACCCTTAACAAGGAATTTGCACTGTAAATCACACGCTTAACAGGGATTACTAAAAAAAATGTAACAATCATATAACCAATTTTACTAATATCCGCGAAGCCAATTATAGCCAATCAAGGTATACACTGTAAATCCGTACCTGTAACACCTTTTGAATACATTTAAGGCGTATTGCCAAATAGTTATTATTTATTATCTACATCACAGAGAGTCTACATGTACCTTCTCAGAAAAAAAAAAGTGGTTTCACCTATTCTAATACACATCGCAAGTCCAAAATAAAATCCAAACCGTCTCTTTGGTTTACAAGTTATCACACTTTGAATTTGTATCTAAACGCATCCTAAACACGTAGTGACGGTGTTGACTTTATTTTGGACTTGTGATGTGTAGGAAAATAGGTTTCAAAATATGAAACCTTTTTTTCTTGAAAGGTACATGAAGATAATAATAACAAAAAACACCTAACGTGTTTAAAAAGTGTACAGCTAGGGATTTATAGTGTACCGTAAAACCCCGTCTACAAGCATATATGGTCGAATCCAACCAAAAGTGTCCACGGGCCAAAAATAAAAGTCCGAAATAAAAATGTCTCCACAATTTTTTCCTTTTGCCCATTGATTGATGACATATTGGCCTTATAGGAACCAAAAGTGCCATTACTAATCTTGAAAAATAAATCCAGGACGTGTGATAGTAAATGTGATATCAAATCCCAATGTTACCTACGAATACCACGAGGATGCTTTCACTATCGCAATACTAATCAACCGAAAACAAATGGAATATTCCCATTAACGTTTTTTCGTGTAATGTAGACCACAGGGTGTCAGGAAAATGCTAGCTCAACCAGAAAATATTTGTTTTTATTTTATAACGCGATCAATATGATCTTAGTCAATTTATGCTAGTTTATTTTTGAAAATGAAGTTTAGGTCAGTTTCTGTATTTTATTTATCAAATGAGTATGAATCAATTTACACATTGTATTAGAACAAGTAGGATATATATTTTCAAGAATATTAGGAATTATACGCATATACCTAACGCTTTATACAATGAAAAGGTGAAGAAACCCGGGTATTCGTAGGTCTATATTGAGTTTAGAGGTTTAAATTTTGCTATTATGGTAATGAATTAATAAAATGGTAGTTTTAGATCTCTTTCAGATGGTACGTCCAAATGAATAAATGCTATTACCTTAGATCAAAAAATTTTGATGCTTTTAGCAAGATTTTGACCACTTCATTTTGATATACAAGTAGTTAATCAGCAATTTTACATAATAAATAATTGTTGAATGAATCCGTATATGGGTAATAATAGTGTCCTGGGGTACCGCTTAAAGTTTTTGACAATTAATTTCCATTGGTAGACACACTTCATTACACATGTCATGTATTATGCTGTATTCGTAAGTAACATTTCAGTATTTGTAGGTAAGAATTAGACTTTTGGTGGATATCGCAATCAAAAATTCATTTTATAAAGCACTTTGAATGTATTATTTTCTTTATGTGCGTTTATTGATACTTTAGACCCTATCATGTATTAATAATGTCGGTTCACAGCGGTTGAAAGAGGATTGAAGTAAGAAACAAAGGCACTAAAGTGACTTTAATTTGCTTAATTGCACACAAATCGCTTAAAACCGTTATTGCAGACTTGTGAAGTCCATCTTGGAGTCAGTTACGTCTTGTGGCCTTTCGTTTGAGGGCAACTACAATTAGCTTTATACCAGGGTCCATCAATGTGTTGTCTAGATCATGAGACAATGAGAACAGTCGTTTTTTCCATGGTATTCGTAGGTAACCTTAGCGAAAACGTCAAAAGTTACCTTCGAATAAATCAATTTGGACACAAATTACTCAGAAACCAGACGGTCGGTAAACATTTAAAATGAAGCACACATGACAGTTGACAAATCCAAGTATTTATCCCTTCTAATCTTCTTTGAATCTGATTTTTCTTTCAAATTTCAGTATTTTGTCTATTTCAGTACATATTTTTCACCAATTAAGCCGTATTCAGTTTTGCATGGTGGGCATGTATGTGAATTCGCAACTTTCATTGACATATGATTTGATAGCAAACATACAGGCCTTTGTTATGTACCAATATGGGCATTGGCATGAATGGCGTTGTTTCACAATACTGTCATGATGTCAAATTGTATTCGTAGGTAACATTCGGTTACCGAAATTTACCTACGAATACTTGCTTTTATTGTTGACATCTCAGAAATATTTAAACGCAGGCTATTGGAACTTGGTAGAAATAAAGAGTGCATTACCCTGCACCTATTGCTTAACTATTGTTTACTATTCTCTCACTTTGTGGAAATGGCACAGCTTTTAACATGTATTCGGAGGTAATGCATATTTTTACCAAACCTACCTTTGTGCCATTTAGAATTTCTGGCAGCTAAACACAATAATAAAGATGTCCGAATGCAATGCATTTCAGTATTGGACATATCAAAGCTTGTATCAATTGCGCATTTATTAGTGATTTCCATTTTTAAAGATATATCTAGTGCTATGAAAAATTGTATTCGTAGGTAATGTAAAACAATACCACTCAAAAAATTATCACAAAAAATTCATAATTATGTTCAAATATGTGAAAAATTGAACAGGCAATCTTTGAATACACACCTTTCAGGAAATCAATTTAGATTCAATCCAATGACTTCTTTTCATAACTGATTTATATGTTTTTAAAAATACTTTAAGAAATATTTTGAAAAAATGGGTAAAAATAGCATGTTTTGGGGTCTCTGTGTCTAAGTTTTTCACAGAAGGGGTCTTATTATATATGGCGCGAAGCGTATGATCAAGGCGAATAAACACAATACAAAAACGAATGCCAATTGATTAATACTTTTAAGTTATGGCCCTGAACATGCCGTGTACACTTTTCGTTGGATTCGACCATATAGTGGGTTTTTTTTATAAAAGCTTAATTAATTCGAAGCAAGCGTTAATATACCAATACAATTGATCGGTCTTAAAATAATACTCGTTTGTATATGCTTGGATCCGTAATTTATTTGCTCAAACTCCATAATGGCGACTGGATAAATGTAGCTTTCATCAGAAGCACACTATATGCTTGTAGACGGGGTTTTACGGTATCTAAACATTTTGCCTTTGGAACTCGGAATATCTCGCGGGACTGCGCCCCACGGGATATTCCTCGGTTCCAAAGGCAAAATGTTTAGATTTTACAATGCCCTCTAAATAACCGATGCGCAGTTATTAACCTCTAACTATATTTTGTAAAACAGATGGAAATAATACATTTTCTTACCGCAAAGTCCACACATAACTGGACATCTTCTTCTTATAACGGCATAATACGGAGAGTCTTCTTGAAAATAGTCATAGTCTGAACAATATAAATACTCGGAATATCTCGCCGGACTGCGCCCTCAGGATATTCCTCGGTTCCAAAGGCAAAATGTTTAGATTTTTCACAATGCCCTCTAAATATCCGATGCGCAGTTATTAACCTCTAACTATATTTTGTAAAACAGATGGAAATAATACATGTGACACGATCTGGTCCATGGGAACAAAGGCGGCAAATTTGAAACTGAGATAAAGGTCAAAATATGGAGTAAAAAAACAATAAAATACATAAGAAAATAGACATCAAAAAACTTCATAACTTCTGAACCAAGTATGCTAGACCTTTGGTGTTTTCAGTAAATGATAGCCTATTGTATGTATAATGTAATAATTACAGTAACTCAATTTTCAAAAATGCCTCCTTTGGCCCCCATGGACCAAATCGTTTCTTACCGCATTTTCCACACATAACTGGACATTTTCTTCTTATAATGGCATAATACGGACATTCTTCTTGAAAATAGTCATAGTCTTCACAATATTCATGCTCTTCATCTATGCATTGATCTGCAAAAGAAGTGATTCTTATCAATTATTGACAAACATTTGAAATTATATACCTCATATATAGATTTCTGTCATCTGATTGGTTGAAAGTGCAGTCATTGAATTAACTATGCCCGCAAAATGAACTATGGACCGGTCCATGGAAATGAACTATGGACCGGTCACGTGCGTCACGATCAAACTGCGCGTTTTTCCCAGCGTAAAATGATATTACGCACGCGTTAATGTTTTCACGCGCTATAATTACGCAGAAATCGCAGATTGTAATCTGTGTGCCGTTCGCATTGAAACTATTAATTTCTCTTGCCAAAATCAATGCTTTTAACCAAACAGATGACAAGAATCTTAAGATTTGGTATATAAAACAAATATTGACTGCTTTTTATTCGGGGCATGTACGCCTCGGGGCATAGTCATGGTTTTGAGATCACCTTGGGCCTATAATTTTAACATGCCCCTCATAGTAGTCAATTCACCAATTCACCAGCTATGGGACTGCAACCCAGTGAGCAGCTACCACCTGGAGCTGATTCCACATGGCCTGAGTGGCGGTGTCTCAACAGACTAAGATCAGGGGTCGGAAGGTGCAAGGTCGCTTTGCAGAAATGGGCAAAACCTACCAGAAGGGAAAAACACTACCTGTGAGTGTGGAACGGTTCCACAGACTATGGAACACCTGTTGATGTGTCCACAGATGGGGCAACACTGCACACATATGGACCTAGCTGAATTCAACGATTCTGCTCGTCACTGCGTCAGCTACTGGCTCGGGCGCATTTGACCCTGCGCTTGGACACGCTAGAAGAAGATAGTAGTCAATATTTGTATACTATGACATTCTTTATATAATGCTCTTAGTTTGAGTTTACTAGAAAGCTCCCAGCTAACACAAAAACGTTTTTAAAAACTTTTTAAACAGGTTATATTTTAGATTGTTGGTTTTGGTAAAAACGTATTAATAATTTTTAAAATGTCAGGTCATAAAAACGTTTTAAAACGTTATGTATGAAAACACACTACAAAACTATTTTTAAAATGTTTTAAAAATGTTATTGTAAATTATATTTTGTGCAAACACTTTTTGCCAATATTTTGTCAACACTTAAATAACATTCTATTAGAATATTTGCAGGAGGTTATCAAAAATGTTTTTAAATGTTATGAAAACGTTTTATACCCTTCATATGCCCTTTATATAACCCAACATTTAAACTTGTTTTATTTCTTTGACAACCTTTCTAACCTTTGGCGAATGATATCGAAAACGTTTTGTGTTTACTGGGCCTATCCTGTTTTATCTTTCGTCATAAATATGAATCATGAATATTGCAAGAATTATTGTTGGGCCTAAATCATAATGTGGCAAAATTGAGGTACTGTCAACACATACTTCTGGAGCACTAAAATATAGTGCTCTGAAACTCGGATCTGTCGCACAATGTCCCTGCAGTACAAACTATTTTGCACACACCGTGAGACTTTCATAATATGTGAAATGTTTTTAACACCATAGAATGTATCTTCTAGAAAAAAAAACATTTTAAATTGGCGTAGCTGTTCGGCCTTCTCTTTGCACCACGAAAGCAGAAAAGTCATGCCCTGGTACCGATGGGTTTGAACAGGTTGTGCGACGTCAACTAGTGTGATCTCACCTGATCTGGTTAGTCTCTAGCCGTTTCCAAGAAAACGTCAGAGCTAGCTATATCGGCGACGAGGAAGTTCCTCGAAACCTCTCCCGGTAAGCGAAATAAACAAGTAGTGTTGCAGTTACTTTCGCTAAACTTAGCACCAATTCATACGAGCCCGGGAGCCCAATCTATATCCATGACATCCCGAGTATACTCCAATTAGCAATTTCAATCTTTATGATATAAAAACTTGATTAAGGTTGGTCTTAACCATGGAATTATGGAAACTTACGGGCCTCATAACTGCTAAATTGTTGGTCTAAAGTATATAAAAAGTATATATATTTAGAACGGCAAAGACTATGAATTTAAGATGAATTTATCAAGTCTTTGCCATTCTAAATACGTATGTATACTTTTATATACTTTAGACCAACAATTAAGCTGTTATGAGGCCCAAAAGTGTCCATAAATTCAGGGTTAAGACCAACCTTAAATTGAACCATTTAAGTTCTCTATAAGCAGTCTGGTCCGACTGCCTGATCAGGAAATACTGTTGAGTCAGGCAGCATGTTGCCTGCGCAGGCAACACAGGCTTTGGTAACCCTTCCGAATTTGACAGACTAAGGACTAAATTGTTCATGGTGATTTTATAAAAGATCGATGGAAATTTTACTTTGACACACATGAGCTACATGTAAGTTGACAATTTTTCACTGGGCGAAAAAAAAATTCCACCGGGAGGAAATAATTAAAATAACAAAACAATTTCTAACGATTTATTAAAAAATTGATTTAAATATGCAAATTACCTTTATTTTAACTAAAATTGATGAAAAAATACTACTGATTGTACATCCAGTGATAATTTTATGTATTTTACCTACTTCTTTACTCTAAATCAAGAAATAATGGTATATTAAAAGATGCTCTATTTGAAATAGAGCATTGCATTGTGGGATACTATGTTGCCTGCGCAGGCAACATGCTGCCTGATTCGGCAGTATTTCCTGATCAGGCAGTCGGACCGGACTGATAAGCATGATTAAGCATAATAAGCCTACTTACCCTCACAAAATATCCCAAACCATCCTTTCTGACAAGAACATGTGCAGTCATTCTCAGTCGGTGTGCCACAATGGTGACACTTAATGGAACAATCTGAGTAGAAGCAGTATCAGGAAACGTGTGTTTGACTGGTTGTATAAAAGTTCTTTTAACCAAAAAATATTTTAATTCACCAAATCATTTCAAGTTCTAACAGGTAGAGCTTGACTAAAAAGTTTTAAATCCCGTAAAAAAAACCAAATTGACATAGATTTAGAGTTCGTCGCAGGGCCGTCGCTAGACAATTTTCTCAAGGGGCAGTTGTGTCCTAAAATCGTGTCAAATGAAGATGCATAGTCCTTTTACAACTTTTGGTTAATTTAGTCCCGGTATTTTGATTCAGCTTACGAGGTTTGATGATGCTTTTCCAGGCATCAGAGAAACTGTTCTAGCACTCATATTTGTGATTTACATATAAAAGGGTGGAATTATAACTCTCATTTTTGAGATTTTTGTTCAAGTTTGAGGTGAAAAAGGGAAACTCAAAGGTGACGTCTCGCAAATCTACTCAAATGCGCACGGCGGCAATTTGACATTTTAATACTCACTGTGAGGAAAACATGTGCACTCAACCAGCCAAATTTTGATTGGGGGGGGGGCAAATAGGGAGCATACTATCAGATTGACATTGGTGTAGACGAGCAAATTCCTCCCTCTCTCTTTCCTTTTCTCCATCTCTCTCTTCCTTTCTCTTACTTTTTCCTTTAGGGGTCACCAGGAGGTGTCGCACCCCTCACACCCACCTACCCCCCATGGCGACGACCTTCGTCGGACAAGTATAAAACTGTCACGCTTTGTCACGCTTTCATCAGTATTATTGTGGGCTGTCCCTTGACCAATAATATTAGCGGATCGCCTTTTTTACTTAAGAAATTGCTGCTCACAAAAGAGCCGTGGTATTTCAAAATGCTATAGTAGCCCGACGCCGAACCCGTTGAAACCCTTAATAGTATATAAAAAAAAGGCGACCAAAAACTCAACGGGAAAACGTCCGACTATTAAAGCGAGTACATTTCAATACATTTTTTTTGGAATCATATAAAAGGAGTTAATTTATTTAAAATACAAATTTAATACATTCTTACCGCATGTGATGCCGTCTTGTTTGCAATTTCCTGAAATGTTCACAAAGTAAAATAAATGTCTTTATTTGCTATACACCGTTCATGTTGTAATGTACTATAATTAACTAAAAGACCCTACGAAATTAAAAAGGGCACAATGTCTGAGAGTGATTACTAAATTTATTATCAAGCAATATTATAGCATTTTCTAAAAGGAAGTCCTTGATTTTATTTAATAATTCATCTTTCTACACCAATGCTTTAATGGACTGATAACTTGCAATAACTATAAACTTTATTGAAATATACTTACTGCATTTGTTTTCAAAGCACCAACTCGCTTCAGGCCCACATCCTTCACAGCTTGGTCCCTTCGTGTATGGTCTTCCCCCGTAATTGCCCCTAAATGTTGGAACCAATTTGACGTCATTCACTTTCAATGAAAACTAAATTACATTATTATTTGTGATATTTCAGTTCCCCTTATTATTTATTTATTTATTTACTTCTCTGTGGTAGTACACATCATACTCACACATCCCTCCTTACACAAAAACGCACACCCCCATCCCCTGCGGGAATTCCAACAATTATGTTGGTCATATCACACTTATACATTGTGGTGAATATGAGTTTTGAACATATCAATAACCTCGCCCTCGGCGATCTCGGGCTATCATAAAAAGGGTCATTTCTGCATGTTCCATGTCTTCCCCACATGCCAGGAATGGCGACACCGGGGTGACAGGGGTTGCACCAACCACCCAAAAATTAGCCCGACCGATCCTACTTGAAAGGCCCTCCACCCGTAGAACAACCTTTTTCTTCGTGAATTATCAGTACGACGCATTCTTCACACAACGCAAATAATCGCACAATTTAAGTGTAACGGGCGCATAGCGGAATAATCTCTCTTTCCTTTTCTCCATCTCTCTCTTCCTTTCTCTTACTTTTTCCTTTAGGGGTCACCAGGAGGTGTCGCACCCCTCACACCCACCTACCCCCCATGGCGACGACCTTCGTCGGACAAGTATAAAACTGTCACGCTTTGTCACGCTTTCATCAGTATTATTGTGGGCTGTCCCTTGACCAATAATATTAGCGGATCGCCTTTTTTTACTTAAGAAATTGCTGCTCACAAAAGAGCCGTGGTATTTCAAAATGCTATAGTAGCCCGACGCCGAACCCGTTGAAACCCTTAATAGTATATAAAAAAAAAGGCGACCAAAAACTCAACGGGAAAACGTCCGACTATTAAAGCGAGTACATTTCAATACATTTTTTGGAATCATATAAAAGGAGTTAATTTATTTAAAATACAAATTTAATACATTCTTACCGCATGTGATGCCGTCTTGTTTGCAATTTCCTGAAATGTTCACAAAGTAAAATAAATGTCTTTATTTGCTATACACCGTTCATGTTGTAATGTACTATAATTAACTAAAAGACCCTACGAAATTAAAAAGGGCACAATGTCTGAGAGTGATTACTAAATTTATTATCAAGCAATATTATAGCATTTTCTAAAAAGGAAGTCCTTGATTTTATTTAATAATTCATCTTTCTACACCAATGCTTTAATGGACTGATAACTTGCAATAACTATAAACTTTATTGAAATATACTTACTGCATTTGTTTTCAAAGCACCAACTCGCTTCAGGCCCACATCCTTCACAGCTTGGTCCCTTCGTGTATGGTCTTCCCCCGTAATTGCCCCTAAATGTTGGAACCAATTTGACGTCATTCACTTTCAATGAAAACTAAATTACATTATTATTTGTGATATTTCAGTTCCCCTTATTATTTATTTATTTATTTACTTCTCTGTGGTAGTACACATCATACTCACACATCCCTCCTTACACAAAAACGCACACCCCCATCCCCTTGCGGGAATTCCACGCTTTTTGTTGGTCATATCACACTTATACATTGTGGTGAATATGAGTTTTGAACATATCAATAACCTCGCCCTCGGCGATATCGGGCTTCTACTAAAAGGGTCATTTCTGCATGTTCCATGTCTTCCCCACATGCCAGGAATGGCGACACCGGGTGACAGGGGTTGCACCAACCACCCAAAAATTAGCCCGACCGATCCTACTTGAAAGGCCCCTCCACCCGTAGAACAACCTTTTTTCTTCGTGAATTATCAGTACGACGCATTCTTCACACAACGCAAATAATCGCACAATTTAAGTGTAACGGGCGCATAGCGGAATAATCTGGAGGTACACTAGTTTGCCCCCTATAAGCGACTCTATGTGATGTGTCTTTGGCTCTAATCTCTTTGAGCCATATACAGTGCACAAAATAATTAAGGTACCAGTTATGTTCACCCCTTTATATTCTAACAAACACAAATATTTCAAATTTAATACATGTATACTCGTTAGCTCTGATTTAATAATAATAATATTTATTTCTTACATACACAATTTAGAATATGTTAAAAACACCAAAACTGTACCTCAAATTGAACATTGTTTAATCATGTTTGTTGGATCTTTTAAATGATTTTTATGCATTTCTTGTATGTAATTGTTTGTTTTTGCTTCGTTTTCCCTGCATTGGTCCATGCTGTTGTTTTGCACTGGCATGTTGGCCATGTCCTGGGTTTTGTGTGTGCTTTTTAACCTTGTTTGTTAATAAAGTAATATGATGATTAATTACACAAATATATTTCAACTACACCAGGCACAAAAAGAAACTCGTCAGTTATATTCACACTTGCTGTTCAATAACTTGATAATTTTGGATTATTCTGAAATATACATTTTGTTAATTGGACTTTTCTGTCTCATTTGACACCCTGTTCGTGAACATTGAGCAAGAATTGACCAAGATTTGCGCCTCCAAACTCTCAAACCCCAAAATGAAAAGTTGCAATTTTAACGATTCAATTGTGCCTGTTACACTGTGTGCTCTATTGATTGGCCCGTGGTGCTTGTGTGCAATACAACGATGCGTTCCCATCGAAAATCGTTGAAAATGCAACTTTTGATTTTGGGGTTTGAGGCTTTGGAGGCGCATATCTTGGTCAATTCTTGTTCGTTTTTCACGAACAGGGTGTCAAATGTATATTTCAGAATAATCCAAAATAATCAAGATATTGAACAGCCACGGTTGTTTGATGGGATCATTTATTAGTTTTTCAAACAAAACATCATGTACAACCAAAATTTAGGCTTAAACAGCTATAAGTGATATCATGCTAATGCATACAGATGCTTTTGGGTCATTCTCAACTTTAATTTCCCCTCTTTTACAAAATGATTCACTTTTATAGCATTTGTAAAGCTTTTTTTGGATATAAAATGTATCTATTAATGACAAAATTGGCGGCGCTATTTAGTTACTGGAAATTACTCTTTCAAACTTTTAATGCAAATAATTCCTTTTATTGTTTGACAAAATATGTTTATAAAATTTCCTTGTTGCTTGTGTCACCTATTCCAGGTGTTTTAATGGCAGTATTAATCACCTACCCCTTGCAAATAAAGAAATATGATTTAGGATAAATAGCGCCATCTATAGTTTTCATTTAGTTAATAATGAAGCCAATTCTATATACATCAAACAACCGCGCAGCAAAGATGAATATAACTGACGAGTTTCTTTTTGTGCCTGGTGTATATCAAATAATATACAACCGATACCGAGATAAGAGATGAGAATAGGTTAAAAGGTAAAGTAAAAATTGAAAAGTTTAAGATATCACTAAATGCATCTTTTAAATGGTGTGTTTTTAAAATACCGTAATACCTTGACTACAAGCATATGCCTCTTTTCGATAAAAGAGACGAGAGGCAGACATTCTCCACAAAAATATTAGTTGGAGTTTGAACAACTATATTACTGATATAGGCGGTTGTACAAACACGTATTATTGTAAGACCAATCCATTGTAATATGTTTGTGGAGGGTATTTGCCTGTCGTCTCCTTCGTCAAAAAAATACCTCGTTTAGAGGCATATATGCTTCCGGGATATGCTTGAAGAAGGCAGAAGAAATTCTAATGTACTCTTAAGGTTAAAGACCACTAATAGGCCTGGGCGATACATTGAAATACGATGAGGAACTATTTGTTTTCATGGCATTCGAAAAGACTGCATTAAAATCGCTGAAATTGATCAAGTTATATAGCCAAAAAGTACTTTTTAGAGTTTGATGCTTCAAAATGGTACATTTTCTCTCATTATATGACATTTTTGATGTAATAGTACCAAAATTCATACACACAGCTTCGGTTTTTAGAAAATAGTCGCCTTATCATATTGTAACTTTCAGCTTCGAGGGCGCACTGTCATTTTAAGGTGTTTACGGTTCAGTGCGTTAAAACAAGAAAAGTCTCAGGTCAACCTATGCTGAATTTTTGATCATTTGGCATCTAAATCATATAGTTTCACCTGATATTGGTGGCATTGAACTGTGAGAGTTCTGAATATGAGAAAATTCCACCCGAAATTAGGCATTTTCCCATTGAAACCCGTGTAATACATAATTAGTGGTATTTAACCTTAAAATGATTGATGGAATCTGAAAATCTATTTGTATAGGTAAGTTATTCCACAGGACTGGAGCTGCATTACAAAAAGCTCTCTCACCATAAAACTTTGTATTGCACTTTGGGACACCCACCAAATTCAGAAAGTAGCAGAAAGTAGTGAACGGTTGGATTGATATGTATTAACCGATTATTTTAAATACAGCGGGGCAAGATCATGCAAGGCCTTTAAAGTAATCAGGAGCAAATTGTACACGATACGCTGCACATTAATGAAAGCCAGTGGAGATCGTATACTGGCTTCATGTGGTCACGATATTTTACACGAGAGACCAGGCGCGCAGCAGAATTCTGAATGCGCTGTAATTTGGCGATCCCATGTTTTGGAAGATACTTGCAGATCCTACAAATCTTGCTAAAGCTTTCACATGCTTTTTCATGTTAAGTGCACTATCAATCACAACACCAAGATCTCGGGCTGAGGTCGACGGATCTATAGCTGCATTACCAATGGTAAGTGGTGGTAGTGGCAGGGTCTTGACAAATTGAGATGACAGATGAATAACCTCAGGTTTTGAATCATTCAGCATTAGCTTATTGGTAACTGCCCATGCCTTAATATCTGAAACACACTGTTCAATATCAATACTCTCACTACGCTTGGATGGATCAAGAACTATTATACAACTGTGTGTCATCAGCATGAATCATGTAACTCAACCCATAGGATGAAATGATGTCACCTAGTGGGGCAGTATACATGGTAAATATGAGTGGACCCAATATGGATCCCTCAGGTACACCCTCATGAAGTAAGAATTCATCCGAGGTGTCATCATAAACATCAATGCACTGAGTAAGGCCCTTGAGATAGGATGACATAATTTAAAAGCAGTGCCTTTAATACCATAGCGCTAACGCAGTCGCTGCAGCATGATGTAATGATCGATCAAATCTAACGCAGCCGAAAAATCAAGTAAAGTAAGAGCGGCTTCCTGGCGCTGATCAACTGCATTTATGACCTCATTTGTTGAAATTGTTTGAGGAAAAGAAATGGTGATCTGACACCTGCAAAAGAAACGAAATCAAAAGTAGCACGTTTGTGTTCTAATCATTTCAACGCATGAGGTCTTAAATTTGAGCTTAAAGATGCTGATATTTATCTTTGTTTATGATATACAGGGGTGAAATAGCTGGTACCTTAATCCTTTAAAGACCCATTCAGTGATCCCAGCGAAAGTGTAAACAAATTAAAATTGTTTATAAATTGCTTAAAAGTGAGGATAAGTCATTCAAATTGTCATTTAGTAGTTTTGAAATGAAAAATTTGGCAAAAAAACAAAGAAAACAACAGTATTGACGAAGTTGAAGCCCCAAATACATGTAACTAATTTAGATATTGTCAGTATCTAAATTACAGATCCATACAAATTCTATATTTTTGTCTTAAATACCTGGCTTTCGGCTGAACCACTAATAGGCTATGCTAACACATTTATGACAATGACAAAAGTACCAAAATCTGAATTTTGATGATTTTTACGATCGTCCGGATCAGCAAATCACTGAATGGGCCTTTAAGTGTACAACGCACTGAACATACTTACCCTGGTTTATAATTACAAATCACGATCCACCAATTGTTGTACGTCTTACCCGCGCTACCTACAACTGTAGGGCAAAATGCTGCACCGCATCCAACATGGGTGTTCGTCGACCACACCATCTTTATAAAGGAATCAGAATACTTTTTATTAAGATTGTAATCGCTCTTATTGCTCAATATATTTCTTATTTGCATAATAATTGTTTGTTATCGAGTATATAACTCACCTGACCCGTAACCAAAACAAATAGTTTTTTTTATTGAAAATAATGAATTCTCTCATGAAATTAAGCAGTGAAATTTCAAAATTAAATGTTGTTATTCTTTGCCAAAAATACGTAAAAAATATTAGCAACATTTGTCAGGAAAATTAATTGTCCATTCGAAGAAATCCGACTTATTATATTTGATCAACCTTGGTGCTCTACGGGGATGTAAACGACATTAATTCAAAATTGTATTGTTGTCCTACTACAACAAATCTAGGTGATTCCAATTAAGGGATGAAATCAAAACTCGACCGCCAGTTCCGGGCGGCTCCGTCCGGTTGGAGCCGATTATATTGTTCTAAACAATGGAGTGTGGTTCAACCGCCGGCAACCGCCGGCGGCCGCGGTGGCCGAGTTTTGATTTCATCCCTAGGTGAAATTTAGAAATTGTGTTTACATTACAAATATGCCAAAAAATCAGGATTGACAAATATTAACCAAATACATTTGAACAGATCTTACATAATGGCTTTAAAATAGTGGTAATAAATACTACTTCAAACACTAGATGACAATAATAAAGAATAACACTTATTTATTTTTATTTTAAAGTGAGAAATCTTCATCTCAACTTGGACTAGGGCTGGTACAAGTACTCCAAATGCAGACCCTATAACAGCTATCCTAATATCATATATTCCAATCGCATCAGTCACTGAAACTTGACTATATTATTAATGTAAATGCATATGGAAAGGTTTCTATACACCTGAGCACACATTTTCGTCCAAGAGCTCTCAAGCAAGCAGTGAATTGTCTCCGCACAGTCTTTGATTACACTACACGGTTAAGTACATAGCAATGTAAGAGCTGTGGAGCTTATAGCTTTTTTTTTTATTAAAGGAAAGCTAATACTTCCCCTAAAACAATTTTCGTCACTAGGTCAACAGATTTTATAATTTTACAATTTTATAGCAAGGCGAAATGTGGAAAAGATGTTGAAAACTACCTATCCGAGCACGTTTTTTGACCAAAATGTAAGTTTTAAAAGTCAAAACCTGAACTATACAATATTTTTCAAATTTTAGGTCATTAAATAAAAAAGCACACTAATATTGTCCATATACTAGCGTCACTAGAATGAGCAATAGCCAATTCTCTTTAAATTGCAAATGTTGTTCAAAAAGTTACTATTTTCGCCTGTTTTGTCATACGGTTATAAATTCAATGAACTATGACTTTGCTAAAGAGCGCTTACAAATTGATATGCTATTCTCTATCTTGCTCGCATTGCCACGCATATCACAATGGTTGCCAAAATAAGACAAGTGCATATAAGAGAGTAGCAAAATAATTGAGCTAATTTCTGCTTTGAATAATAGTTGAATTGTCCTCATCATAATTATGTTTCGGTTAAATCTTATAAGCACTATTTGTGATCCCCTCAAAGGAGTAAATTAAATTCTTTTAGGAATGTCTTAAAAGGGCATTTCGTGATCCACAGCCTCATCCCCCCACTTTTCCCAAAAGTAACGCTGACTCGATATCATTATGTTGGTCGCACTCATTTGCACTTACTTTATTGAGTTGTTACAACTCAGAAAATGAAACTAGGTTAGCATAATTTTCTAGAGGTGTGCTATAGTATACAAAATTTTGCACTGATTACAAAAATAAATATTAGAATGCTGCTAATTGTGCAGAAAATGATCCAATTACGTGAATTAAGTAACAAAGTACCAAATTGGAATAACTCAAAACAATAAGTACCAGTAACTTAATATGTACGAGTTACATCAACTTACATGTTGAGTTACAATAACTCAACTAATTGGTTCTTTGAACCTTGTTTATTTTTCTAAGTTCCCTGAACTTGAATTCAGAAGTTGGCATTACTTAAAAGTTGACGCAACGACTTACATCAACTTTTAAGCAATGCCAACAAAGTTGATTACTTGCCGGAACTTCTTGAGCTTTTTCAGCATTTTTTTAAGTTCGGATAACTTTTAGCAACTTTTACACTATTTTTGAGTTGTCCAAACTTACTCCTTTTGAATTGCGCCAACAAGGCGAACAAGTCATTTCTATGAGTGTACAAGTGTCCGCAGTGACAAACTCCTAATAACATAGAGCTTGCGATGTTCCATACGATTTCATAACTTTCAGGGTATGGTAGAATAAGTTAGGCCTATACTCTTTACAAAAATACAAAAAAGTAAATAAATTCTAATTTAGCCAATCACTGAGAGTGTTATTAATCTTAAGCTGGAACGGTAAAACCCTTATACTTTTTCAAATTGAAATACCGTTTTATAGTACCAGAACTATAGAGTATTATTGACTTACTTCAGTGTAGTGACCACATGCTGTTATCGAGCAACTATTTGCGTCATAATTATACCCAAATTCTTCAAAGTAAAAAGCATTGGTCGCACGAACGCCACCCGGAGGTGAGCTCAGGCTTCCACTATTGCCCCACATATTTTGGCCACCTCGATTGTGTCCAGCTGTACAAGCTGCAGCCCATTGTTCAGCCTCATTAGCCTCGTTGTCATCCCAATACTTGATAATTTGAAGACAAAAGAAAATAGATTTATACAATAACGGTGAAATTATTCGGGCAGATAGTGAAGTCATGTGGTACTAGTATTATCTTAAAGTTAGGGTGCATTTTTTATATTCCATTGCCCACAGACTGTGGGCCACAGTCACCGATTAACCCTAACAAGGAACATGCTTTTTTGCTATCGGAAGGCAGAGAAGGAACGAAAAAGGTGCCCATATAAATGACTTTAGGGTGATTGCGCAATGCCATCACGTGGAATGCATGCATGCGCAGTGGTTTTCCTTGTATATAAGATTTTGTAAGATTTTTACGTGTTAGGGTTAAATAGGCTCCATCCACTTCAGGGCAACATCCGGGGAACCATACAATTTTCAATAATGTAATATGGCAGAATCGGGGCCTTATAGGCGAGTGTGATGGCAGGAATCAACGAGTGTGATTGTAGTTATGCTTAAAGCCATATTATAACATTTGCTGAGGATGACGCCCTCACTGAATTTTTAAAATTCCTTTTTTACACGATTAAATTGTACTTTATTAAACCAATATACCCTGAAAAAATCAAGACTCTAGGTGCTGTAGTTTTGTCAAAATCCGAGATTTTGAATAAAACGCCGGAACTGGCGCTTTATTATTACGATGGAATTATTAGTCGAACGCATACACGATGTTCATAACACACAGTACGTACACGGCTTGCGGGACGGTGATATACACAACAAAGGGTCGTACCACAACATGACCGAAGGAGTATCGAGTGGTACGTATTGGCGCATGTGCGCTGGTAGTAAATTCCAATTTTCTTTGCTTTGCCGTAGTTGTTCGGCTCAAAAATAAAAAGGGATATATCTGACAGTAAAAGCTTTTTTTTTTTGAAAATGTTATAATATGGCTTTAATCAAAATAGGGAATTGAGACAAGGTACACGCATAAAAAATAATTACAACTTTTATGGCAACAAGTTCAACGTTTCCACTATCATGACTATGTCTCTTACTCGGCTGTTTGAATATCGGTATAGTAGACTCGGCTCAAAATCCACAAACTGAACTGAAAAACGACATGGCATATTAAATTTGCTGTAGATTATTAAATATCTCCCAATCACACCGAATAAAATTCCTTATACAGCCGACGCATCACTAATTTTACGCCAAGATGTATTTATATAGTTGTAAAAAAAAAACCCGAATGTATAATAATTTTGGTGACACAGCCTGCATAAGGCCCTACACATAATAGTATGTGTAATTGATCGCTTACAGCATCAGCGATGTTAGAGAACCCGGATTGAACGATTCGAGGTAAAAAAAAGTGAATAAACAAACAAGAAAAGTTGAACTAAACAAAGTAAAGTAAATATTTACCATGTACTTCATATCTTGTGCTGGTGGTGAAACCTGGCCCCTTAACTCGTTATGTCTGTTTAATATAGCATCCTTCTCAGCCTGGGTGAAATGCACTATCGTACCAGTTGTCTGTCTTTTCACGTCTTCGCCGTCACCTATCATTCACACACATTCAATATAAAAACAACACATTAAAGTCATAATGTACGATCTTATGAATTTGGTTAATTTTTTTCAAACCTTATTTTTTTGCATATTTGTAATGTTTACACATGTCACAACTTGCACCTAAATGGAATTAGCCAAATTTGTTGTGTTTGTAGGTAAACAGAGCAAAGTTCGACATAAAGTCATAATTCAAGAAATTATGACTTTATGTCCGCCCATAGAACTGCATGTTAAACGGACAAAATAACAAGCAGTGTTTCTTTCACGTTACTTCGTTATTTCAGCTCAAAATGGACAGAAACCATTTCCGATCAATATTACTAGTATTATTTCAGCATTTTGAGTATATAATGACAAATTTAAAATTGGAAGGAAATCGTACATTAAGCCTTTAAGAAAGTCCTCACTTGTATAACCCGCAAGTCTAAACCTGTGCATGTTATTACAAATTGATTGATATGGTCGTGTGCAGAAAGGAGAGAGGGGAGAGATAGGGGAGGGGAGATGGAAAGAGGAGGGAGGGATGAGCGTAGTAGTGATAGAGGAGGAGAGCAATAACGAGGGAGCGAGATATTAGAATGTTTTTTATTAGTTGAGTTGCCCCTTACTTTAGTATGCCTATATTGTTTTTTATTGTGGTGTATCATTTACTGTAGTAAACATACCTAATACATCAGGTAGTACATTTTTGACACCCCATTTCTGTTCAAACTCCTGAAAATGAAACAGAAAGTGAAAAAAACAAAGATAAAGTGTGTGTCGGAAGTCATTTACTTATTTCATTTGTCATAACTTTGGGGAAAGAAGAACGCGTCGCACATTGCTGCAATTTAACATGAAATTACAATGGAACCATAACATTCATTGGCAGATATTAAAAATTAAAATTGAATCATAATTTATTTGATACTAACTGTAATAAAAAATCTGGTAAATCTGATGTTTGATTACATATTGGGTGTCAAATCGACCCTATTATATTTCTTTATCTGCACAAACAAAATATTTCAAGTTTCCAGTTATTTGAAAATTTTAAAATTTTTGAACCTTTGCCAAAACACAGCATTTTCCAGATTTGGTCCATCAAAATACCCTTTACAACTTATTATGGCATACATTCAGTTGGACGCAACACCTACGATAAGTTTTGCGTGATGCGAATGAGAGTAGTGGCACCATATTATTGACCGTCCACGGAGTAACAAAAAAAGGGATAATTTTTGCTTTTTATACGTTGAACAAAGTATAAAGTGAGATTTTAACTCAATTTACCTAAATCTCTACGACGCAAGATGCCAAATAAACCATTTTTGCGTCAAACCTATTCAAAGACAACGCAGTTTAAGCAATTGTACAAATTGTGAGTCAAAGTTGGATTGCGTTTTATTGGGATACTATCTGTCAAGTTTTGTGTTCAATAAACATTACTTTACATAGCTGCAAGATGTTTTAAAATCTAAAATTATTTACTGGAGTTATAACCAAGTAAGTAAAAGTATGTGGAACACTCTGCAGTGTTACTGGCGTGTCATCTCCTTGGTAGTAACTTGAGTTGACGGCCCTGATGACTGGGGACAAACGTGTCCCCCTTTAAAACAACAGAAAATAAACAAGCAAACAAAAAACAAAATAATTACCTCATTTTCTATGGAGTTAGAATGTGAGAACAGAATGGCTGCGGAAGTCAAAGCCACGAGAAAGAAACCGATTGCTGTCATGATTTGGGTTCTCGGTGCAAGCGGGTGTAACGATGTCAACGTGGTTCTAATAGAGAATGATGAGGCTTATAGACGGTGGAGTGGATATATAGATAACATGTAGCGTATATCTATTTTTTTCTTCGTTGTAATTATTGTGCAGCTGGTTGTTTATTATTATTCAAACGCTAATGGAATTATAATCCATCCCAGAATTTTTGAATAAAATTGTTTCTTTTTTGATCTGGTTGCGCACATGAAACGGATATCTTAGACTGGATCTATTTAATCTTTTGTAATAAAATTTGTATGCAACGTTGCCAAATGTTTCAATTTGCAGATATCTTATATGCGCCTTTGCGTCACTAAAGTTGCGGAATGTACATAAATATTGAGTCTTTTACATTATACTGCATGAATTTTATGAAATTGTAGTCACCTGTGTGTATTTTATGCAACTTTGCAGTATTTGTATGCGTAGTATACTTTCATCGAGCTGCAGCTAGGTTAAAAAAGGATGATTCAATTAAATGAATTGATATTTTCAACCTACCCTTTGAAATAAATGCAATCAACATTTTCTTTTCTGTTTAATATTTTACAGAGATTATTATCTTATGAATTTATAGGCGCCTGTGTGCATTTTATGCAGCGTTGCACAGTTCTGATGCATATTTGCATTAACATTATAATTCCGTTAAACTTGACATCGTCGAGCTGCAACTAGGTTAGAAACTAGGTTTAAAAAAATAGCAACACAAATCGAGTTATTATGCACTTTCAAAGTATATATTCTGTGTAGCTATTTAGTTATGGCAGAAAAAAGTCACATTACAAAATAAATGGTGGTCTAACGAGCCGTTTAGTTAAGATGTTTATTACATGCAATATTCGTGAGACAAACAGCAACAAGTTGTGCTGGAGATTATGTTACACCAACATTTGGAAAAGTGATATTAAATGTATTATTAAATTTTTGAAAGTTAATATATATTATATACTAGTATTGATATGTTCTGCATAATGTTCTAATATTGTTCTACAATTTTTGGGTTAGAACTCACAGGTGTTCACTCTTTCTAGATATGTTCAGAAAGTGTTCCCAAAATAGCCATCATAGGTCAACGTGTTCTGGATGTGTTCTAGTGACCTGATAATAACCCGGACTTGGAACACATCTAGAACACATTCTAAAACTTAGGGGCTGTGCAATAAAAAAATTTGCCCCCCCCATCCCCCTGTGTCATATGTTTGTAACGTTCTTGACAGATGACATTCTAACTTGAGTCAACTTTAGAAACAAAATAATAAGTTTTTTTGTAAAACATACCAGTAAAAGTGATAGTCATCTATATGTAAATGCAATTCTAACTGAATTAGTCAAATATAAAAACAAGGCACTTTCTGGTAAAACCAGGGATAGTGTATGGTCCCTGGTAAAACATACCAGTACAAAAAGTTTTACTTGAGTTTTACTTTCTGGTAAAACCAGGGACCGTGCATGGTCCCTGGTAAAACATACCAGTACAAAAAGTTTGACAATAAGTTTTTATTCAATATCAGAGGATGCTTACATACATTCCCATAACCCAAGGGTTCTGGCCTTTGTATGTCTGCCTTTTGTACACATGTGGCACAGTTGACCTGCATCCAGACGTACCTGCCTGTGCGGTGACTTGAACCCCGAACCTCTCGAATGCGGGGCGAGCGCTCTAACCACTGAGCCAAACATGATTCAAGTATAGTACTTATGAATATGAGCAGTCAGGGTAAACAGTACAAACAACACAAATTACATACCAGTGTACGAGATCAATTAATGATGTTTACCCGCCAGCCTAATATAATCATATAAACAAGGAAAATGGCTTATCATGCACTGGAACATAGAAACATTCAAACATTTCAAACTAGCGCACAAGATTAACTTAATAATGCTTAATCGTTATACAGGGGAAAGAAGAATTACGTTAAGATACATGTAGTTAATCCCTGTCTTTAGTTCTTCTTCTGTTCCGTGGTATATGATGAGACAGCCACCAAAATATCTCCAATAGTGGAAAATGTTATTAGTTGCATTAAGGGTAGACTTTTGTGTTGTTTTTAAATTCCCACCCCCTCCCCACCAAGAAAGCTGACTACGCCTGGGTCACCACTTTGGGGTTAGTTGCCAGCTTATACGCAAAACTAAAATAAGCATTACATTTTTCATTTATAGATCATGTCTGTGATATCCAGTTCATGCGCAACTAGGTCAGATCGAAAATGATTTAAAAAACATGGAATGGATTATAATTCCATTAACTTTCTGAATTATAAACCACCACCTGCACAATAATTACAACGAAGAAAGGAGAGAAATGTACAATTTGCTGTCTATAAATCCATCACCCATTTATTAGCTTCATCATTCTCTATTGGAACCATTTTGGCATCGTTTCGTGAGCTGTGTAACAAGGACCCAAATCATGGCAGCAATCGTTCTGTTTCTCTTGGCTTTGACTTCTTTGACTTCCGCAGCCGTTCCACAGTCTGAGGTAATTACTTTGTTTTTTGTTTGTTCGACTTGTTTTCTGTTATTAATTCAAATCTGAATTTGGGCAAGTTTGTTTTCCGAGTCATCCGAACCATCAACTCAAGTTCCTAAACGGTTCCATACAAGCAAGTCCACCGGGGCAAGTCCCCCTAAGACATTTTGGTATAATCCAAAAACATAGACTGATTAGTTATGCATCAAATGGGCGGGTTTTTGTTGCTACTTTTTGTTATCTTATGAAATTTCCGGCCAAAAAAAGTTGCATTTTTCTACATAGGCTTTTTATGCTTCAATATTTTAAGTGAGTAATTTAATCAAAAAGAAGCATCTTTCATTTAATTAAATTTAAGCTTTTTTCTGATTTAGGTGTCACACAGTTTGCTGTTTTTATGGTTCAGTGAAAAATAAAATGAATGCTGCAGCTTATTAATGCCTTTCAACAATGTATAGGCCTTCCGTCATGTGAGATGACTTCCAAGCATTGTTCTTCTCTGCTGTAGATGAAGCTGGTTACCCGCATGCTGCAGAATTTGCTGCAAAGTCCTTTAAGGTTGGTCTGAACCCTGGAATTATGGAAACTTTCGGCCTCATAACTTCTAAATTGTTGGTCTAAAGTATATAAAAGTATACATATTTAGAATGGCAAAGACTTGATAAGTTCATCTGTGAGGTCAAAATTCCAAAAATAATGGTTTTGGGCCCACTTCTTTTTTCGTGCATCGTAACAAAAAAATTCTTGGGCCAATTTCTTTTTTTTTTATTAATTTTTAAAAACTAGATAAAAATATCTAGGACTCGTTTTTTATTTATTTTTTTATTTTTGGTTAAGGTGGTGCTGTCCCTCACTTGTCCGCTTGTAACAAGTTGAGTCTTGATAACGGCCACCCATATAAATGATTTTGAACCATTCAAGAAATGACCAATGGAATAAGGGTATTGGGACCCAGCATAAAAGATTTAACCAAAAATCTGTTAATTATCAATGAACAAAAGATTTATCAATATCATTGAAGTTACAGTTGTTCTTCCTAATAAATTTAAGTACAATGAAAAAAATTCTTAAATTTACGCTTGTTAATGCACACAAAAAAGCCAATTTAGAAAAGTGCAACTTTTGTTTATGTATAAAATTTCATAAATAGCTATATGATTTCTCACTGAACCATAAAACATGTTTGAAATGTATAAAAATTAATTCATGAACATCTTAACTTAAGTTATTTAGATAAAAGTAAAAAAGAAATATAGACATATTCCATTTTGATTTATTTTCTTTAAGTGAAAGAGGTCCGAAACCAAAAGTGATGCATAAAAAGTCTATAGAAAAGTTTATAATTTTATAAATGGCTGTATTTCTCAGTGAAGATAATAAAAAGATACAATAAAACCCCGTTCACTTGTTAACTTGAGAATTGATCAAGTCGTTTTTGGATTATACCAAAATGTATTAGGGGGGGGGGCTTACTTTTTTGGAACCGTTTATTATAGATACAAAGTAACAGTAACAATATTCCAGTATGCCCAGAATGTCTATAAAGTAATTTTACCCATTCTTTTGGTTATGACGCTAGTAAATATTTTTTTGGATTTCATAAATTTTCTGAGCTATGTAGATTAAATTTTATTACGTGGTACAACATTTTTTATTGAACATTGAATACAAGGTGCCCCAACAAAACGCAACCCAACTTTTACCCCTTTTTCATGAGTTTATTTATAATCAATGGTCACATTTTGTACAATTCTTCAAAGGTATTGTCTCTGAAAATGTTTGCCTCAAAAATGGTGTAGTTGGCATTTTGCGTCTTTGGGATGTGACAATTTAAGTAAAATGAGTCAAAATCAAACTTGCCCACAACATTGACATCCTGCCCTCGAGTATGCATGCAATACATTGTTTTAATGATTGAATCATTTTGTTCTGCACACGAGAAGTCACCATAAGTCACCAAAAGTGTAGAAACAATCTGAAAGCTACAAGAAAAATTATCTTTCCGCAACACGCTATTCTCAAGTAACCAGTATTATTGGGTTAAAAATTGACCAAATTATGCCCGCGTAAAATTAACAAAAGACGGCGTCAGTCACGCTATACGCCAAGTGCAGTTCGCATCCAGCTATATGTATGCTATTTCTTGTGGGACCTGAGGACACATCAGATACACAAAATTTTACATACGAGGCCGGGATAGGAGGAATGTCCCTCAGGGCTGCGTTTCATAAAACTTTAGATTTAAACTTAAGTTTAATTCTTTATGAAACGCCGCCCTGATATCAAATAATTTTGATTTCTTGAAATTTACGATATAATACAAATTTATTTTAACATTTTTGACATTTAACGGTCCTCGAAGTAAATTCTATAAACGTAATGATATATACTGAAAGTGTACGTAGCAGGGATGACAAGCTGTCCGTCAAATGAAAATTTTGACATTTCTTATTAAAGATATACATGTATAATCTTCAATATAAAAAAGGTCAAATGTTCAATTTTTAATAATTTGCCATAACATTTCGCAAATTTAAAAAAAGCAGCCAGGAGGACATTCCTCGTATTCAGAATGCAATTTGATGTGTCAGATGTGCTCCCAGGTGCCAAAAATTCGGTGCAAATTAAATAAACGGAATATTTAGTTTGTGCAGATAAACAAATATTTAATAGAAATAATTTGCCACCCAATATGAAGACCTGAGTGCAAGAAGACCGTAAGTCGACTTTGCCCCTCAACATGTATACACTAACGTTACGTATAGTTTCTTAGGGTTTTATGATGTTTAATACATGTCCAGGGTGAAAACATCATGAAAGGTTGTGAAAGATTTGTTTTGCCCCTGAACATGTATATAACATTACCAAACTATACGAAACTATACGCAACTTTAGTGTATACGTGTTGAGGGGCCAAGTAGACTTACGGTCTTCTTGCGCTTAGGTCTTCATATGTAATAATTTGCCACAACGAAGTGAAATTAGTGAGACTACTAATCTGCTATTCAGCAACATGCATAAAGAACAAAATATTAAATATTTGTGTAAAAGGGAAAAAAGGGAAGCATATTTCAAACAACATATTCACCAGATTTTCCTAACATTTTGTATTCAATAAATTAAACATAATCCAGCTTCAAAGTAATGAATACAATTGAATAATCCATCACTTTTTACGCGAGTTATGACAAATGAAACGGGTAAATAACTTTTTAGATACTCTCTCTATCTTTGTTTTCTCTCTTTTTTTTAATTTTCAGGAGTTTGAACAGAAGTGGGATATCAAAAGTGTAGTACCAGATGTATTAGGTATGTTACTAGTAATACTAATATAATTTATAAACAATATAGGCATACTAAAGTAATATGCACACTATTGTCTCATTTCGTGAACAAAGGCCCACCAGTATTGTTATCTTGCGTTTGCTTTATAATCGTTCACCCAACTGAAACTATAATACCAGCTCATTGCTCATTGCACAGGTAAAACAGAAACATGTACGGTGTGGATTTAACCAGAGAAGATCTGATGTAACATAGTTGAGCTGTTTTCAATGAGTGTTATCTTGGTTTAATAGCTTTTAATGGGGTTTAAGTCCTGCAAAGGTCGTGGTGAATTCTATTGTAGACATGACTGCATCATGGTTTGTAAATTGGGATCTCACAAATTTGGCATGAGGGGGCAAGGAATTTTTTGCAGGTCGAGAGGGGGGGCAAGCGATTTTTAGCGAGCCATTTTACCCCCAGGTGGCTCATAATTATTGCAGTCTCTAAATATATATATATATAATAATAAAAACCGTCGTGCTGTGAGAAGCACTCCAGCATTTTCACCTATTGCACCTTTGTTTAGAACATTTTAATATACAATTCGCTAGATAAAGTTCTAAAATATCAAATACTTACGGATGATCAAGGTCTCCTGCACTAGTGTGCACGAGAGAGTAGCACGAGATCACCCTAAAATACCCCTTTACCCCTACCGAATTTGCATCGTAACTGTGTCAGGTATTTACAGGAGGATAGCACTAACTTCACGGTTTTTGTATTATTTTGTTGGGTTCTTTTACTTTAATCCCGTCAGGCAGCAGTGATTGTTTTTCCAAGAAAGTCAGTATTTAAAGTCACAAAACATGTGGCACCTCACGTGATCTTGCACTATTGCGCCGTATTTGTCTGTGTGTATGCATTCATGTCTTCGTTTGAAAAGGATATCAATCGTCAAATCAGATATAATGGTATCTGGTTCACCTGATCCTCACGTATGTACATGGAAAACACTGGGACAATACGTAGTGTATTGTCACGGTGAAGACCGTGCTTGGAAGAGTATGCTGTATGCTAGCATACGTATGGTTACGGTGTATACCGTTGTCAAAATACCACGTACTTTAGTACAGTAATAACGCCCTCTGTTGGTCATAATTACGTATTTTCAACGTAGTAAAGAAATATTTGAGGTAATATGCGACCCCATAGAATATAAAAAGCAGAATATTGGTATGTTAAAAATCAAAATGAGGTATGGGGCTGGCTGGGTGGCTACGGGGCGTTATCTCAAAAGACAATATTGTTAAGACAATATTGTTCAAGTTTGCGCCGCAGGCTTATAAAGAAACAATGTTGCTCCAAAAACAATAGCAAACAAGCTTAAACTATAAATTAGCCTCCGATAGAGGGTAGGGCCTGAAGAATGAGGGAAATTATGGGGTAAAGAGTAAAGTAGGCCTATGAAATGGGTGACGAGCTGTCCGTAAATATAACAGAATTTCGTCATCCTTAAGGTTACTCTTGCTTTCTTGCCCTGCGGGGCCCTTATATTGGGGTCCCACTTGGAGTGTTTAGTCGTCGTATGGGAGTCTCGGGCCTCGTGCCTGCCGGCCCTGCGGCTTTGATGTTTTTGGTTGATACTGGGCCCCAGCATCAACAAACAACAATGAGTAACCTTAAGGGTGACGGGTTGTCTCTAATTATAAAAAAATTAACCTTGAGTAACCTTAATGTAACGACCTTGAAATGTAACTTCTAAAAATACTAGTTTTTATATTCTATAGTGATAACGCATCCCAAAAAGAAAGTATCCAGTTTGATTTTGGTCCATAAGTCAAAGATGGGGTCTTAAATCAAGACCTACCAAAAGTATGTTACCGATAAATTTATTCCGCACATTTTGATACCTAATTTGTCTAAATCGATGCAGAATTGATGACACAATGCTCTTTTGAATGCAATCGCCTCACTTTTAAAAGTTGCAGTAAATTTCTATTGATTTGGTCCTGCTACTCAACATGCTCAATATGAGCAGCGATAGATCAAGGCCAGGGCGCATCAGACGTCTCGCTAAAAGCATGCGCCGTAGATGTCTGGCTGGCAGTCATTGATGCAGCAGGATGACATACCAGATATCGACTGTGAAGAGTGAATGGTAAAACATTGAAGGAGTAAAAGAGCACATGAAGCAGTCTTATACCGTCTGTTATTGTATACCTTTATGAAGAATCTTGAGAAGCAGGAAAACCACATCAATAGGGATTACTGCAACTTTTAAAATTGAGGTGATTGCATTTAAAAGTTCACTGTGTCATCAATTCTGCATCGATTTGGACAAATGAGGTATCAAACTGTGCGGAATAAATTCATATGTACCATACTTTTGGTAGGTCTTGATCTAAGACCCCATCTTTGATTTATGGTCCAAAATCAAACTGGATACTTTCTTTTTGGGATGCGTTTATTACCTAAAATATTTCTTCACTACGTTGAAAATACGTTTTAAAGTGAATTATGACCAACAGAGGGCGCTATTACTGTACTAAAGTACGTGGTATTTTGACAACGGGATACACCGTGACCATACGTATGCTAGCATACAGCTTACTTTTCCAAGCACGGTCTTCACCGTGACAATACACTACGTATTGTCAGTGTTTTCCATGTACAATATGTGTGTATTGGGTCATCTGGTTCCCGACATGAATTGTTGATTTTATAAGTAGTTAAAGAAAATCAGACAATATTGACTTCGGTGTTAGAGTAAAGTACCAATGAATCGATAAGCAACTCCATCCAATGTATTTGAATGATGCGATAAAATTTAGGAAACCGGTAACAACGTTTGCACAGTATCTTTTGTGGGACCTGAGAACACATCAGACATATCGAATTGCATTCTGAATATCCAGAATGTTCTTATGATATCAAAAATTCACGATATGATATAAATTGTATGGCAAATTATTAAACTTTGATATTTTTATATTTTTGATACTTAACAGTCCTCAAAGTAAACTTAGTAAATAATACATTTTGGTGGGATAATCTATATCTTTAATATGGAAGGTCAAAATTTTCTTATGATGGACGGCTTTTTATCCCAGCTACATACACTTTAAGTACATATCATTAGATTTACACAATTTACTTAGAGGACTGATAAATTTCATGACAAATTTAAAGACGATATAATTCAAAAATTGTATTCATCTATTGCTATGGTAGTTAATCCTGTTACAGCATCACTTCTACGGCGAATATATGCTACTTGGGCATAACCAACGCACTTTCTAAATGAATGGAGTGGCTATGCACCGTGAGCAAGTAACTTCATTTGATGTGCTTTTCGTGATTGAATCAGATTAAGATTACATAGCACGTTTGTGCAACCTCTGTTTTATTACTTCTATGATCAAACAAACAAAAGTTAACAATGCGAGTTATTATGTCGTAATTTATTGTCTACTATTATTTTAATGTTTATGTCACTATAGTTGTGTTCACACGGTCGGAATAATTACCGGTAATAAGAGACTTAAAAGTCACTTATCACCAGTAATAAGTCACTATTACCGGTTATAAGTCGTTTATTACCGGTAATAACTCACTTATGTCCGACCGTGTGAACACGACTTATAATAAATTATAGTATAAAGATTATAACATTATGTACCCATGTGTTTTCTGTACCTATTTTGATTGTGTGTGAATGATAGATATTACAAATGGTGACGCCGAAGTCGTGAAAAGACAGACTACTGGTAAGATAGTGACTTTAAGCAAGGCTGAGAAGGATGCCATATTAAACAGACATAATGAGTTAATGGGTCAGGTGTCCCCATCAGCAGAAGATATGGAGTACATGGTAAATGGTTTGTACTTTGTTTAGTCTATCCTTTCTAGTGTGTTTATTCGTTGGTCTAAACGAATTATTAAAGGCTTAATGTACGATTTCCTTCAAATTTTGAATTTGTCATTTGTCACTTTGTCAAAATGTTGAAATAATACTAGTAATAATGATCGGGAATGGTTTCTGTCCATTTTGAGCTGAAATAAACGAGGTAACGTGAAAGAAACACTGCTTGTTATTTTGGCCGTTTAACACGCAGTTCTATGGGCGGACATAAAGTCATAATTTCTTTAATTATGACTTTATGTCGAACTTTGCTCTGTTTACCTACAAATACAACAAATTTGGCTGATTCCATTTAGGTGCAAGTTGTGACATGTGTAAACATTACAAATATGCCAAAAAAATCAGGTTTGAAAAAAATTAACCAAATTCATATTATAAGATCGTACATTATGACTTTAAACTAAATAACATCCCTGATGTTGTAAGCGAACAAAGAAAATAATAATCTACACTGACCCATACAGATCATAGATCATAGTTCATAGTTCATAGTTATTTTATTTCCATGATTAAAAAACAAACAGAATAGAAAATAGCAACATACAATTAGATGGAAGAGGTACAACGAAAGGCAATAAGCCTGCAAAATGTTGACCCCTCATACAAAACTGAGAAAATACTACCTTACAAAAATACTACCAAAAAACAAAGCCAAATATATATATATATACTAAAACATGTACCAAACAAGCACAATAAACTTACAATACAATAGCAATTTGAATGAACACGGTTATAGTTTATAATATTTTCATATTTAGTGACTGCAAAAAATAAGCACTGTCCAGATTTCTTTCTTTTAAAATGACTTATTAAATCAGAACACTGTGAAAGTGTCAAATGAACACCAAACAGAGGCAAATTAGCAGTTAACACCAAAGAGTGTAAACACCCGTGGAGCACTTTCTCGGTGTTTGACACCACGGAGTTTTTAGAATGTAGCTGTCCCAATAAAGTTCACCATGGATAAAAAATCGTTTATCTTCGTTTTAAATTATCTAGTATTGGGATGACAATGAGGCTAATGCGGCTGAACAATGGGCTGCAGCTTGTACAAGGGGACACGATCGAGGCGGCCAAAATCAATATGCTGCCGGTGGCTCTTTAAAGTTACCTCAGGGTGGCGTTGATGCGACCAATGCTTGGTATGATGAATACAAGAACTATAATTACGACGCAAATAGTTGCTCGGGCGTTTGTGGTCATTACACCCAAGTAAGTCAATAATACTATAGTTCTAGTACGTAAAATGATATATTATTATTATTTATTGTTATTCACGGTTTATTCAAACACACTAAAAAAACACATCTAAAAGCTAATTTACTGTGCAGCCCACAGATATAAAAAATACAACCAAAAGTGCTTCAATTACAGAGAAGAGGAAGTGTTCCTCTCTATCGTTAAATAAGAAGAAACATAGCCCGCTAAATCGTTAAAAGTTAGGCGGGTAACGCAAAGGGGAAGCTATTGTTTCTCCCTATAGTCAATTTCCCCTCATAGCCTTGTTTTTAAAGGTCAAGGAGTCGAACCTGCATTTTTTACATGACGGAGTGCCCATCTTTCTTTCGTTAACGATTAGGCCAAACGTCACCGTGAAATGTTGTGGGGCATCGCCCAGCATTTAAGAATGGCCGTACCCATTTGTGCAACTGGGTGGAGAGGAGTAATCGAGATAAAGTGCCTTACTCAAGGGCACAGCACGATGACGTCGCCGGAGCTCGAACCCACGACCTTTCCATTATGCAAAAAAAAATAGTTTCGACTCATGTCCCCCGCGCGCATTAGATTTATGTTGCACGTTTTCACGGGTAAAATAATAGAGGGCTGTAATTTATATATTTTAAACCACCAGCGCTAAACTGAATATATTACACAAGTTTATGCATATTGTATTTAAATATATTTGAATAATTTAATTTTTTACTTTTTGTGTCCCTTAAAAGTAAGCCTACTTAATTGACTAATTAGGCACACTTGATTAAAACATTGGACGAGTCCTCTACCTATGTCCACCCCAACCAAAAAAAAAAAAACGCTCAACGGTCTATGCAAATTAACTACTAGACAAGATCCCCGGGATACTACCTGTCCAGGAGAGCTTCGCAGGAAATCGGCGGTACTCATTACAAGTCAAGAGGCTGGGAATGCAAAGCTTTACTGTGACTTGCCCATAATGGGGAGTACCAATGGACAATGCGTTACTGGGTTCGCTTTGCTTTTGCTTTTATTTGAAGATGGTTGGTGCTTTTAGCTGCTATGGCTATGTGCACCACCAGCTGTACAATTCTCTTGTGAACAATACCTTTGTTTTCATACAAAACCATGAGCACTTATATGCTTCACTGCACCTTGGTTATGCTATGCTGTTCGTGTTTCCAGACGAATGCGTGTGCATTAATTCCTCTCGGATGCTTGTGCGTTAATTTCATTTATCTTTCCTTGAACTCAATTCAAAAACCAAACGGTGTCTTCTCAGAGCCACACCAGGCCGAATCAGCAGAAGAAGTGGCTAGACCGTGAACAAAACTATACATTGTCTCCGACTATGCTGAAATCTTCGCTTCCACACCTGTTCCCCATTGCCCAAGTTAGCGTTACCCATCCGACACCACTGCTTATATACATTTGACTAAGTAATAAATGTCATGATATTAGAACAGATCGTAGTCCAAACGATGACAACTATGTGTAATTTGCATTATTCATGAAACATTTTAATAACAATAGTCACCCGGTGAATACACTCCAGCGAGATTAATGCAAGCGAATTAACTTCCAAACCCCTTCAAATACAGATTGAGATCAATTCTGTGTTGATTTGATTAAATGACTTGTATTTGTCACTAGACTCGAACACAGGACACATGGGAAGAGTATTATACTGTTTCGAGGTGGGTCTATTTTGGGGGAAACCCTCAGGTTTTACCAGATAATACAGCAGCGTTTCCATTTTGTCTGTTGGAAAATGAATGAACCAATACAATAAACTCATTTATTTTGACGTATATGCAAGGGGGTGACACTAAATTCCCGGTTGTTCTATAAGCAACGCAAACATTATAACAAATCCTGTTGGTTTGCTAGCTATCGATCCGTTATGATCCGTTATGAAAAATTCATATTCGACCCCATTGATCAAGTTGGCGAATAACGACGCCGTTAGTTTTAAGAACTTTATCTATTCAATGAGAGTACAGCGCGCCCCCGATATACATCAGGGCACAAACCACTCGAAAACGATTCGGTTTATGAAATGGCGGACGGGTATTTCCCATCAGGCACCAGTGATATGAAAAAATTCTACTAAGTTAATTTGGAAATGACTTTTTGCAATTCTGTCGGTCGAACATCCGGCTATCTCTAGTCTCGGGCCCAAACTGCATGTGGCCCACGGTTTGTTATGAACAACAGAAACCGACTGTGAAGGAGGCTACATAGCGATGTTGTTGGAGTGACGTTCAATTTCGGAAAAAACGACACTCGACCATGGAATTTAATTTTAAGTTTGTCAGTATATAAACGGTAAATCAAGTAAGTTTCTTGCACTCTGAAGATTTAGAAACGGTTGTTTGATTCCACTGACCGAAATTTTGTGATCGAAATTTACATAACACCAATGACAGAAATCATCAACAAAAATCGAATCAGGGACTTATTTTCACTCGAACATCATCAACCGGAAGTGACGTGACACGGACCGACAGAATAGTAATGTCGAAATTAGGACTTGCTGTCAATAATACGAAGGAAATGCGTGACAGGTGTAAGGTATGAAATACCCGTAGTATTAGTACAGAGTGAAACTAATTTTTGGATATTTTCTTATATATATATATATTCACCCCTTTATGGTTTGATTTTAAACTGGATTCAGGTTCCGACCATGGGCCCGTTTTCTTTCTTATTATTCGGTAATCGCATGTTAGTGGCTCGAAGGCTCGACCCCTACGGGGTCTCGCCTTCCGAGCGACTAACATGCTCACCATACCTCAACAAGACACAGATTATCTTTGGCAATGGTCTGTTTCTCACCCGTTATCTACTAAGTAACCTGTTCAGCGATTCTTCCCGTAGTGATCGCTCCCGGGAAAACTCAAATAGCAATAATAATTCTGACATCATCAAGTTATTTGGGGTGGGGGCTAAAAATCAGTGAGGAGCATGCGTTATATACACCATCACCATGATAACAAACATTTATGCAAATAAGAAATACTATTGGCATATTACGTATTCTATATAAATAAAAACTAATCTGATTCTTTTATAAAGGTTGTGTGGGCAAAGTCAACCCGTGTTGGATGTGGTGTAGCGCTATGCCCTACATATGAGGGTAATGCCAGTGGGTGGGTCTTGATTTGTAATTATTCACCAATGTAAGTATACATTAAATTAGGCCTAGAGACTTCGCCATGTATGTTTGTGTGTCGCTCATAAAGGGCAAAATACCGGGGCAAAATAGTGTACCTTCAGATTATTTCGCCATGTGGCTGGTACACTTCGATTTAAAGTGTGTGATTGCTTGTGTTGTGTGAAAAATGCCTTGTACTGATTACTCCTGAAGACCTGTTCTATATACGGGTGGACGTGCCTTTCAAGTAGGGTCGGTCGGTCGGATTTTTTGGGTGGCGTGCGCCATCTCTGTCAACCCGGTTTTGCCATTTCATGATCTGAAATTTGTAGAAATGACTCTGTTAGAAGAGGCCCCAGATCCGGACATCAGAGCGGTGATGTCATTGAAATGTATAAAAATAGGCATACTCATATTCTACAAGGAATAAGGTTGGTGGAAATCACCAGTACCCGACAAAGACATGATCCTTAACCAATATTAATAAGATTCCTTAGACCTGAAACTTACAGAAATGACCCTTTTAGAAGAAGTCCCAGATCGGCCGGGCCCCAGCGGACGAGGTTATAGGAATGGGCAAAACTCATATTCCCCCATAAAGAAAAAGTATGTAAGTGTGATATGAACCTCATAAGGTATTGGTGGAAGTTCCACGAGATGACCCGTAAGAGCAATCTAGACCTTGTATAAAATGAGGAGCGGCCTCTCATTAAAGGACCTCACATTAATACTGGTATTTCAACAACTCTTCCTATACCTTTGTACAGGAGCCAACCGTTGTTAATCCGTGATGAATCCACAGTTCAATAGCGTATACGCGAACGCAAGGTTACGCGTACGCGTTACGCATGAGCGCGTAAAATTCGTCATGTCTGGAACAAACTCTCTTCTGTTGGCGGTAGCAGCTAAATATTACCGCTTTATTCTTTAGTTTTAATGATATCAACAGAGAAATACTGCGATATTTTTGTAAGGTTGAGTGTTAATGACAAACGGACATTCCGAATGATGTGAATTAGACATCTTTAGCTTGTTTCATGTTAATCAATCGGTGATGAACAACGGTGAAACATGATTTAAACCCTAAATTGTCAATGATTGAGGGGGGGGGGGGGGTCACACGGGGGGATGTTTGAGGATGGGGTGGGCGAGTAGGGGTGTCTGTGTATGCCGTGGGTTGGTTTGGAAAGTGTGTGTGGTGTAGCGGTGTGTGTGGATGAATATGGTGTGTCGGTCGTTTGATGACATGTAAAAGTGAGTAATTTCTAAGAGAAGTTGAACAATGGTAGCGCTATTTATCTAAAATCTTGTTTGCATCATTACAAGGGTGAAAAAAACATCTATGTTAAACATTGCTACAAATATATGTGTATATACAGTTTATTAGTGTGATAGCTGTTGGTATTATTCAGGTCTAGAATTGAATATTATAATACTGTTTTATTAGAAAAATTAGTAAATGATCATTGATCAACCGTGGTAAGTAAATAACAATTTAAATTTCACAAAATATAACGGGGAATTGTTTCTAACTTTTAGGGGCAATCTAAACACAAAAACAACCAGACCATACGAGGAAGGACCCAGCTGTGCAGGGTGTAGATCTGGAGCGGGTTGGTGCTATGAAAACAAATGCAGTAAGTAGATGTCAATCAATTTTAATATCAGTGATGTTGCCTAAGGTTAAGGTTACCTTACGACGTAAGGTGTTGTCGAAGAGAGGGGGGTTATGGGGCAGTTTGCTATGATGCTATGCGCTCAACTGTGTAGAGACAACTGTAACTTTGCTTCTAACACTGCCCCTCTTTTTTATTAGTCTTTATCATCGCCTTCCAAGGAACGCATTTAACAAATCTAACTATGCCTATTGTGTACACAGTATACTGAACGTATTTCAATTAAATAAAATTACATTGTATTTTCACTTACTTTGTGTACATTTCAGGAGATTGTAAAAAGACGGCATCACATGCGGTAAGAATGATAGAAATTGTGATTTTACATAAATTAACTACTTTTATAAAAAGAGAAATGTACACGCTTATGCTTTCACATTAGGGGATTAGGGCTAGCATATACACCAATTCACGAGAAGCGTTTACTGTACATGTATTTGGCCCTCTATTGACGGAACCACAGCTGTGTATTGTGTACAATTATTCTGTATAGAACACTAACAAGTAATTGATGCAACCCCCGACTCTGGGACACCGCAGTTTTACGTCGGGGACACCGCAGTAATGGCCTAGTCGGAACGGGGCTATCGTGCGCCTTAGGAAATCAACTTCTAGATCAGAAAAATGCGTAGACAAAGATAAGCTATGTTAACAAATTAAAAAAGATGAACCTCGAGGTCAACACGGGTCAAATTTCATACAACAGGGTTCAAATTTCTAAATTGTTCAAATGTTGTCAAAACCACGCCAAAGTATTCTTATGGGTTTTTTGGGGGGTGGTCATGTTGTTTTGGCCACAGAATGGTCAAAAACCGAAAGTGATCCGATTTCAATGATAATGGTCATCTTTGTCATGTAAAATGAACTCAAATAAGGAATATGAGCAAGGTTTTTAAGTCAAGTCAACACATACATAAATGACAGCCAGTGAAAAAATTTCACTGACTATCCAGTCATTTATGTATGTGTTGACTTGACTTAAAAAAACCTTGCTCATATTTAATTTACCACATAGATTAAACTTTATTTCTCTGTCTCAAATAAGGAATAGTTCTCACCATCTAGGCTGTTTCGTAACATCATAAAATAGGTTGTGGTCAATAGGCCCTGTAGGCAGAAATGGGACCAATCTTTATTGATTTCAGCAATAACAAAACCTTTTAGATAGTGCAAACTATTCCTTATTCAACGTCATCGGCAATTGAATACGCAGTTGTACCGACAAAACGTCCTTGACTATATTATGGCTGAACTATAATATTTCTACCTTTGTCAGATGGAGTAGCCAGTCAAACACACATTTTATTGGTTTTAGAGTGTACCTAATCAAGTCTGTTCTTAATGCTTCTTCTCAGATTGTCCCAATAAGTGTCAGCATGATGGAACTCCGAATGCCAATGAATGCACATGTTCTTGTCAGAACGGATGGTTGGGAACATCTTGTCAAAGTAAGTAGGCTTATCTTGCTTATAGAGTACTTTTAAAATTACCTCATTACCTTACAGGAGACTGTAAAAATAATGTTGAAACACGGTTATTTGATGACATTATAACGGAGTCATTTTTAAAGAAAAGTTGAACAACGATGACGCTATTTATCTTAAATCTTGTTTGCATCTTTGCAAGGGGAAGACACATGTTTAAAGGTTTTAGAACATCAGCAAAAAAGAATACAACTTTTTATCATAAAGTGTAACTCATATTTACCTCTAATTTAAACTATGAAATATATGTAAATAGCGCTTTCAACTTGCACACATAAAAAATTACCAAAATAAAGCAGGAAAATAGTAATGATTTGATATAGAAACGAAAATTTATGTTAAAAATTGCTAAAAAAATATAATTATAATTATGTGTACATACATTTTATAAGTATGATAGCTATTGGTATTACTCAGGTCTACAATTGAACATTATATAATGTTTTGTTAGAAATATTAATAAATGATGATAATAATAATAATCTAAGTATTCATAATCATGAGCACTCGAACGATGCATATATCTCCGGGTATAGATGTATTGACCTAAGGCGTCACGTTCTTCATATAGGGCAAAATAATACAGTGTCTATGGCAGACCATATTTTTAACAACTGAAAGAGGGTGTACCAAATGTAAACACTTGTCAACTCAGGCGGTACAGGACACGCGTCATGTGACGTACGAGGCTGACGAAACTACTATACTAAAAAATAGACGTATATCGTATATATCGACTGAGAATATACACAAATATATATCGTATATCACTTCCAATTCAAAAGCAACACACTTTCTTACAGTCAGTGGAGCTCGTGGTCTAACTCCAACGGTTTAGAATAACATAATTTTGTTTGAAAACACATAACACATTTCGAATTGTCTGTAAATACTTCATGATTGTTTATTAATCCAATTGCGACGCTAATAATGGTTACTGCTGGCGCTCACGTCATAGGATACAAACTCCCGGAAATTTATCCGTATTGTTTTTCCATCAGCACTAGTTTGCCTATTTGTTTGTTTGCATAAGCTTTTAGCTACTCAGCCTATTTGCGCCAATATCTATACCGGTACATTGTACTTCCAATAATATTCAAAACGGAAATTGGTCTTAGAAAGTCCGGTTTTAGAAGTAGGGTGACACCGGAGAAACCGGAGAAAACGTACAGCAGCGAGTATGGCCTTGAATTTGACCAAATTGTACATACAAGTTGTCGGGAGCGGCAGGGTCTTGGTACCTTCGTGGTGCAAAGCTGAGCAGAATTGTTAATTTAATAAATTTCTAGAAGATAATTCTATGGTGTCAAAACTGGTTTCACATTATGAAAGTATCATGGAGCGTGAAAAAACTGTTTGTGGTGCAGAAACACTGCACAGCGTCATCATCCCTATATCTTCGTGTCAAAAGTTGCCGTGATAGTACAGCGAATCCATTCGTTCTTCAAAGCTACGCATAGCGATTTTGTTCGAGGTAAAGCCGAGCGACTCGGGCTATAAAGCATATCACTCACACAATATAAGATACCGCAGCGTTTCCATTCATACACGTTTATACGATCTGCGCATGCTCAGTACCCCATATGGCGTTGCCATTTACAAGAAAATCCGATTTGTAGTCAGGTAAAACGCAGGTTTTGTTTTCAATACACTCAGCTACGATTGCTGTTTTCTTTATAAACATATATTTAACTGCATTTTCACCGTAAGGTTTTTAAATCATACGTTAATAATGTGATATATTCAACTGTTTGAGAATAATCATATCAATAGAAGATGACACCGCCATGCATAGCCCATTCAGCTCAAACATGCACCATCAACATACATTTGTCATTAGGCCTATAGGCTAGAATAAATACCAGAAATATTTTAACCTGCAACATCCTATGAATTAAATTATCGTCAAGTGGCGGTCTTTTCAAATCATAAGCTCTTGTATGTAGTGTATGAATTAAACTTTGTGTGGTATAAATTCTATGGGACATAATAGACACAGTAAGAGAGTGCAAGTTCAATTATCCCGGTCAATAGGATTATGACTCTTTTCATTAAATGGAATTGGAAGATATCTCTAGAGGTGAATTTTATTTTATTAATTCAGTTTATTTGTAATCCAGCGCAGGATTTCCACGTGATTCCGTCTGTAAAAATGTAATTATTGATCTGAGGGTGATGCTGTGCACTGTGCTCCAGATCCGGATTTCAGAACACGATATAGGTATATATTGCTCCAGGAGCATTACAACTTTAGATCTCCAGGAGCACCTTGTGTTGACTTTAACTACATTTCGCACAGATATATGATTAAGGCCCCACAGGCGTGATATAAGGTTAAACGGTAGCGCACTACTTAAAAAATGCAACAATTAGCCTTTTCGAAGCATGGCGTACACAATAGGAGGGCAGTATTCAATATGGGTAATACCCGCCAAATACAAAAGCCTTTACCCATTTTGTGCAGCGCCATCCTATTGTGTCCGTCATACCTCTTAAAGGCTAATAATAAGTGTTTCTAATCTTTCTTGTTATTTTATTGCAGAGGAATGCATAGATGAAGCAGGCTATGAATATTGTGAACGAGGCTACGACTGCGACAGTTACGACTTAGTTGCTAAACATTGTCCAGCTATGTGTGGTGATTGCGGTAAGAAAATATATTACTCCCATTTGTTTTAAAAACAGCTTGGAATACATTTTTAGAATAGTTGGCAGGATTTTCATCCCAGTACTAGTATATCATTGAAAGCTACGATCAGACGTAAGCATGCGCGCGTGCGAACGAAGACTTAAGGGCTGTTTCTTTGTCCTATATACGGGTCGCGCGGATAGCTTATTGTGAAAATACGAATATCGCGCGATTTCAGCAGAGCACAAGAACTATATTAATAATAGAGGAGATCAATGCTGCATTAATGATCACAGTATCACTGCTTAAAAGTCTAATGTCTCTGTCACACTTAGACGGACCGAAATAAAAGAAATTAATGTTGGCACACTCTGGCATAATAACTATAAATCGCTGCCCCTCTCCCCCAATTCAATGTTGATGAACGTAATTTTGAAATTTTGAGAGATAACACAATGGGCACCGTCATAAAAATTATAGTAATTTTACACAAAAATTTGTAAAGATGAGATCGAATTTGCGAACACTAATAAAGATGATTAACTCTGTCACGCAAGGACACATGTGCATATGCACATATGTGCATATGTGCATATGGCGTGGACACTGGTGCATGTCGCTAGATATTAAAGTATAAATAGAATAGTCGCGTTTGTTAATGATATTTTGTGCCCGTTTGTTTCATTGCAGTCCCAGCTGGTGGCGATGGTAAGTTTACGTGATATCACGAATGTGGACAATTTTTATTTGCGGAGGGGGCTAAGGCAATAACCTGCAATTGTGCATGCTTTCATACAATCGCAGTCAAAAAGGCAAACTATCTAAATATTCATAATCATGAGCACTGTGATTTTGAGTCCTACATTATGCTTCGACTATATTTATAAATACGTATTTATAAAATACGCACGTGACCCATGGGCAAAATGCGGAAACTAGTGTTCTTTTTTTGACTTATTTTCATTCATAATTTACTAATATCTATATCAGTACATTGTACTTCCAATCATATGCAATAGAAAATTGGTCCAAACTTAACAATCAATAAGATATGTCAGTCTGTCACAATAATAAGTGCTTGCAATTTGTTTCAAATGTTTGTTTTAAAGAATAATAAGAATCGGGGTTTTTTTGCAGGGGAATGCACGGATGAAATCGGCTATAAATATTGTGACCCAATTTACAATATTTACTGCAAGAGCTACCCCGATTTAATTGCTAAACCTTGTCCAGCTATGTGTGGTGATTGCGGTAAGAAAATATATTACTCCCATCTGTTTTTAAAATAGCTTGAAATGTAGGTTTATACAATTTGGCAGGTGTGTCATCCGTATATCCGTATATTATCCATGAAAGCCAAAATCAAACGTTTAGAAGTGGTAAGCATTCTCAAAATATCAAAAGCTATCTTAAGAACTACTGAACCAATAGTAGGCTTGTTTGTACTAATTTTAATGCATTTTTCATGCTGAGTCCAAATATGGTAAATTAAATTTGTTTGAAACTTGTCGTCTGCAGTCGACACCCGCGTGAAGAGAGTTAACACAATCTTAAAGCTTGTTTGTTTTTGCCTAAATACCGTTAGTTGCATAGCAGAGCTTACGGTAGAGAGCCTCTGCCACTACCCATATTACACGAGCAAATATTACAAGTTGTACTACATCATATCCACAATCGCAATAATGCATTAATGATCACAATCACTATGATGAACGTATCACTGACTAGACCCCGGAGGGGGTTATCCCTGGTTGAAGGTGTACGGGGATGTGCCACAGTTTGGGGGTACCTTTTCAGCAATTTTGGTATATCAATGGGTGGGCTTTCAGTTGAGACGGGGCAAAGTGCCCCTAAATGGATGGCAAAATCAGCAAAAAGTAGGTATAGAGAAAGTCAGCATCCGAAGGTCTGCGTGGCACATCCCCGTATTTTTTTTTTCGAAGAACCCTCCCCCCTGGGGATTAGACTTTAAACACTAAATTGCACAACATGTTCAATACCTAAATACCAGGGTCAAATTCCATAGCTTCATGTGTTTAATTTTTTAACGCAGGTTATCGTTTAAACATATTCAAAACATCTTGTGTATAGGCTAATTTTCTTATTATTTTATGTTAATGTTAGTAACCAGTTATCGAATAGAATATAAAATATGTTTGCTAAAAATAGAGTGTATAGACTAGCTGAAATTGGACTTAATACAGTAGTCAGGTTTGATTGTGGTATGTTTTTCATTTCTTATACAGAATGACATTACGATCTATACCAAGGCCACGAAGACTACCAGATATCAAGTTTATGATTAAATATAGTGTAATATTAAAGTTATATATAGTACAATCATTATGTTACATGTCCCATTATATTCTAGTTTGACAGCTGTAGTTCTCAAATGAAATATTTATTAGTTCCTGGGATGACCAATTTACTATAATACTTGTCAAAACCTGTTGGGACACCTGTGCCAAAAATATATTGTTCTTTGTTTCCGCTATTTTTATTTTGTGATGAAAAGCCTAAATCTTTCCCTTCGCTCCCTAACCTCCCCCTTCCCGGCCAATCAATGTTGGGTGTTGCTAGGCGCGCATGAGCAACATTACATGATTCAACATTGTGGTGGTGGGGAAAAGATTATTCTATTCAAAGTGCCCCAACACTTTTGACAAGCATTGTAGTTTGCCAGACTATAGTCCACGTAAAACAATAGAGAGTTGCGAAATGACGTTACTTTAACTTTAACTTTAACGTCTAGAGGATTATAGAGGATTATGTATTCAAAACCAAGGTGGTTTTGAATACATAATCTCTATAATCTCTAGACGTTAAAGTTAAAGTAACGTCATTTCGCAACCTCTAATATTTCATTTTGAACTAACTGCAACATAATTTAGTTTACCACAATGCATTTCGATGAGATCTTTATAACACCATACTAAAAGCCATTAAAAACAAGAACTAAATTATGCCCATATCACAGACCCAACAAACTTTAATTACTTTTTTAAAAAAAGATTAATTTACAAATAATAGTAGATCACCCGTGTTTCGCGGTTTTTACATGAATCTTTTTTTTTTTTTTTTGATTAAGTTGCTGAAGGCATCAGTGGAGTAAGCCCCCTCCCCGCAGAGAATAAAAGTACCGTATAACGGTGACTACTTTTACCCACCCCACTCTTGTAGAACTACACAATGAAAAAGAAGCCACTCATGAGATGTCAATATCATTTTCATCATTATGTAAAAATAATGAAGGTCAATCTATTTTTCCCAGCCAGTAGGATCAGGCAAAGGCTGATTTCAACCATCTTAGCTGTCGCTAAGAACTAAGTCGCTCCTGTGAAGAATATGAAGGCAAATTTACTACATATCTCTGTGGAGCTTTAATTTGGTGGTGTGAGATCTGAAATTACAACAAACTTTGTTATAATAATGATGTTGATGTTACACTGAAATACACCTTATTCATTACAAACTTTGGAGAATATATATCACATTTGAAGCGTTCTAATGGATTTCTGCTTTTGCAGAGTAGTGTATGATGGTTGAATGAATTATCACTCCTCTTTTATCTAAAGACATTGGTAAAATAAGTCAAATTGTGTAAGGGATTTGTAACGTAATGCTTTGTTTTATTTTGATGATCGCGATCTTCAACGGTGATGGTGTATATTAATAAAATCAGCAAGATAAATAACTGGTACATATTGTTCTAATCGGTTTTGTGTGTGATTTTCATTTATTAATATTATGACGTCATCAAGTAACATGAATCTGTGGTCACTGACATTGATTCTATAATACATCCAACTGATGGGTAATCATAGGGGCGTAACCAGCGATGAGTGACAGGCACTTACTCCCGGGGGGGTCACTCCCATTGTGGCCTGTACACCATCCGCGATAATGAAAACGCGTAAAAAGGGTAGTTTTTCGTGGGTAAACACGATACGCGCGTAACGCATTTAGGGTGTCAAAAACATGAAATATTGGAAAAAAGGGTAGCAAAATTGCAATTGCTAATACGCGGAAATGAAATTTAGGGTATGAAATTTGATGCAAGGAAAAAAATGCATGTTTAGGGTGTGAAAACACCTGTTTAGGGTATTGTTTTAGCCAAGGGTTAAATCCTTGTTTAGGGTGCTCTTGTTGATTATCGCGGATGGTGTACAGGCCACAATGGGAGACACCCCCCCGGCACTTACTGCCCCTCATATTTCCCTTCACAACTGAGACAAGAATACCAAAAGAGATCGGAAGCATCGGCGAAAGCTATTGTGAACAACTGAACCGTGTCAACTCACGTCTGATTAGCGTGGGCTAGAGACAAAATATATGTAGTAAAGATTTTTACAAACTTTGAGGTCTGATCTGTGTTACCGACACATTCATATTTTATATCATTTAAGTTTTTCATATTTTGATGTTAAAATAAACAATTTGTAGCTAAAATGTAGAATGTAGAAAAATGACTGTAATATCAAAATTTAACAAAAATGTAACAAACTTGTGCTTCAAACTACATATTATTGAGACCTACATCATGATTTTTAACCATGCATTAATGAAATAATTTTTGCATTAATTTGTATTTTTTTAAACCAAAAATGTCACTGCTGTATGCCTAACCGGATGTTGCACACAGCTATGAATGGGCTCAGGCTGTATATGCTTTCGATCTCTCTTACCTTATTTATCTTCAGTGATCGTCCTTCGGTCTGTACGAGGCAACAATACCAAACGAAATGAAACATAAAGATATGAACATTTGTGACGTGTCATGTCTAAAGGAGACACTTTTGGGCAGGTTATCAATTTTGAGGTTTTAACATATCTTAAATAAAGAGATATTTTGCTCCACAACACCGTTTCCCCCAATGAAATCGGACATTCCTAAGCGAAGATATTGAGTTTGTAAGTTATGGTATTATAAAATTGGAAATTGAGATATCACCCTTTGAAAATATCATTGACAATGTTGAGAGGAGGAATTACCTTGAAAAATGTCTCAAAAAATACAAGATGCCAGTTATATTTCGATCTGAAACTATCAGACAACATTTTTAACATTAATAATATCAAAAATTCGAAACAAACCCAAATTGTGAAAAAATCACCCCCGGGCAGATTTTTGGCTATTTCTCCATTTACGATCCTGCCCAAAAGTGTCTCCTTTTGACATGACACGTCACATTTATTAAATAAGGTTTTGTTTTTTGCCACCTGTTTATACGGCTTGAGTAACAAGGTAACGTCATATATGATGTTGCACCGACCATTAGGTAGACTGTCCCACAGTCTCGGTTCCATCTCTGGGTAAATAATTATTATTTTAATTATTTATTATTATTTATTATTAATTAGAGCTAAAACTACCTTCTGCTTCACTCCAAAGATTAAAACCAACACACCACTAAAGCAACAAAGTTATAGTGCTCCTGGAGCACTGTGCGTCGAAGAAAACTCAATTAATCTACAAACCAACTTGTTTATTTTTTTATTAATAGCTCTCTAATCCAAGACTGTTCCTAGATATTTATATCTAGTTTTAAAAATAAATAAAAGATTTTACCCCACTGATTAAGAAGTTACTTTGTATGCGGCCCAATAGTTTTCATAATTCGGAGTTAAGACCAACCTTAAACCCAGCACATACCTTTAAACCCCAAAATGTACCCTTCAACCCCAACTTGTGCCCTGCAATCCCAACATAAACTCTTAAACCTTTTAAACCCCAACCCAACATAAGTTCCATCAAATCCCATTTGATATATGTCTACATATAGGTCTAACTTCAACATATATAAATCCAACATGTATCCTTAAACCCTAACACTACCCTATAAACGTACACCAACATAATACACTACATATAAATCGCAACACCCGTACCTGCACCCTTTAATAAATTCCAATATCAGTTCGGGGGCACTCGTAATAACCGGACGTCTCTGATTTCAAAGACGGGTCAGTGATTTCACATACGGGGGTCTGTGATATCACATACGTCGAGCTTTGTTGACAGTTCGGCACTAGATGCAGCACATCGGAACGAAGCTGAGTGTATTACAATAAGCTTTCCTATGTTTAGCAAATATCTACCTGTGCAAAAATTATATCTATCTGTGCAAATTCTGATAAATGGTCCCAGAACACACTTAGATTGCAATGGCTAAAATCAAATGTTTTGAGGTAAAAAAAAATCCCAATTTTACTATCCAATTCATGAATTGGATAGTAAAATTAGCAGGCACTCAACATGCTCAACTTGGGTTAGCCACAACCCTGATAAGGCCTATACACAAAACTATTGCCACTGCGCTGGGACGTTCATCAAAATTACTTATATCGTTTGCGACTGGGTTTTGAAACTAGGGAGTATGTGATTTATGAGACGTCTCTGAAATATGATACTGTAAGGTGACATGACGCTTCAAGAGTATTTGATATCAGAGACGTCTTTGAATTAGCAGTGCCCCCGAACTGATATGCGACGCGTACAGCAACAATACGTTAGATATTATGGTAAACCTGCCGAAATCCCGGGATTTTGGCAGTCCCGTGATTCGGCAGCTGGCAAAATCCCGGATTTTGCAAGAAATTTCTGCCGAAATCCCGAGATTCCGGCAATCCCGTGATTTCGGCGCAACAGAAAAGGATCATGAACAGAATGGCTGTTGGTGGTACCTCATGTTTTCGCATCGACTGTGACCTTTAGTCCCCGACATTGCCCTTATGAACTCACATCCTCCTGTATAAATAAACCAATCGCCATAATACGGTAATATAGCTCACACGGACATCGTTTCCATTCGACTTGCGACAAAGTAACAAAGTTGTCCCGAATATTGTAAATGTTTTACTGAAGAAGTGCAAATGACTGATTTTGACAAATTGGTCTATAATGTTGCCTCGAAGGTGTTATTTGCATGTATTGCAATATGTCGGGATATCTTACAAAGTTGATAGTTTTTTGAAATAATAAAAAAAATCAATGGCACTCAGACACTTTAAGATAATTTTTTGAAAATCGAAAATGTATGTTTCTAGAAATTGTATTTCTGAGGTAATGATATTAGAGTTGAATTCTTGGAAGTTTGACCTGCTACGATTTGGAAGAGAAATCGCGCAGAAGCAAATCCATGAAATCACTTGTTGAAAAAAAATTCATACACTCCCAGTGATAATCTGTTAAGGCCATGCAGATAGCAATGGAAGTATTATAATCTGTAAACCTTCCCCTTCAAATAGGCACAATAACAAGAAATATAACGGTATATGACGTTTATAATTGAAAATTAGGGGCCCCTACGTAATCCGTGTTACAAAATATGGCTCAGTAGTTCTAGGGTTAATGGAATTATTAGTGCTTTGCCGAACCAGAAGACCCCAAACTAGACCCCTAAAATGCATCAAATATCAATTTTTTTCTGCAATTTTGGAACAGGGGGCATACATAAGTGGCAAACCGGAAAGCAGTCGATAAAGTCAGATATAAATAGTTAGGATCACTTCAACGGTAACGGTAGGACGTTGGACTCATTTTACTAGATTTAAAACTTTGAGAATCACACAGATCTTTATCAGTAACATCAATCAAATGTTACCATTTCATTACTTTTCAAATTCTTCATTTTATGTGCAGAAATGAATATTAATGAGGTTGGTAGCAAAAGCAGGCGTTGAGTTTTGAAGTTTGTTGTTTTGCACCACCGACAAACATGATGAAAATGATTACCCCAAAACCGGCAAACATGATGAAAATAATTACCCCAAAACCACCAAAAGTCATCGAAAAAATGTCATGGCTTATATTCTCCTGATACAAGAAAATATACCGCATTCGTTATGAAAAGACCGAACTCGCCTTCGGCTCATTCGGCATGTTCATGACTCACGAAGTATATTCTCGTATCACACTAAAATTCATCCGATTCAATATTATAAATTGTTGTTTGGTACTAATGTAGAGCTATAATATGAGTCTCCTCATTCCTCCACGTAATGTCGCTATGAACGCACCCTTGCAAAATTGGGTAATTTTGGTTACGTACAAAAGTATAGACATTTAAACCTTTTCTGTAAAACGTTGTGTGTTTACTGGGCACCAACCTCCCCTATTATGGTCTGTCCTACCCCCGCGTAAGGTGCTGGGGTCCTGGGGCTGGGGTGATAATTTGTTTTCACTAAAATGAGCACAAAAGGACGGATATGCGATTAGCAAAAGTCGTTGGGGAGTAAAGAAAAGACGCGCATTTTGATAACAGATAAAAAACCTTTGGGGTGGTACACCCGCTTCGTAGTTCTATAGTTAGTACTAAATAAACGTACATAAACTTACGAGTGAAATTTGTTTTCCTTTGAATCTGAATAAACTTAACGAATGAAATGTGCTTTCTTTTGAATACTAAATACAATTTATGAATAAATGTGCTTTCGTTTGGTACTAAATTGAATGGATGAAATGTGCTTTTCTTTGATAGTAAATAAACTTTTCCACTTAAAAGTGCTCGCTTAGCAAATAATCTATACGAACTGTGCTTTCCGTTTATTAAACTTTAATAGTAAAAATATGCTTTACTTTGATACTGATTAAAATTTATGAAGGAATTATGGTTTACTTTGATACTAAAAAAAGTTTTACGAATTTGCTTTCCTTTGATAATAAATACATTTTCGCAGTACATTCGAATACAATGTATTTTCTTTTCAAACTAAATGAACAAATGAAATATGATTTTCTTTGACATTAAATGAACTCTAGGAGTGAAATGTGCTTTACATTTTTAGAGTAAACCGTGCTTTCCTGTGATATCGAATACAATTTACGAATGGAATATGATTTCTTTTGACACTAATTAAACTTAAAAGTGAATATGTTTGTTTTTCATAGTACTAAATCAGTGAAATGTCCTTTCCTATGATAATAATTATATACATAAACTTGAATAAACTTAGAGTATTAAAACAGCACAAAAACCATTTTTAATTGTTAAAGACTACAAGTCACAATTTGAGATACGAAAGAGCCTAAAGCTGAAATAGCTATACAAGACCTCACTTAACAAATTATTATGCACACTCATGATGCACAACCAGATAATAGGCCCCAACACATGTTTGATTGGCGTAGCATAAAATACTAGGATATGAAGGGTTTTTTTTTTTTTTTTTTTTTGGTAAAAGACTTCTAAATTATTACCTGTTTTTGAAACAGTGATACACGCTGCATATCATAAGATGGTTGAAATGCATATTTTATTATAACTTCTTTGTACTTCAAATGGTCATAACTTCTTGTGTGACATTATATAGCATTTATTACCACAGTGTATCAAGTTTTTACATTGTTTTCTTCCCTCAAATAATAAATACAAACAATATTTGGGGTCGGCCACATATGTAGGATATGATTACGCCAATCAAGCAGTTGTTTCATTGCCTACTTTACGTCACTTTTCTTGAACTTGTTGAAAGGGTAGGCATGTCTGCAATGTGCAGGGCTATTGACACATAAATCATGAGGTATCAGAATATGCAGTGTTTAATTGGGCTTATTTTTTGAAATTTTAGTCCTAAAATGTGCATTAGATCAATTTGGAGAAAACATTCTGATAATTACAAACATTCGCTGAGCAGCAAGACCTTCCCTCTTTTAATCCGATAAGCTGATTATCTATTTGTTTTCATGAATTGGAAGACATTCTTTGATGTATTACTGAGCTCAATCATCTGAAATTACTGGAGCGTGAGCCACCCAGGCTGGTGGCACAGCGTAGTATTTTATTAACAGAAGGTTTTCTCCAAATTCGTTTCCTAATGGAAATAGGCTTTGATATAAAGTGGTGTTCCCAACAAAAGAAGGTTAGTATCTTTTTGTGATGTGATAATTGCTGCTTATTTATTGTAATCAGACGACGGCGCTTTGGTAGATGATGTACGATCCGACTACTTCTTGTTCATATCTTCATCGAGCTATAATTAAAAGAAACATTATAAAATATTAAGAATTTCATTTTCTATAATTCTTGTATAACGATATCAAAACAAAAAAGACCGAATAAAAAAGACTAGTTTGTGTCTGACGGCATGGTAGACTTGGTAAAGGCGCGACGTTATTACTTGTTGAACTGCGCAGTACAGCATTTTTGGTCTTCTGTCTTCAACTATAAATAGGTAAGAAAGAATTCCTGTTCCACATGATTGAAGATTTTGTATTCGCTCATACTGTTTCATTTTGTCTCTTGCCGTAATGAAAATATTTGTACTGTAAATGAATACAGTAATATATAGGCTTTGAAATAGTGTGTTTCTTTGGTATTTCATTAAAAATAGTTTCATGTACAGATTTCCGGCCACCAAAAGTGGAACCGAGTGTAAGAAACACATAGAACATAGCAATCTGTCCTTAGTACGTATAGGTAAGCATCTCAAACATGAATATTATACTGAAAAGCTTTGATATGATATTTTGTAATAGTTGCTAGTTGTGGACGTAAGTTTACTGAGATACGTTTTGAACCTTTAATATCATTTTGACCAATTCAACATTATGACATGAAACAGTGTGATTTTATTATAAATGTTTGTAATTTCCACGTGTGTAAATAACTCTATATCTAAGATGACCAAATTTTTAATTAATCTTATACAAAATGGTGATAATTCACGTTATACGCATCCTTCGTTAAGTTTGTCATTGTACGGCGTCATTAAGGGCTCGGGTATGAACGTTTGGACGGTATTTATTTTGGGACATTAGAGCACATCAGACTTATCGAATTGCATTCAGAATACGAAGAATGTCATTCTGATATCAAATAATTTTGATTTTTGAAATTCGCAATTTAATACACATTTTATGGCAAATCATTAAAATTGATATTTTTGATATTTAACAGTACTTGAAGTAAACTTTATAAATCTGATGATTTATACTTAAAGTGTATGTAGGTGGGGTGAAAAGCCGACGATCAATTGAAAATTTTGACCTTTCGTATTGAAGATATGGATTTTTTCCCCAAAACACCAAAATAAATTAGTTCTTTTTGGGAAAAAATCCATATCTTCAATATGAAAGGTCAAAATTTTCAATTGACCGTCGGCTTTTCCTCCTGCTACATACACTTTAAGAATATATCATTAGATTTATATAATTTACTTCGAGGACTGTTATATATCAAAAGATTGAAAAATATCAAATTTTTATAATTTGTCATAAAATTTATATATATTGTAATTTTCAAAAATGAAAATTATTTGATATCAGAAAGACATGCTTCGTATTCAGAATGCAATTCGATAGGTCTGAGATGCTCTCATGTCCAGCAAAAAATACTGTCGAAACGCAATAAACGCTAATTTTAGGTCCCTTAATTGAGAGGTGTCACGCTTTATTGAACGGTGAAACTAAACCAAATATCAGGAAATTACAGAAAAAGAGCGGAAAGTTACATGTACAATCATAAAGTCCCATTCACACAGCAAACACATAACGTTTTCGACATCATTCGCAAAAGGTTGTCAGAAAACGATTAAATGTCGGGTTATATAAAGGGTATATTAAGAGTATAAAACGTTTTCATAACCTTAAAAACATTTTTTGATAATCTACTGCTCAGCAAACAAAAATGTTTTACAGAAAACGTTTAAATGTCGGGTTATATAAATGGTATAAAAACGTTTTAATAACATTCCAAAAACATTCTTGAAAACTTGATACAAAACTTTCTAAACAGAATGTTATTTTGGGGTTGAAAAAATATTTTACGAAAAATGTTTGCCCAAAATATTTGCAATACCGTTTTAAAAACGTTTTCATGACCTTTATATAACATTTAAATGTTATTAAACGGTTTTGAAAAAAAAAACATTTTAAGAACATTTCTGTGTTTGCTGGGTTCAAATATTTCAACATATTATATTTACGTATTGTTGAAATCCAACACAACAAGGTGCTAATTGACAATTCTTCTTCCCCCTGCTTGAACATTGAATGGAGGCATATATGTACACCGGATGACCATGGCCAGGGATTTACATGTGACTGCGCAACAGAATTCATTGGATCAACCTGCTTATTTTGCCAATGATTTTAATTTCTCTAATTTGTTTGTTTGTTTTCAATCCTCAGTAGATCCGTGTAATCCACCCTGCGAGCCTGGAAGCACGTGTCTACCGACGGAATATGGATACCAATGTGTGGGTAAGTATGTAAAAGTATATGTACACCCACCCATATTGCATACACCCACCAAAGTATACCATGCCCACGCACACAAATGCAAAAGTTAGTTACCCAGCAAACACAAAACGTTTTTAAAAAAAAAGTTATATTTTGGCTTTTGGTTTAGGTAAAAACGTTTTAATAACATTAAAATGTCGGGTTATATTAAGGTCATGATAACGTTTTAAAACGTTTTGTATGAAAACACACTACAACAATATTTTGAACGTACAAAAATGTTTGCAAAAATAGTTTACAATAACATTTTTTGAAAACATTTCAAAATATTGTTGTAGTGTGTTTTCATACCTACAACAATATTTTGAACGTACACAAATGTTTGCAAAAATAGTTTACAATAACATTTTTTGAAAACATTTCAAAATATTGTTTTAAAACGTTTTGTATGAAAACACACTACAACAATATTTTGAACGTACAAAAATGTTTGCAAAAATAGTTTACAATAACATTTTTTGAAAACATTTCAAAATATTGTTGTAGTGTGTTTTCATACCTACAACAATATTTTGAACGTACAAAAATGTTTGCAAAACTTACCTGTTTCTTCAGAACTAGATCCAGAATTAGATCCAGAACTAGATCCAGAACCAGAACCAGATCCAGATCCAGATCCAGAACCAGATCCCGAACCAGATCCAAAATTAGATCCAGAACCAGATCCAGAATTAGATCCAGAATTAGATCCAGAACCAGATCCAGATCCTTTTTTCTTAGCCATTACAGAAGTAACAGCTGCTAAAAGTAGTAACAAGACCAAAACTCGTGCGTTGTTCATTTTGGAAATGCCGTTCTGATTCCTCCAAGTCAGTTCAATCCTTGTCTCTAAATGTAAAAGAAATGAAACATATTTCTAACAAGCCATCGGAGAACACTATTTAATTAAATATATTTTGGGGATTTTTAGGAACAGACAAATAATTTGACATGCTTTTTAGTGAATTTGTAGCATGTTTAGTATTTGCCCACTGTATGATCATGTCACGGGGTTCAAAAATAGCTTAGCAGACAACATGTTTGAATACAGCAGGCCTACCCGAATAAAACACTTGAGAATGTTCTTGCAATCTTATTGGTTCTTACCCGTGTGATATGGCACGATATCACACACTCTAGCGCGTGCGTGTCGACGCTAACTGACATCCATATTCTAAACATAACGTTTCTAAACACATTCTTGCCTTCACTTTCTAAACGTTTTTTGCAGTGTATGACTACCTTTACTAAATCGCACAAGATTAGCTAAATCATATTATTTATGAAATTTTGCTACACAATAATGGTAACTCTAAATTGATACAAGTTTAACTGATATTCAGATTTTGTTGGCTTGTTTCTTGAATAATAGATACCATGTAGGCCTATTTATACTGCAATGCTCTGCATGCCACCCATAGCTTTGAGATATGTTCCCAAAATATCAAAAGCTATCTTAAGAACCACTGAACCAATACCAGACTTGTTTGTACTCGTGTTAATGCATTTATCATGCTGATTCCAAATATGGTCATGAAAGTTTACAATTCTGAAATTTTTGAATTTGAAAAAGAAATTGCATTTGTCGTCTGCAGTCGACACCCGCATGGAGGGAGCTAAAAATCCAACTATGGTTTACCACTCTGCGAGCTAGTAAAGTCTTAAATTACATGTGTATAGAACATGTAGTTTGTTCTTTAAGAACTGTCTACATAAATAACAAACACACCTGTGGTTATAGATCCGGGTTTCCTTATTCCATATATACCAGGACTAAATCCAACCAGCACCCTTACTCCGATATGCTATATCTGTAAATGATATGGGCGGAACTTATTACAAATGGTTACAAATGTCAAACTCAAGAAGTAGGCGGGTAGCGTACCTAGTTGAATGATTTTCAATACACATATCAACAGTTAACTGTACAAGTCACCGATTCGGTAAACAACTTTCTATGAACCCAAACAAACCCAAATCAAACAATGTATCGTAAAATGTGTGCATTTTATTTTCATAATAATGTCATAATAATGTCGTTTACACCGTTCTTGCACTGACCCAACGATTTGACTTGTTGGGAAAAGGGAGTATGTTTTCCTACAATTGTAGTTACAAAATTTCAAGACTTGGCACAAGTATAAGCATTCAAAATCTTGAAAATATTACTGTTAATTTGACTATTTTTGGTTGATTTTAATAATAACTCACTATAAATGAGTACCATAGCTCACAGAAGTAGGCCTCTATGTGCCAAATTGGCAAGGGTTGAATGGACAGATGTTGTGTTGAGAGACAGAAAGGGTGGAATCATTCCACTCCATTTAACCTAAATCATGTTTTTTATAAAGAGTGAAAATCTGCTTGACACCACACCCCTTCATAAACTAACTACTGCGGATAGCACACCAATTCACTCTACTGCTGATATCACACTACTTCATCAACTATCTACTGCTGATATCACACTATACTTCATCAACTTTATAAGAAGTAGTTCTTCAACTCCCTACTCCTGACAGCACACTAATACTTCATCAACTATCTACTGCTGATAGCATGCTACTTCATACACTATCTACTACTGATAGCATACCACTTTATCACTATCAGGTACACTACTTCATCAACTATCTCAACTATCAACTGCTGACAGCACACTACTTCATCAACTCTACTGCTGACATCAAACTATCAACCATCTACCACTAATAGCACACTACTTCATCAACTATCTATTACTGATAACACACTACTTCATCAACTATCTATTACTGATAACACACCACTTAATTAACTATCTACTGCACTACTTCATTACTACTGACAGCAAACAAATTCATCAAGTATCTACTGCTGATAACACATTACTTACATCAACTATCTACTACTGATAGCACACTATTTCATCTACCACCAATAGCTAATCACTTCATCAACTCTATACTACTGATAACCCAGCAAACACAAAAACGTTTTAAAAACGTTTTAAATAAGTTATATTTTGGCTTTTAATTTAAATAACATTAAAATGTCGGGTTATATTAAGGTCATGATAACGTTTTAAAACGTTTTGTATTAAAACACACTACAACAATATTTTTAAATGTTTTCAAAAAATGTTATTGTAAAACTATTTTTTGCAAACATTTTTGCCAAATATTGTGTCAATACTTAAATAACATTATGTTAAAATATTTGAACCCAGCAAACACAGAAATGTTCTTAAAATGTTTTTTACAAAACCTTTTAATAACATTTAAATGTCGGGTTATATAAAGGTCGTGAAAACATTTTAAAAACGTTATTGTAAATATTTTGGGCAAACATTTTTTGCAAAATATTTTTTCAACTCCAAAATAACATTCTGTTTAGAATGTTTTGTATCAAGTTTTCAAGAATGTTTTTGGAATGTTATTAAAACGTTTTTATACCCTTTATATAACCCGACATTTAAACGTTTTTTGTAAAACATTTTTGTTTGCTGAGCAGTAGATTATCAAAAAATGTTTTCTAAGGTTATGAAAACGTTTTATACTCTTAATATACCCTTTATATAACCCGACATTTAAACGTTTTCTGACAACCTTTTATAACCTTTTGCGAATGATGTCGAAAACGTTTTGTGTTTACTGGGAACACACTACTTCATCAATTTAGAAACCTGACAGCACATTATTTCATCAACTACCTACTGCTGATAGCACACAACTTCATCAGCTATCTACTACTGATAGCTCACTACTTCATCAACTATCTACTGCTGATAGCTCACTACTTCATCAACTATCTACTGTTGATAGCACACAACTTCATCAACTATCTACTGCTGATAACACACTACTTCATCAGCTATCTACTGCTGATAACACACTACCTCATCAACTATCTACTGCTGATAGCACACTACTTCATCAACTATCTACTGCTGATAGCTCACTACTTCATCAACTATCTACTGTTGATAGCACACAACTTCATCAACTATCTACTGCTGATAACACATTACTTACATCAACTATCTACTACTGATAGCACACTACTTCATCAACTATCTACTGCTGATATCACACTACTTCACCAACTATCTACTGCTGATAGCACACTACTTCATCAGCTATCTACTGCTGATAGCTCACTACTTCATCAACTATCTACTGTTGATAGCACACAACTTCATCAACTATCTACTGCTGATAACACATTACTTACATCAACTATCTACTACTGATAGCACACTATTTCATCTACCACCAATAGCTAATCACTTCATCAACTCTATACTACTGATAACACACTACTTCATCAATTAGAAACCTGACAGCACATCAACTATCTAATGTTGATAGCACACAACTTCATCAACTATCTACTGCTGATAACACACTACTTCATCAACTATCTACTGCTGATAGCTCACTACTTCATCAACTATCTACTGTTGATAGCACACAACTTCATCAACTATCTACTGCTGATAACACACTACTTCATCAACTATCTACTGCTGATAGCACACTACTTCATCAACTATCTACTGCTGATACCACACTACTTCATCAACTATCTACTGCTGATAGCTCACTACTTCATCAACTATCTACTGTTGATAGCACACAACTTCATCAACTATCTACTGCTGATAGCACACTACTTCATCAACTATCTACTGCTGATAGCACACTACTTCACCAACTATCTACTGCTGATAGCACACTACTTCATCAGCTATCTACTGCTGATAGCTCACTACTTCATCAACTATCTACTGTTGATAGCACACAACTTCATCAACTATCTACTGCTGATAACACATTACTTACATCAACTATCTACTACTGATAGCACACTACTTCATCAGCTATCTACTGCTGATAGCTCACTACTTCATCAACTATCTACTGTTGATAGCACACAACTTCATCAACTATCTACTGCTGATAACACACTACTTCATCAACTATCTACTGCTGATAGCACACTACTTCATCAACTATCTACTGCTGATACCACACTACTTCATCAACTATCTACTGCTGATAGCTCACTACTTCATCAACTATCTACTGTTGATAGCACACAACTTCATCAACTATCTACTGCTGATAGCACACTACTTCACCAACTATCTACTGCTGATAGCACACTACTTCATCAGCTATCTACTGCTGATAGCTCACTACTTCATCAACTATCTACTGTTGATAGCACACAACTTCATCAACTATCTACTGCTGATAACACATTACTTACATCAACTATCTACTACTGATAGCACACTACTTCATCAGCTATCTACTGCTGATAGCTCACTACTTCATCAACTATCTACTGTTGATAGCACACAACTTCATCAACTATCTACTGCTGATAACACACTACTTCATCAACTATCTACTGCTGATAGCACACTACTTCATCAACTATCTACTGCTGATACCACACTACTTTATCAACTATCTACTGCTGATAGCTCACTACTTCATCAACTATCTACTGTTGATAGCTCACTACTTCATCAACTATCTACTGCTGATAGCACACTACTTCATCAGCTATCTACTGCTGATAGCTCACTACTTCATCAACTATCTACTGTTGATAGCACACAACTTCATCAACTATCTACTGCTGATAGCTCACTACTTCATCAACTATCTACTGTTGATAGCTCACTACTTCATCAACTATCTACTGCTGATAGCACACTACTTCATCAGCTATCTACTGCTGATAGCTCACTACTTCATCAACTATCTACTGTTGATAGCACACAACTTCATCAACTATCTACTGCTGATAACACATTACTTACATCAACTATCTACTGCTGATAGCACACTACTTCATCAGCTATCTACTGCTGATAGCTCACTACTTCATCATTTATCTACTGTTGATAGCACACAACTTCATCAACTATCTACTGCTGATAACACATTACTTACATCAACTATCTACTACTGATAGCACAGTATTTCATCTACCACCAATAGCTAATCACTTCATCAACTCTATACTACTGATAACACACTACTTCATCAATTAGAAACCTGACAGCACATTACTTCATCAACTATCTAATGTTGATAGCACACAACTTCATCAACTATCTACTGCTGATAGCTCACTACTTCATCAACTATCTACTGCTGATAGCACACTACTTCATCAGCTATCTACTGCTGATAGCACACTACTTCATCAACTATCTACTGCTGATAACACACTACTTCATCAGCTATCTACTGCTGATAGCTCACTACTTCACCAACTATATCTACTGCTGATAACACACTACTTCATCAACTATCTACTGTTGATAGCACACAACTTCATCAGCTATCTACTGCTGATAGCTCACTACTTCATCAACTATCTACTGCTGATACCACACTACTTCATCAGCTATCTACTGCTGATAGCTCACTACTTCACCAACTATATCTACTGCTGATAACACACTACTTCATCAACTATCTACTGTTGATAGCACACAACTTCATCAACTATCTACTGCTGATAGCTCACTACTTCACCAACTATCTACTGCTGATAGCACACTACTTCATCAACTATCTACTGCTGATAGCACACTACTTCATCAACTATATACTGCTGATAGCACACTACTTCATCAACTATCTACTGCTGATAGCTCGCTACTTCATCAACTATCTACTGTTGATAGCTCACTACTTCATCAACTATCTACTGCTGATAGCACACAACTTCATCAACTATCTACTGCTGATAGCTCACTACTTCACCAACTATCTACTGCTGATAGCACACTACTTCATCAACTATCTACTGCTGATAGCACACTACTTCATCAACTATATACTGCTGATAGCTCACTACTTCATCAACTATCTACTGCTGATAGCTCACTACTTCATCAACTATCTACTGCTGATAGCTCACTACTTCATCAACTATCTACTGCTGATAGCACACTACTTCATCAACTATCTACTGCTGATAGCTCACTACTTCATCAACTATCTACTGCTGATAGCTCACTACTTCATCAACTATCTACTGCTGATAGCTCACTACTTCATCAACTATCTACTGCTGATAACACACTACTTCATCAACTATCTACTGCTGATAGCTCACTACTTCATCAACTATCTACTGCTGATAGCACACTACTATCAACTATCTACTGCTGATAGCTCACTACTTCATCAACTATCTACTGCTGATAGCTCACTACTTCATCAACTATCTACTGCTGATAGCACACTACTTCATCAAGACTCAGCTGGTCTCCACTATGAGATCAGGTCTCCTATTTTACTCCTGGAAAAAGAAAAGTTTTGTCTTTTCGAAACGTCTGGTTTTTAACCCTGTTTATATATTTTGTGTTACTCCCCCATTGGATGTTGTGTCATATTTTCCCTGTTTCTAATTTTATCCATTGCTAGTGTGGCACAGTTGTATCCATTGGTTCTCTGCTGGTAAGTTGGAACAGATTTGACCTGTTTTTATAAAAATAAAAAATAAACTGGAATCTTTTATCCTAATTTTGAATAAAAATGCATTTGTATCAGGGATTCTGTGAATTATTCTAATTTAGATTTTTTTTTTTAATTCGCGATAAAATACAAATTTTAAGACAAATTATTAAAATTGTATATTTCTGTGACTTTCGATATTTAACAGTCCTCAAAGTAAACTTTCTAAATCTAATGATATGAACTTAAAGTGTATGTAGCGGGGATGAAAACCGACAATCAATTTTTTTGGTGTTTTGGGGATAATAAAGGTTTCTTTCAACATGGAATAGAGGTTATTTGATCATGATAAAAGAGTCCACTAATGCAATCATATGTGTATGAATGGAAAGTTGGCCAAATAGGCTTCAACATAAAGATTCCAAGTTTTAAGATTTTTTTCTCAAAATATCAAGCGCGATCTCAAGAACGACTGAATCAATTCTGGACTTGTTTATACTCATTTTAATGCATTTTTCATGTTGATTCCAAATATCATCATGATAATACACAATTGTGAACGTTTTGAGTTTTTATAGAAAATTTGGAATTTGTCGTCTGCAGTCGACACCCGCGTTGTGAGAGTTAACTCAAGATTATGCTTATAATTTATTTTCCAATATGTTTTGAATATTCGTACTCACTAGTAGCTGGTTATACATGTGTATGTGTTGCCAAATGTGACGACCCTTGTACAGACATTATAAACATCTAAAAAAAAAGTAACTAACCCCCCTTAATTTATGGCCATTTAAAAACGGGCGATTGTATTACAAATCTGTCAAATGCGTTGGAAGCTGAATTTATTTCTGTACATTTGTAGCAATTGACTAAATATTGACGTCACAGCGTTCATTTAAATCAATGTAACCCAAGATTTGAAAGTTGCGGTAAATTCTATTGATTTGTATTCAGTATAATGGAAGGAAATCTGTGTAATGATATCTGAGTGTTTTTGTATTGTGCAACTTTCTAATCTGGACTATCGTATCAAATGAAGTTTCAAAATGCGCAGAAATAAATTCTGCTTCCAACGCATTTTACAGATTTGTAATACAATAGCCAGTTTTTGAATGATGGCCATTATTTAAGGGGGGTAGTTATTTTTTGAGATGTTTATAAATTATACAAAAGCAAGTCAGTGTGCGGTAGACCGAAATAAAATGCGGGTTGAAACAGGCGGCGAGTGGCATGATCAAGCCGGCAACTTGTGAAACCGCCCGGCCGTATGGTATTTTCCATATACTCGGTTAGTTTTGTGGGGTTCATTATCGAACCCCAACGGTTTTAACTTGTATTTATATTATTTATTAACATAGGCCTACTTGTTTGTGATATTTCAAGCGTTTTAAAATTTCTAAATAATCCCATTTAATTACACGGTTGACGATGAAAATTTACTGAATTTAGAGAATGCACGGCGACCACCACCTGGATTGAAATATGTGAAGAATTAAGGTGAAGGTTAAGCAGCTCACATTGTATTTTTCTTTACAATTGTAAATGAATTCTGGGAAATGAACTTGGGGAGAAAAAGGGAATTTAGCCTACCTCAACATCACAATGTCACATAATAATAGTTTCTACCAAACAATTCTCTCGTAAAGCCCACACATTTTGGCAGTGTATCAAAGTTGTGAGTAATGAAAATGACATTTGGAAAATCAACATTTAAGGTCCAAATTCATACTTGAGGTTAGCAACAACTTTAAACTGTTGCGATTTGGTAGTTCACAGCATCTTGCGAATGGTAGTGAGCTTTGGCAAAAATTGTATTGCTCAATCCATAGCGAGCTTGTAGAAGAATCTAAATATCACAGATATACTTTTGTACGTCCTGTGGTTCTTGAGTTATGTTGTAAAAAGGGCTGAAACAACAACACTTTTGTTGTAAAACGCAGACAACTCATTAGCAGCAATAAATTAAGCAAGTTTTCAAAGTATATGATTTGTAGAATGAACTTTTACAAAAGATAAAAGTGTTATTTTTCAATAATATATTGATTTAGATAATGAAAATCGATTTTTCGGTTGCTTCAACCAACAATACCTCGTCTACCCTTAAGTTATATTGCCAAAACTCTCTATGCATGAGTATAGGCTACTGATAATTTGTTATGCATAATAATAGCAAATTTATGTATTTTATCAAGTTCATAAAATTACATGTATAAACATGGATGCCTCACAAAATTTTACCCTTTCCCTAATTTTTCTGAGGCTGTGAAACAGTGAAAAACGTAATGGGTCATTTTGTAATATTGCACTGGCCTAATGAGATTGAAATTTAAACTCTACATTGACTCTTAATTTCAATCGCATGGTTCAAATATTAATATCAAAAATTATTTTGACAAAGAATTCTGTGCAATGTTTGCATATTTTACCATATACCAATTTAATGGGAAAAGATTAATTATTTAGATTTTGTATTTTTAATGCCAAATTCACTCCCCACTTTTCATTGTCACCCAGGCCAAGCTATCTAGCTAGAGCACTGCATGTACTTTTTCTATACTTTGTAACCAATGACATTGCCAGGGGCTAGGGGGCAACTAACCCCCTGTGAGAAGCCTTGTCTCCCCTCTTGCCCCTTTGTGAGATGCTGGCCACCCTGATATTTAGGATTTAAGGCTTTTTGTACATTTTGTCCAATTTTGAACCATTGAAAGTTCCTTTAACCCCCCTGAAAAAAGCCCTTGGTATTCGTCGTCCTTTTGAAAGAACACCAAAAAGAGGTGGATAAACTTGAAAGCAAACAATATACTCGAGCTAGCCGAAAATCATCTATCACAGACATTCACAAGTCAGCTATCACCGACCATGTCATAGGCGTAGATGGGGGATTTATCCCCCCCCCAATATTTTACCAGGCGGTATGCTCCATACAATCACCCCCCCAATGTTGACGCCTGAATATGGGTTTCTGATCAAATTAACCTCATATTTGCCCATTTTAGCCCCAAAAGTGCACATTTATTCCGCTTTTGCACCATATTTCATCAGTTTAGCTTCAAAATAGCAAAATTTTTCCAACCCCCCCCCCATGTCAAAAACAAATCTACGCCACTGGACCATGTAGCCTCTTTCAATCATGTTTTTCAGAAGAAATTGGTATTTTTTGGATTGGTATTTGTTTTGGGGTGCATCGAGCTCACGTACCGCCCCCCCCCCCACGGCTATAGCTTTGCTTAGTATACAATCAAATGTTTGAATTACTAGAAAATGAGTCATCGAAATTAAATCACGCGATATGCTTACCCATAAACTTGTATATTAATAATGAAGATAAAGGAATGTCTATATCTTTTTGCAAAAAAATAATTTGTTTTCATAATCAGTCTACAGCTCCAAAACATTCTTGTATGAATTGTATGGATTCAAATACCAGTGTTATGAACAATAGTAAAAGTAAAATAGTGTTTAAACTTGACAGATCAACAAGCTATTCAGTGTATCCTTTATGTAGAATAATATTCAATGAGAATTTAGTGAATAATGTCTTTACTTTGTGATCATGATCACATTTATAATATTTATAAATTAGACATACAAGCAATATGTTCAGTAAACATCCTTCTGTATATAGCAAGAAACCAACATACTTGACTATAGGCCTAAATGATTGTGAATCCAGCTTTTCTGGGTTTTTTTTTATTCCTGTCATCATATTGGTTTTTGAGATGAGAATTTAGTGAATAATGTCTTTACTTTGTGATCATGATCACATTTATAATATTTATAAATTAGACATACAAGCAATATGTTCAGTAAAACATCCTTCTGTATATAGCAAGTAAACCAACATACTTGACTATAGGCCTAAATGATTGTGAATCCAGCTTTTCTGGGTTTTTTTTTATTCCTGTCATCATATTGGGTTTTTTATTAACTTGTGTATACTGTTTTGTATGTCTTTTTATATTTTGATGGAAAATAGAATTTTGGCATTCACTTAGAATGATACTTGTCTTGTCAACTTTAAGCCATAATGTATGACTTCAATCCAATTTAAATTGTGTTATTCTTGACTCAGAATGCTTAAATAATATTAGTAATAACTGTCAGGAAAGATTTTTGTCCACATTAGGCCGAAATAACAAGGCAAAGTGAAACATTTCATGTACATATCCTTAAAACTTTTGAATCCATGCTTTCTTCAAATGTTTTCAGCTTTGACAGCCAGTTGCCATGGCAATTGCCATGAGCATGAAAGTTAGTCTTAAAAACACAGTGGTCAATCTGTCATCCTAACCAGCTGGACTTCACTTGAGTCACCATACTATATGCCCTCTGGCAATTCCAGCCCTGAAACTCACTCCCCTGCCCAGCTGACCTCCAGAGCACCAGGAATGCGTTGACATGTAAAAGGTCAAACATCAGCAGGTGTCGAGGTATATAAGATCAAATTATGAAATCCAATATCAGAAAATGAAACCAGTGAAACAAAATTAATTACCCTCGCTTTTCTCTAATCGAGGGTAATTTTGCTAAAAGTTCTTTAAGGACCCGTCGACGAAATGAGAAACCTATATTGGCTAGATTGGCGGGATAACGAAGCATTCTGGGGGCGAGGGACTTTAAAATGTCTGAATATGACATTATGTCAAAATGTCTCTGCACATACAGCAAATTTGGCTGATTCCCTTCACGTTGGGACATGTTCAAACATTATAGATATGCCAATTTTTTTTTTGAAAAATATTAACCAGTTTCATATTATAAGATTATGGCTGTAAGGGGGTACTACACCCATGTGGTAAATTTGTGACTATTTTTGCATCTTTCTCAAAAAATAATTACACACTGGTAACAAAAGCTATGTATATTATTGGGGCAAGGAATTCCATTACTACACTGAAATGTCAGCAACTTAAGACAAGCGGTTAAGTATATATGATTGGAAACGAGGTACATCCTAGCGGTACCTTATTTCTGATCATAAATAACAAACCACTTGTCTTGGGTCACTGAAATTCCAGTGTAGTAATTGGATTTTTGCCCCTATAATATACATAACTTTTGTTACCACTGTCTTATTAGTTTTTGTGAAAATGCAAAAATAGACACAAATTTATCGAGCGGTGTAGTACCCCCTTAAGAACAACATTATTAATCAAATGTCTGTTTCACCATATTGCAAAAGTTGATATTGATGATAACAATAATGATGACAATGATACCAATGATGATGATGATCATGATGATGATTATGATGAAGACGTTGATGAAGATGATGATAATGATGATGAAGAAAAAGAAGACAATGATGATAATGATGATAAAGGGTATAATTCAAATGGAGGCACATACCGGTATTCAGATAACCCCATTTCAAATTCATACTCCCTGTGTGGGAGATTAAGGTCATGTCTTCCACATGGGGTATGTGCATTTCAACTGCAAAGCCCAATTCATCATTGCTATTTAAAACCGTGTTGTGGAAAGATATTGGTACCATAAATGGAACTTTAAGGCGGGTCAGAGCTTTTTAGACTATATTTTCCCAGTTTGGGTATTTTGCATAAATAATACAGTTCATTTCTGCAGGGCAATACAGTACATTGATCTGATCTATTTCCATAATCGCAGTTATTGAGTTATAACAAATAGAAGACTAAAACGAATACTTTCGCAATTTCCCACCTCCCAAAAATATCATGCACATGGGGTGCAGTGAGTGTGGGCTATATTTTTCTCAATTAGAGACGAAGCACTGCTAACTCAGGCACCGCTCCGACTCGACTTGATATTCATTAGATTTCACATCTAGGGATCAAAATTAGTATTGCATTCTAAACACTTGCAATGACATTCATACCTATTATTTACCTGTTCAGTTTGTGAATGACCATGAAGTTTCATAAAAGAAATCACGTCAGTCATAAAAGAGTTCATTATATATTTCTCATGAATACAATCTATTAAGGGACCATTATGCCACTCTCTCCAAAAATGTGGACTATACTGGTGGTATTATGCCAAAATGCGTACGTCAACAAGATTCTATCAAAAATTCGTCTCTATATTACAAATATGTTCCTACAGCAAATTATATCAAATTGCATACAGATCCATGATAGCCAGAGGTCACGGTGATTGTAAGTGCATGGCTTAGCCAGATTTTTCGAACTGGGGGGGGGGGGTGGCGGTGTCATAAACTTGTCAATGTACCAACAGAAACAGATGCAAACAGACTAGATTGGCTCATGGAAACACAGATGATATCTTACCCTTCCCAGAATCCTTCAACATCCTAGACCATTTTCTCAGGGGGGGGGGGGGTGTCGAGAAATAAATTTTGCTGGTGTATGACCTGAATTACCGTTTGCCGGTCCCTGGGCACGGCAACATGATTTCCACCCCTGGCTCATCGGATAGAAGACACCCCTCCTACAACTGTAACACCTTGTGTTACCTAAGTGTTTTCCAAGCTGTCACATTTGCAAGGGACGAAAGGATGCGGCAGGAAACGGAGACTAGCGACCAAATCCGGACGTTGTCTGGGCGATGAGTGACGAAGTCTCGACGGAGCCCGACAACAAGCAACGAGGTCAGACGGCTGGCAGCGGATTTGCTTGCGGCAAGGAACGGCAGCTGACGGTGGATTGCGGTGATGATGACGTGACTCAGCAGCCGACATCAAAGCCTGTGTGTGTGCGGGTCGTATAGTCCCCTTTGGCGTTCCCACTCTTCACAACGTTCTGATCATCCACTCGAAAATATCAATATCAATAATAATCAAAAATATTAACATCGATATCAACAATAATCAAAAATAGTAAAATCAATATCAATAATAATACAAACTATTAATATCTATATCAATAATAATCAGGATTATTAACATCAATATCAATAATAATAAAAAATATTACACATATCAATAATAAACAAAAATAGTAAAATCAATATCAATAATAATCCAAACTATTAATATCTATTTCAATAATAATCAAAAATATCAACATCAATATCAATAGTAATCAAAAATATGACACATATCAATAATAATAAAAAATTATATAAATATCAATAATAATCAAAAATAGTAAAAGCAATATCAATAATAATCTAAACTATTAATATCATCAATATTAATCAAAAAAATTAATATCGATATCAATAATAATCAAAAATATTACACATATCAATAATATTCAAAAATATTACACATATCAATAATAATCAAAACTATTAATATCTTTATCAATAATAATCAAAAATATTACCATCAATATCAATAATAATCAAAATATTACACATATCAATAATAATATAAAAAACCAATACAAATATCAATAATAATCAAAAAAGTAAAATCAGTATAAATAATAATCTAAACTTTTAATATCTATATCAATAATAATCAAAAATATTAACATCAATATCAATTACTATAAACAAAGATATTAATATCAATATCAATTAGGCCTATTATAATCAAAGATATTAATATCAATATCAATAATAATAAAAAATATTACACATAAATAAAAAATAATCAAAAAAATTAATATAAATATCAATAGGAATCAAAATATGAAAATCAATATTAATAATAATCCAAACTATTATATCAATATCAATATATCAATAATGATCAAAAATATTATCATCAATATCAATAATAATACAAAATGTTAATATCAGTATCAATAATAATCAAAAATATTAACATCAATATCAATAACAATATAAATAATAATCAAAAATATTAATATTTTTGATTATTATTGATATTATTTTCTTTTTATATGAACTTTAAAATTGCATCGTGCCGGGTAGTCTATTGAAATCGAAGTGACGTTTACCAACGAAATTGTGACGACCTCAAAACGACAAGACACGGCTTCGCACGGTATGGAAACGTCAAAGAAATGAGGGTTGCGGTCTCCAACGAAATCTGAACGGAATCACAACTGATTCTTTTGCCGTCACAAAATTTTTAACATGTTGAAAATTTGCCGACGAACGCGACGAATAATTGCGGCCGTCTGCGGTCGCTAACGGATTCGTCAGCGACAACTAACGGCAACACAGTCACGATGAGTGGCGGTAAATTCAAAATTGCAATTCGCAGCTTAACGTCGCTTGCCGTTCATCCCTATTCGTCACAGTGTGACCGGGCCTTAAGTTAGGGTTGAGGGGGTCGGGCAGGGACAGCTAGTCTATTAGTCCGAGAGGGTCATTATTCCGAACAGGATAAAAGTTATAGTTTCGTCAATTTACGTTAAAATTAGAGTTAAAATTATGGTCAGGGGTGGCACTACAAGGGGGAGGGGCAAATCATTTTCTTAACCCCCAAATAAATAATTTCATGACCCACTCCTTCCGAAGAAAATGACAGCCCCCTAAGTTCCCTGTCCTCACGTGCAAAAATTATCAAATAACACCATCGGCAGCTACACAGTTCGGACCTTAATGCCCGTAAGAATCCCATTACGTCATCGATAAGGCCAATTGACACGCCCATTTAGCACAAAATAATGAACTTATAAGTTTTTATATCAGCTTTAATGGTAACTCCGGCCCTGGCTCCATTGCCAATCTCCATCAGTGCTGATGAAGGGCGCGATGCGGAGGGGTGATAGGATGCGCACATTACATATTTTGTCAATCTTTATTATTAGTTCTTTGTCCACATCACCTTAATGCGCCTGGTCAACATCATTGTAGGCCCACAATATACCGGCCCAATATGGCCTATTTTACGAACTTATTGTAGTTTTTTCCCCTTTCTCTCATCTGATGAGAGAGACACATCACATACTGACCCCTCTTCCACCTCTCCCCCTCACGCTACTCTCTCTCCTCCTCCTCTCTCTCTCTCTCTCTCTGTTCCCCTGTCCCGCTCTCTTTCTCTTCATCTCGTCCCCCCTCCTCTCTCTCTCTCTCTCTCCTCTCTCTCCCCCTCTCTATAAATATATGCTGGTATGAAAAGTATTTTCCCGGTTTAGTTCAGAAACCTTAAGATGATTTAGGTCCCATAGTTCAATCAGACTTTCGTTATACATAGTGATATTAAACTTTTACTTAATGTTATGCTTCTTCTTCCTAAGAGGCTAGTGATACGTAAGTAGATATAAAAGGGGAGTTCTAGCACCTGTAATTTGCCTGTCATCTATCACCTGTAATTTGCCCGCTGTAAACATGCCCATGTCATTTCGACCCTACCTTGCTTCCTGCAATAGGACATACTTTTAATCCCAAGAAAGTCAACACATAAACCCCATTCATCCACTTGACTGAATAGAGCTGAATACACAGTCCATTCATAGACTTGTCACCTACCAATCAATAGAGATAAACCAATGAACCATTTTGGTATAATTTTACAGCTTATTGTCTAGTGCTTACATTTTTGTTCAAATCATAAAATGTCAAAAATGCGTCTTGTTCCTGGTTTTGTCAGAGCGGGTCACAAATGTGTTCTAACCCGTGATAATTAGAGCACTGTCAAAACAGTGCCAGGTAGTGACTGGGCCGCCGAGTGCTAATATATATTTATTTTGGAAGGTTCGTGTTTGTTTTAAATTTTGGGGCGTTTTTCCAAAATTTGATATTTTTGGTGATATTACAAAAAAGCGACATGCCAAAGACAACTCTTTGGGCACATAGTTTGTTATTGTTATTGCAGTTCTTTTCCACATACCTACGTTAACATTCGATTGGGTGATGTACTAATATTATATATTTTATGACTGCAATTTGGCGTTTTCAATGCGTTTTACACGTATCATGAAAGCTTGTGTCTACATCTATTACTATACTTCTTTGGAAACGTTGACCTTTGACCATTCTTTGTATAACGCCCTGATATGACCTTGATATGTTCGCTTGATTGGGTACGTTATAGCATCCATTTCATTGAGTTGTTAGGACTTGGTCAGTAGATAATACTATACAGGGATACAATAGTTTAACATGGTGTGTGAGCATGGTGAAAGACTCATTATTGATTAGGCGCGGACATATTAAAGGCACAGGTCCTTTGCGTGTAGAGCAGAAAATTATAATAGAATGTGTGAATAGAATGTTTGGAATTTTGCAACTAAAATACTAACTGCATTCTGCATTATGTATTTATTTATTTATTTAGGCCTATGCCTATTTATTTATTTACTGACTTATTTATTTATTTTATTTATTTGGTATATTAGTTAGTAGGCCTATTTTAATAGTAATATTCCATGATAGGCCTACGTCGGTTTATTATTAATTGTTGATAACTTGACAACTTGATTAATTGATCGATTGATAGTCATTTCACATTATATTCCTAGTCTATAGGCCAATTTGAATAGCATCGTACATTAGATAAATAGACCTATCAGTATTGATTTATTCTATTCAGCAATATCAAAGATTACTATCAAACTTCTCATAGCTAATTGTCAGTTGGCTCAGTGGTAACGCAGTAGGTTTTACAACACGGAGGTCCCGGGTTCGATTCCCACCTCTGCCTTTTTTTTTGCAAGGCTGAGAAAAAAATGAAATATCAGCAAACTTATTTGGCGTTCGATCTGAGCTGGTCCTTTTCTGGTGGCTGTGTCTGTTACAGGCACACTCCCTCTGTATCCAAACCAGGTTCACGCTTATTACACCTCCCTTAAGCTTATGTAAATTATCAGCAGACGACTCGTTCCACGACGGTCGTCTCTTTGACATTGTGAATGTAAGTTTTTATGCAAGTCATCTGCCATTGTCTGTGTTGCCAGGGAATGTAGTTAAAATCTTAAAATTAAATCTGTGGCCATTTTTATAGAAAATAGAAAGCATTGGCATTGCATGATTATGTACATGTTCATGTCAATCATGACATGAATACTACTGTTTTTGGATTTTAATTCCTGAACGCGTACTCGAGAGTCTTGAGTTGACGCGCACACCACGACCTTGAAAATGTACGCTTGCCTTTGACTAGTTGATAATTAGTCAAGAGACTAATACAAGACTAATCGATTTTAGTGTATGACTAATAACGGACTAATTAATTTTGTGCTAGACTAATTATTTTCTGGATTAGTCAAATAAGACATAAGCTGAAGGACTAATTAATATTAGTCAATTCAAGAACTAATGACTAGTTATTTCTTAGTCAAATAAGACATAGCAAATGACTATTTTTTTTGTTTTTTGACCAACTTTCGTTTTCAGTGTGCTATGAAAACGATCCACATATGACGTCACGAGTCAACTCTTAAAACATACTGACTGCCCCTCGTATATTATAAGATATTTTAAGGTTTTAAATTTGGGTTCTCCAAAGCCTTGCATACATAAAGGGCGCACATAGATTTTTTTGGCAAATCAAAAGGGGGCAAGTGATTTTTAGCAGACCGTTTTGAGAATTCTACACATAAATAAATATTGCTCAACCCCTAATAATACCCAATTTTATTTAGTTTTTTGTTATTTTAAACTTGTGTTAATTTATTGTTGCATATAGTATTCCTGAGGGTGGCCTTACAGGAAATATCATTTTAGCTGTAGACTCTGGACTGCCCCTACATTTCAATTGACCGTAGACTCTGAACAAGGATAATAAAGAGAAAGGGATGATGGAATAGAAGGCCTTCTTGAAGTCAACGAAAGTAACTATCAAGGGGAGCTGGTATTCCTTAAAGCCTTCCATGGAATAGAAGGCCTTCTTGAAGTCAACGAAAGTAACTATCAAGGGGAGCTGGTATTCCTTAAAGCCTTCCATGGAATAGAAGGCCTTCTTGAAGTCAACGAAGGTAACTATCAAGGGGAGCTGGTATTCCTTAAAGCCTTCCTTGGAATAGAAGGCCTTCTTGAAGTCAACGAAGGTAACTATCAAGGGGAGCCCGGTATTCCTTAAAGCTTTCCATTATTCTTCTCAGTACATATATGGATCTGCTTCCTGGTCTGAAACCAGCCTGGTTGGTTCTCAGCAAGGGGTCTACATTAGGCCGGATTCAGTTTAAAAGTAGACTTGTTTCAAGTCCTTTGGCGTCCATAGTTAGTGAATGTGAAATTCATGGAAGCTTTGCCACATCTTCCAAAAATTTCTATTTCTTTCCATAGTTTTGAAGTTATCTATTCTTTCAAAATAATTATTTACTATCATAACTTTGTGAAAATCTATTTGACATTTGAATTGCTAGATAGTGGACTTTCTTATCATACTTGACCCCAGCTATGCATACTATGCACTGCAGGGGTAGTGTTTGAGCAAAATGCACACCATGACCACAAGGTATACTTCCTCCCTAGCTCATGTTGCCAGCGCAAAATTTCTGACCTGACTAAAAATCTGAGGGAGTCCAGCATATGGGTCCTGAGAAGAGCATGAATAGAGAAAAAGTAAGGAGGAAGACTTTAGCAGCTATGGACATTGAGTGATGTGCCTCTTTAGTTGGTCATCAAAGAAAGGTCCAATCTAAAGCTGCTACTTTGTTGGCTTTCATGGCGGCAATTGCCTTAACGGTCTCTTCACGAGTAGGCGGGTCAGCACAGATGGGGAGATGTTCTTGCGCTGGTGGGGTATACATGTAGTTCTGACAGACCCAAACCACTGTCATTGTTGAGCAATGAATTGAAGAAACTTCTCCACTCCTCGAGAAGTTCTTTATCACTTGAAGGAGCTGTGCCATCTCTCTTTTCGATTTTCACATTTCGCTTGGTGTTCTTTCCGGAGAGTGTGGATGATTTTCCAAGTAGCTGTATAGTTCCCAGTCTCATCAGCTGCTCTCAGCTCAACCATCTGTTAATTGAGTGCAGCAGCCTTGTCAACTTTATAGGCATCATTGAGACTGTTATTCATTTTCCTCCATCTTTTTCTTGATTGTGGGGATTTGCTTAGAGTAAATTTCTTCTTAGCCTTATCCAGGGCCGTCGCCATGGGGGGGGGGCGACACACACACCCCTGGCGATCTCTAAAAAAAAGGGAAAAGAGAGAAAGGAGAGAAGGGGAGGGAGAGGGAAGTGAGAGAGAATTGTATGAATGGTTTTGTGTTGGTTGAGTTGCGCCTTACTTTAGTTTGCCTATAATATTGTTTATTATTATGTTGTAGCATTTACTGTTGTACACATACCTAATACATCAGATACTACATTTTTTACATCCCATTTCAACTCCTGAAAATGGGAAAGGAGAAAAAACATTTTATTTGTCGTAGTTTGCATTCATTATTGTAAAGTTCAATTATATCTAATGTATTTAATGCTAAATGTTATAAATATGGTAAATGTAATTATTACATGGTGTCAAATCCTTCCAATTATATTTGGTTATCTGCACAGAACATTTCAAATTATTTGAAAAAATTGAAAAACTTGATCATTAAACCAGGGTACATTCGCCAAAAGACAACATTTTCGAGATTCTGTCCATAAAAATACACTTTTTAAAACTTATTATGGTATATACGCACTACGCAGTTGTGCAACACCTACGCTAAGTATGCTTTGCGTGATGCCAGCGAGAGTTGGGACCGTCGGCGCAGTAACAAAAAACAAACAAAGCCCTGTGATTTAATTTTCTAGTTATTATACAGTAGCCCCTGGACAGTAATGAATACCTTTTTGTCACATTTTTATTTATAATCAATGGTCAACATTTCCTTAGACTATGATTTTCTTTTAAAATGTTTGCCAAAAAGTTAAAATTGAAAAAGGTAAAATTTGCATCTTGCGTCGGCGAGATGAAATATGACAATTTACCGTTAACGTTTTACAAAACTTTCAAGTTGTTTTCTGGTTATCATTCTGTCCTTATATTCTCGCTATAGAGACTAGAGCTTCAATTGTCGGTACAGTGCCACACTATCGTAAGTGATATTTTAGGCCAATTCGAGATGTTGGAGAATTATGGGAAGGCCATTATAAACACTTTGTGTCAGATGTATGGAGTCATAAATAATGCTATACTTTTTAAAATGTATATCACTTAAGTTTCTATCGAAATCAAATTCATGGGATTATTCATTTCATTTCGTATAGTTCATGCAAAAAAGTGTATGCTTTAATTTCAAATTAACGCGTTTAAATGTACTTTCATAGAATATTGGCAATGAATAGTTTTAACCCCAAAGCCAACTTAAATACAAATCTCCATACAAAAACTGCTAAAATCAATGTTTATGACAGACAATGTCTCTACTCCTCATTCCAGAAAAATACAGCACTAATTTGTTTTGGGATTACAAAAATATTATCCTGTTTTGCCAAATGAAACATAGTTTCATCCTAATCATTTATAGTTCTAACTGGTAATAAAAGTCAAATTATAATATTGTTGCAATTTGAGGGAAAATGGTTCAACTGTAGTCACAAAATTGTAGACTTGGCACAAATCTAAACATTCAAAATTCTGAGTATAATGCATAACTTGAAATTAGTCTTTGTTCAATTCTTTGTGCTTGATTGTCACAGAATACGAAAAAGGTCGCAAAACGCCCTGAAATGCATGTTTTTGGCCCTTATTTCCAAATATTCCCAAATATTAAAATGTTACTTTTATTGCCAGTTAGGACTAACTAAAGGATTAGGATTTAGCTATGCTTCATTTGGCAAAACAGGGTAATATCCTTTTAATCCAAAAAAAAATTAGTGCTGTATTTTCTGTAATGGGGAGTATAGCTACAGCACGATGTTTTGAAATTCCGGAGTATCTTTCTGTATTATGTACTACTAGTAGTATAAAAACAATCAGTTTGGGTTTACCATTGTTCTAAAACTGTTGCAAAAGAGTCTTCTAAATACACAATGTATTTCATATACTCAAGTGCAGGATATCAATTTTGACTCATTTTACCTAAATTGTCAAAACTCAACGACGCAAGATGTTAACTACACCATTTTTTTAACCAATTGTGACCATTTGATTATAAATAAACTCGAGAAAAATAGGGTAAAAGTTGGGTTGCATTTTATTGAGACACCCTGTCTGTCTAGTTTAGTGTCCAATAAACATTATTGTATCACTTTAACATAGCTGCAAGAAATTTTGAATACAAAAAAATATTTACTAGAGTTCTAACCAAAAGTACGGATAAAATCACTTACTATACATGCTATAGTTGACATCAGGATGACTGGAGACAAACTTATCCAGATTTTAATTTACATTTGAACTAATAACAAAAAACAAAGAAGAAAACCAAAAACAAATTAATTACCTCAGACTGTGAAACTGCTATGGAAGTCAAAGAAGTCAAAGCCAAGAGAAACAGACCGATTGCTGCTATGATTTGAGTCTTCAGTGCAAAGCGCATTAACGATGTCAATGTGGTTCCAATAGAAAATGATGATGATAATAGATAGGGAATGCGTTTATATAGACAACATAATAAAGTGCACATCCCTCTTTTTCCGTAATTATTGCACAGGTGGATGTTTAATTCAAAAGTTAATGGAATTGTAATCCATCCGAGGCTTTTTGAATACAAATGCTATCAGTTGCGCACATGGAATACGTAGGTATCACATACTGGTTCTATTTTGTTGTTATTATTCTTATTAATTTGGTTTATACGCTTTATACTAAACTTCCTCGCTCTAAAACAGAAACCACAAAGTGCCCCCTATAGCATCGATTGCACACGGGAAAAATTGAACATGCTCCAAATTTATTGAAAACGAATGATTTGTATGGTCATAAAGACACCAAAATATACCTTTGTGCGCGTAGTTATGGGGCTCAGCGGGTCCAATCAGATCAATTTGCATATTGTACAGGAGGTGCTCCTGCATGTACGATCATGTGTTGTGATTTTTAGGGTGATTCGGGTGAATTCATCGTATACGACTCTTACTTAAGGATACATACTCTTGAATTCCATCCAACTTGTCCATGTTTTACATTTTTGCATATTTATTAAGTACATAAATGTATTCAATACTTCAGATATTCAATTTGCAAAATTTGTGCCTAAAAAGTGATTTTAAAAATGATTGTAGTATATTAATTTTTACCCCACATAATATGTTGTTTACAGTTGCTAGGTGACTAAGGAGAGGGTAATTGGGATTGCCAGACCCAGCCATTAACAATTCTAAGACAGCTGAGCATAAAAATCCCTCTCATTCACAATATGTATTATCTCAAGGTAGAGAAAATCCATAAAAATCAATATATTCAGACAATGACATAACACCAGCCCTGTTTCAGCATTATTGAACACCATCCCACAATTCACCTGCTTTTGACACCTCTTGATCTAAATAGCAGTGTATTATAATACATGTTAGTTTGTCACACATCAGCACACATGTATTGACTGCATTGATTTGTGGGAAGTGCTTTGACTTGAAAGATTAGGCTCTTCACCAACCTTCAAAAGAATTCATTACTGTACTGTTGTATGCATGGCTAGTTGTCAATAGTGTGACTTGTAAATGAGGGTTTTGTGTGGGTCAAGTAATTGAGGTCAATTCTGGGCACCATTTTGAAAGCAATGTGCTTTTTATATGACTGGAGATATTTGAGATTTGGTCTATTTTACCTGTTCTTGAACCTGGATTTGGATATAATATAAAGGATATATACATTTTGCTTGAGATATAAATGGTGAGTACAATTGAGATGGTAAACTTAGAACTGATTTGACACATAATGGCAAAACAGGTACCTGAATCACAAAAATGATTGAAACGGAAGCTTTTGAAAAAGTGTGTGATTTGGCAGAATGGTGGCAAGAAATGTTTTCGGGGGTCTGCGCATGTCAAAGATGGCGTAAACATCAGCTGTCTTTTCCTGCCACCGAAATTGTTTTTATTTACACCATTATTAGAACCAGAGCAGCATAAACTATTGATATACCTAACAAGATAAGTAATATCAAGATGCCAAGCAACAAAGGACAGAAAACTTCACAAGAAAAAGAAAGAAAACCAGGTGAGAAATATCGGCGTGTTTCGTCGACAGAAGGAGGTGCTGAATTCGACAACCCAGACACATCGGCGCTGTGCCGTAGTGGAACTAACGCTGACATTATAAATAGACCTATGAATCCCGCTATGAATACTATGAATATGATGGATAGCTCAGCGCAATTTGACATTATAATAAAGAGATTAGATGTGCTTGATTCGATAAATAATCGGTTGACAAATATAGAGAAAGAACTTATTGATATTAAAGCAGATGTTAGTCAAGTTGAAGAGCGACAGCAATCCCTAGAGGATGACATGGCATCTAAAGCCAGTGTAGAAGACTTCAACAGATTAGTCGACCATGTAGATTCTCTTGAAAACAGGCTACGTAGAAATAACCTCATAGTGTTCGGATTGCCAGAAGGTGTAGAGGGTAATCAAGAAGTAGGTAATCAAAACAAGAAATGCAGTGACTTTCTAAAAACCTTTTTCAAAGATCACCTAGAGCTGGAAGTCGAAGAAATAGAAAGGGCGCATCGCACACCAACGTTTGCAAATAAGCAAAAACACAATAAGCCAAGACCAATTCATATCGCTTTTTTGCGATACGGAGACAGACAACGGGTGCTGAATGCTGCGGTTAAACTTAAAGACAATCCATTCCCTGACGCAACAGTGATAATAGCAGAAGACTTGAGTAAGAAGTTGCAAGCAGAAAGACAGAAGTTATGGAAGAAGCGGTATGAACTATTACAAGAAAATAAGAACAGGAAAGTGTTTGTGAACTTCCCAGCAGTCCTTCGTATTGTTGAACCGGATGGAACAAACAGAAAGATAAAATCAAGTGAGATCTAAAAAATAAACTTTAGAAATGGCAAACTGCTGCACTCATTCATTTAGTGTTTTTTCGGTGGCATAGGAACTCTATGGACATGTGTTTTTATTTTTTACCATTTTACAGAACCACAATTATGACTATGGTTTTTTGCTTAAAACTTGGTCTACCCTATGTAGGCAATTATTTCATTTTCATAGCCTACAAATGGAAGTTAATGTTCAAATTTCAATGTCTTTTTAATTTCTTCAATGTGGCAGCCAGCAATCGATATTCTTGTAAAAATTATACCATAAAGAACTTTACTAATGACTGACTTTAAAATATGTTCTTTAAATGTCAAAGGTCTACGAGACCGAAATAAAAGACATGAACTCTTTTTATGGTTAAGAGATAAAAAATTCTCAATGTATTTTCTTCAAGAAACCCATAGCACTTTAAATGATATTAAGTGTTGGACCAATGAATGGGGCTCAAAAGCCTTGTGGAGCCATGGTACTACGAACAGTAAAGGTACTGGTATTTTGTTTCACAGTAATTTTGCTTACACAATTGAACACAGTGTTATTGACAATGATGGACGGTATATTATTGTTGATGTTAAAATTGCAGATAAAATATTTACATGTGTTAATATATATGCTCCGAATGATGATTGCCCTCAATTTTTTCGTGAAATTGATACTAATCTAAACCATTTCCAATGTGATCGAATAATTTACGGTGGCGATTTTAATTTTGTTTTTAATTTGGCTCTTGACAAAAAAGGTGGTAGAAAGCAAACAAATTTTAAGGCAAGATCGGAGGTGTATTGAAATTTATGGAGAAAAGATGCCTTATTGATATTTGGCGTGATATGAATCCAAATACAAAATGTTTTACATGGAAATCTAATGGTGACCCACCAATACTTTGTCGTTTGGATTATTTCATAATTACAAAGACACTAAAAGCATGTGTTGAGAATTGTACTATATCCCATGGTTATCGAAAAGATCACTCATTAATTTCTACTGTGTTTAATGACAATTATGAAAAGCCAGGTAAAGGGTACTGGAAATTAAATGTTTCGTTATTGAATGATATTAATTATGTAAACATGGTAAAAGCAGACATTGACAATATTGTAAAGGAGAATAGTGAAGCCGATCCTAGTATTTTATGGGAGACTATAAAATGTGTTGTAAGAGGTAATACTATAAGATATTCTGTTAAAAAAGCTAAAGAGCGAAATAACTTGCAAAAATCTCTTGAGAATGAAATTACAAATTTGGAAATGTTGTATGCACAAAATTCTAACCCAGATGTACTGGCATCTATTGAAGTTAAACAAAGGGAATTGGAATCTATGTATAAAAATAGGGCCGAAGAAGGTGAAAAGAATTCCAAATACTTCTTGAATTTAGAAAAACGGCACTTCACAAAGAAGAGTGTTTGTAAGTTAAATGATAAGCATGGTAATGTTATTACTGGTAGTGCTGCAATTCTGGATGAAGAAGTTGATTTCTACTCTGCACTTTATACAAGTACAATTGATAATCAGGATAGTAAAAGTATTCTCAATAAACTAGGCATTACTTTAAATGATATTCCCAAGGTGTCAAATGAACAGGCCAACTCATGTGAGGGAATTATGACAATTGGTGAGTGTCTCAATGCTGTAAAATCTATGCCAAATGGCAAAAGTCCAGGGTCTGATGGCTATCCCGTAGAATTCTTCAAAATTTTCTGGAACCAAATTGGGCCTATTTTGGTGAAATCTTTTAATTATTCTTTCAATAAAGGTTGTTTGTCAGTGAGTCAACGTAGAGGTGTTATTACATTGATTCCCAAAGAAGGAAAGATGAAGAATTTTTAAAAACTGGAGGCCGATCTCCCTTTTGAATGTTGACTACAAAATAGCTGCCAAAGTGATTGCCAATCGAATGAAAAAGAATTTGAATTCTATTATATCATGTGATCAAACAGGTTTTTTGCCAAATAGATATATTGGTGAAAATGCTAGGCTAGTACTTGATATCATTGAGTATACAGAAGAGTATAATGTACCGGGTACCCTTTTCTTTATTGACTTTGAAAAAGCATATGACAAACTTGAATGGGATTTTGTGCAAAAGAGTCTAGAATTATTTGGTTTTGGAAGAGATCTGAAAAAATGGGTCAAAGTATTTTACACAGAAATAAGTAGTTGTGTTGTAAATAATGGTTATATGTCAAATTTTTTAAAATTATCTCGCGGCGTGCGTCAAGGCTGCCCTTTAAGTTGTTATATTTTCATATTATGTGCAGAACTTATGGGTATCTCTATTCGTAAAAATAAAAAGGTGAAAGGTATTGTAATTAATGATAACCATGTTAAAATCACTCAATTTGCAGATGATACCACACTTATTTTAGATGGATCCAGAGAATCAATTTTGAATGCAGTTGATATCATACAAAATTTTGGTACAGTTTCTGGTTTGAAGTTAAATATCGATAAATCCACTTTTCTCAAAATTGGCTCTTTAAAAGATAATGTTGATAATCCAATTCCAGAGGAAAATTATCAGTGGTCAAAGGGCCCGGTTAAATTTCTTGGGATAAATGTCTCTTTGGATAAGACTAAGCTGTTTGAGCTAAATTTTGATCCTCAATTAAAGAAGTTAAAAACTGTTTTAGACATATGGTCGCAGAGGGACCTGACCCCAATAGGCAGAATTACAATTGTTAAATCACTGGCTCTTTCACAATTAACTTATTTATTTTCTGTTTTACCTACCCCCTCCTCAAAATACATGAAACAAGTGGAGCAAATTATTTTCAAATTTATTTGGAATAGTAAACCAGATAAGGTTAAGAGAGATGTAATGTACTGTAACAAAGAAAATGGAGGTTTAAAAATGACAAATATTTCTCATTTTTGTAATGCCTTAAAAGTGACATGGGTAAAGAGGTATTTAGATGATGATAATAAAGGAAAATGGAAAAGCCTTTTCTACAAGGAACTTTCCAAAGTTGGTGGTGAATGGGTTTGGTATTGTAAACCAAGGTCAGTCAATGATTTTAAGTATAAGAATATTCATAACTCCTTTTTGTGTGAGGTTATGAAGTCATGGTTTAATTTGAGAAATATTTGTGTTGAAAATAATGATGATATTTTATGGCATAATTCTCATGTTAAGATAAACAGAGAAACAATTTATTATAAATCATGGTGTAAAAAAGGTGTGAACTTTGTTGGAGACTTAATTTTTGAAAATCATTTTATGACATATGAAGAATTTCAAGCAAAGTACAATATTAAGTGTAACTTTTAAAGTATTTCAGTGTAATTAATGCAGTCTCCAAACATTATAAACATCAGTTGACCCCTACTAGCATGCTAGACCGTGAGATACAGTTGATTAACCAACTCAGAGCTGCCAAAAAGGTTTGCTCATTTGCATATCAATTGCTGTGTCAGCAAAGCACAATCATCCCAACAGCTAAGCATAAATGGGAGATTGAATTTAATTGTGAGAGGGCATGATGGATGTTGACTGGAAGCAGGTGTTTTCAATGCCATACAGGTGTACAATTGAAACTAAAGATCACTATTTTCAATTTAGGTTCATCCATAGGATTCTTCCAACAAATGAATTCTTGTTTAAAATTGGAAAAATTGAAAGTGACAGATGCTCATTTTGTAAGAAAGCTAAGGAAACAATGAGACATTTAATGTGGGATTGTCACAGTGTATCAAGGTTTTGGGACAATATTATGAAATGGCTGAAAGATGTAAATATCAATGTGCAGCTAACATATTTTGACATTTGTCTTGGATGCTATAAAGATGATATAAATATGGTTTTCATAAATATGATTATACTTTTTGCAAAAAGATACATTTACAAGTGTAGAGTTCAAGAATTAAAACTGAATTTCTCTGATTTCAAGGTGTGGTTATACTTTATGGAAAAAGTTGAGAAAAATATTGCCTTCAGTAAAGATAAATATGGTGTTCATGTCAAGAAATGGGAACCAATGTATTGATAATACCATTTTAGAAAAGTTTTTGTCATATATTATGTAAAAATCATTGCTGGCTGATGTAATTTTTGTGTGTGTTTTTGTTAATATACATGTTTGTATATTGTTGTTTTTTGTGTCACTTTAATAAAGACCCTCACGGGCTAGAAAGATAAAAAAAAAGAAATGTTACTATTTTTCATCACTGCTGTAGTTTGGACATACAAACTTTGTACCTATGGCTTAAGTAGGATTCAGTGATATATTGCAGCTAGTTTAAAATAAAAAATATGGGTCAAGAAGGAAAATAGAAGAACTTTAATGAATAAGCTTATGACCAAATGTGGAGCACTGAAAATTTACGTTTTCTAGAACTTGTAAATTATATTTCGGAGGTTCGTATACCAAAGTTTGATAGCAAGAATGTAATTGTGGAATGTTTGACACATGCCTACAATTTGGTAGAGAAATCGGTGTGAAGTATGGTATGATATCAACGGTCCAAAAATAAAATAGCGAGTGGTGAGAGCAAGGACCCAAGTCTTAGGCTTCCAGTGAAAATCTGATTAAGGTTATAAAAATAACAATGGGAAAATAATAATATATAAGCATTTACCTTTAAGATGAGGTATAGCTTTTATTTTTCCGATGATTATTTCTGGGCCAAATTTGACACTTAATGTGGCAAATTCATCCCATTTTTTTGCTCAAAACCTCAAAAGAGGCAGTAACCTTAAGTTCAAACACCTGGAATTTTCCAAATTAAAAGCAGGCTGCCGATTTATTTGTGGTCGTAGACCCAGCAAACACAAAAACGTTTTAAAAACGTTTTAAACAAGTTACATTTTGGGTTTTGATTTAGGTAAAAACTTTTTAATATCGAAATTTGTACATGTCGAAATATTGAGGTAAATATCTCAATATATGCTTGTGTTGAATGACAGTGTAAATCTACTTTGCTTATTATATATTATATTTGCTTTATTACATAAAGGTCATGAAAACAATTTAAAACGTTTTGTATGAAAGCACACTACAACCATATTTTTTTTAATGTTTTCAAAATGTTATTGTAAACTATATTTTGCAAACATTTTTTGCCAAATATTTTGTCAACACTTAAATAACAATATGTTATAATAATTTGCAGTAGGTTATCAACAAATGTTTTTGAATGTTGTGAAAACGTTTTATACCCTTAGTCCTCTATATAACCCGACATTTTTAAACGTTTTCTGGCAACCTTTTCTAACCTTTTGCGAATAATGTCGAAAACGTTTTGTGTTTGCTGGGCTTGTGGCTTTGGCTGCAAAACATCATATGAAGTATTGGCTTCCGAGTCATGCCTGGCAATCTGCAATCATCTTTTCTCTGGCGGTTGCGCCCGTATTGTACTCGGGTATTACGGCCTCTTTTACTTTCACTTCCATATTCATCAATATACAAATGACATTTTAACTTACAAAGTTATAGTAGTGTAAAGTTTTTATCCAATATTGAAAAAAAAACCTTGTTGAAATGCAATGACCCCCCACCCTGAACTGGTATAAGGTGGAATGTTATGTACGGATGTATTATAACAATCATGGTGTTTTAAATAGCTTGGGCAAATTTATGGAACACCTGCACATTATTACAATTTTAATGTATTTCTAGTAACGTCATTGTTTTTGACATTATATACTTTTCAAGTATCAAAAATTGGCAGTCCGAGACTTTAGGGTCTTTTATTATTCGACGGAATACATCGAATACTCTACTACTGTGAATCATTATTTTTAGAAAAGTATGCGATTGATTTTCATCAAAATAATATTAAAACAGAGGATTGCCTAAAAAGTACTACAAGTTGAACTTACTGGATTACTTATAGTTGGAGCGGTAAATTGCTGCAAATCTGGCCATGACTCACTTAAGCTTTTTGTAAGAGACTACGCCTTAATTATCTTTGTTTACTGACACATGAGAGTTACCCTAAATGTAAATCAAAATTACTTGTGAGTAAAGCTAACAATATCCAAATACAAGCGTACTGTTTTGATATTTAAAAAGGTAATAGGCTTCGAGCTTTTTGTCAGCAACTGACCCAAATTCACACCAGCGGTTTCCTGGGATTTTAAAGTTTACTAATATAGGAACAAAGCAAGGTATGGGTAAGATTAAAGGTTATTTTAGTGGCGAAAAATGAAACAACAAACACGAAATAGTGCATATCCACTATTTAGATGTTCTGACAACAACTAGCTTGACCTTGGAACACATTTGGAACACTTTTTAACCACACCTCGACGGCAGTCGACGCGTCATGTGTTCTGCAGTTTTTGCTGTGTAGGCAACAATCTTACTTTTTGGTAGATGATATTCTAACGTAGTCAAATATAAAAACAATAACAAAAACTTTCTCGTAAAACGTGCCAGTACAAGTGAAAGTCATCTATATGCAAATGATATTCTTACTTACAAAGGGTTACAATACTTTAACACATGAGAATTACCCTAAATGTAAATATGCAAATTACTTGTGGAGTAAAACTAGTAAAATGAAAATTAATTAAATATAACAGCATAATTACTTTCTGGTAAAACCAGGGACCGTGTATGGTCCCTGGTAAAACATACCAGTATAAATTGATATTCATCAATATGCAACTGACGGTATGCTCACTTAAAAAGGGTTACAGTACTTTTACACATACAAATGCAAATTACTTGTGGAGTAAATCTAGTAAAATGAATAAAATACAAGCTTAGATCTTTCATTATAGACAATGATCTTAGCATTAGACTTCTCCGTAGTCCACTTGCCCATTGTGCATACTCTTAAAACTCTCATTTAATTAATTTGTGCACAATTGATAGATTTTCACATGATCTTTTTAGTCACCGTACTCCCTCTGTTTGTTGGCTTCCCAAGTGGACTACTTACTTTCGATTGCGGTTAACATGTTTAACATGGTTGTCTATGGATAAGATTGTCGGATTTTTGGCCTACTAAAATTGGCCATGATGTAATGCATCTTTAAATGGATCTGGTTTGTGATTGGTCGCCCAGATCTCGTTATTTAAATCCTCCGGGCATGTGCCATTAACATTGTACGGCGCTTTGTGTACAAGGTGCATGAGCGCGTCTTGTATAGGGTGCACAACTTATAAGTTCCCCCCTACATGTTTTTTAAAATAAATCGAAAACTATTTGACGAAATGCAAATCTGTAAAATTATATGGGTAGCCTTAATCTTTGGTATTCTTCTTCTTCTTCTTCTTGAAAAGCAAAGCAGGTGTTTTATTCTTTTCTTTTTAATGATAAATGTCTGAGATGGAAGGATATGTACTGCAGGGATATGTACTGCAGTTATATATGGGTAAACTTAATCTTTGGTATTCTTCTTCTTCTTCTTCTTGAAAAGCAAAGCAGGTGTTTTATTCTTTTCTTTTTAATGATAAATGTCTGAGATGGAAGGGATATGTACTGCAGTGAGAATAGACCACATCGCCAGTAGTTCATCACATGTGAAAAGTCACATTTTAATAATGCCGCGTTTGCCCGAATTTCTTCGCGGTAGAGCAATAGGTTTGCTGGATGAAAATGTACCGGTGAAAGAAATTGCTCGTCGTACGGGAGTTGCGCCTAATGCAATTCGAAAATTGAGAACAAAATTTCAGTTGACAGGAGAGGTGAAAAATCAGCCGAGAGCACCTTATCAATGAAAACACAACACTGCAAGAGCTAGTCCGAGCAATCCAACATGTCACGGAACAACATGGACCCGCAACGGGTCCGGAATTTAATAAGCAGCATGCGGCGACGTTGCAATGCACTTGTCAACAGTGCAGGAGGACACATCCCCTACTAAACATCTAGACTTTAAGTTTTATTTCCATTACAAACACATGGACAGGCCTAACATACCGTATTGTTTGACAATTGACTCCTATGGACTCAGGTGCAACTTTTAAAACTCCCTCTTTTTTACATAATGAACCATTGTGGCCAAACGCAATGATGTGTGACACTACAAATTGGCCCAGATTTGTAAAACAAATAAGGTTACTCATAGCTTTTTACAATTTTACATTTCGTTAAATAATTTTCGATTTATTTCAAAAAGCATTAGGGGGAACTTATAAGTTGTGCACTGTATACTTACAGACTTTGTGCTTGCGGTTAAAATGACTTGATAAACAAGTATGATTGACAGTGTGTGTTGGGGACTAAGTCCCCGATCAAAGTCCTGTTAAAAATGCAATATACATAGTCGATTTTTAACTCGGGCTTTCGCGATTATTAAACTGGTAGATTCTAAAATCAGAACTGTTCAGTATTGAAGTGCCATTATTATATGTTGCATTCAATAAGCCTATGTTTACTTTACTGTTACTGTCACTAATATAATTATATAAACTTTTTCATAACCAGTATTTACTAGTATTTTGATGTAATAAAATAATATCAGTATAATTTCGAGTTCAACTGAATGCGTTCATAATGATCAATTAACATTTTTGTTTATCAAAAATCGACTATGGCATAGTCTATCTTAGTATACGATCCATATTCACTTACCTATGTACGTTTTATCAACACTTGATGGGTAGTGACTGCTATTGGCAACCGACGCAAGAAGTAGTTCCAGCGCTGATCTTAGAGTTGCCAGTTGGTTTTTCTTCAAGGGATTTTCTAGATCCCTGTTTCAGAAACTTATCAAATATGTGAGATAATTGGTACTGTCCTTCGTCTCTTTTCATGGTGGTGCCCCTCTTCTTACTATTTCTATAGCCTCCTTTATCCAGCGAGTGTTTATATTTTGCTCCGTGCCGATGACCTCAGCATACCCCATCCAATGACGTGATTCTTGTCGAAGTAAGTGAACATTCTGGATCAGACAGTTAGAATCTTGACGACTGAGTTTACTATACCGATCATGATGAATATGTTTAATCAGCTTATCTCTTTGATAATATGCGTCAAACGTTCCCCATTTGTCAGTAATTGACCCAAATTTCACACCACCTGTTTCCTAGGATTTTCAATTTGATTAAACATGTGTACAAATTAGATTGTGGTTTTGTGCCAAATACAAGAAACTATGGGTACATTCTTTGTCCTTTGTTGTAGAAAATCTTAGTAACCATTACATGTTCTGCATAATGTTCTGATTATGTTTAGGAAGTATGTTAGTGTGTTCTGACCATGGAGCTATTAAAGATGGAGAAGCAATATATTATGTAACGCATTGTTCACTTGTGCCGATTTGAAATCTGACAAGCTATTCATCGAAAGGTACCTTTTGTTTGGGACAAAGGGCTTCCGCCATTAAATCGGTAAGCTGACCCAACAGTGTATTAACGCTTTACCTAGAAGGCTACTGTCAATAAGTGATCAAACGAAAGTCGCGTGAAAGCGCCTACTGGAACGAAAAGTACCTTTTGTTGCCATTAAACCCAAGGGTGTGATTGAGTAGCCGTAAGCACAAAAGGCACACATTAGCCGCTGATGTACAGTTCGTTGTCACCCCACTGAATTTAGGTGCTTCATTTAAATAAATTGAATGCGCTTGCTGAATGATTACACATCAAGGCTGCCATGTCTGCATGTCTATAGTACTGTATGGTAATAGCTACGTATACATGTAACATATAATAAGTATACCGGTATAGGCCTATATAAAAGTTGTTTCACAAATTGACATTTTGTTTTATTTTAAGAAAGAGAATGTCATAAACAGTGGCGTACTGAAGGGGGGCTGCTCTTCTGTGAGAGGTCTTGGGAGGGAATGAGGGAGGAAGAGGTGGAGGAGGGGATATGAAGAATAAGAGGGGGACTGGAGGAAGAGAGAAAGAGGAAGAAATGAAGAGAAATAAATAAATAGAAGTAAATAAATAGAAAGGTAAGGAAAATGATATGAATGAGAGGGGCAAAAAAGTAAGAGGGGGGTGGAGAAGGGAAGGGAGATAAGAAGAGGGAGTGATACTTTAGCAAGGAAAGAATAAGTACAGAGAAAGGAACAGAAAGGAATGACAATGACAAATAAATGTAGGCCTAATAATAATTATTATAGAAACTAAACACAGCCCCCCCCCCCCCCACATAGGCCTAACACTAACAGCACGAGTCACCCAATTTCGAAAATTGGATGTTGAATGTACACTCTCATGAATATTGATTGGCAACATTTTCCAATATGTCAGCGCTCAAATCGGGCACAATAGAACAATAGACCATTCAGTGCGTTGGTTCTGACAACAACAAGCTCGGTATTAGAACACATCAAGGACACATTCTGGCTCTTTAAACGGGTCACGAATTGTTGCTATGTTCTGCGTAATGTTTTGACAGTGCTCTAATTATCACGGGTTAGAACACATTTGTGACCCGCTCTGACAAAACTAGGAACAAGACGCATTTTTGACATTTCATGATTTGAACAAAAATGTAAGCACTAGACAATAAGCTCTAAAATTATACCAAAAGTTATATAAATAGCATCAATACTTTTCACGATATGGACAATTTTGTGAATGATACCTTAATATTTTTGCCAATTGCTATTCTGAGTAATAGACCAATTAGTTTCCTGCCTTACACAGGATTGAATAGGGATTATCAGTTCAACTGTTATTCATTGATTAAATAAACCTCTTTTTAATAGGTACTTTTAAAGTTTTAAAAGTCCACACAGGGTGCTGGATATGGGGATTTGGAAATGTGCTCAAAAATGGCCTGCTTTAGACGGAGCTGTTGAAACCTTTAAGCTTTACATGAATAAATCTTATACTGGAGCTTCATCATGCTGAAGAACATGTACATATAATTATTAATCAAGGACATTCGGTCTTGCACAAGATATAAAGACCTATAAACAGACAAAATAGGGGTTTTGTCGGCCTAAAAATTATGCAGTTTCAGCAATCTGTCTGATCTCTTTTTTTTTCACGAGTTTTAACCATCATGGTATCACGGGATGAAGTAAAAGAAAACAATAGATCTGAAATATGCTCCGATTATAACCAAAGTGGTCTCAACAATTCAAATTAAGAATAGTTAGCACTACCTAGGATGTATCGTCACAAAGATAAATTCGCCAAATAGGTCAAGATCAATATGGTTCAATGTTTATTTTTGTCAAATTTTGTTCAATCCACAAAAAAAGGATTTCTCTGGTAATAACGATTGAGAAAAAGTATAGTTTGGCCTATCTGCGGCGTAGGATTCAACATTGATCGGGGAGTGGTGTTTTGTTTACATTACCCTATCAAGAGTGTCTTAACAATACAGGGTGTCCCAGAAAAAATTACCGGGCGAATAAATTTGGATGTAAGTCGAGAAATAGACATCAGAATCCAAAACTCTAAAAATCAGCGTATAGCCCATCTTATTCTGCCTATTATACGCCAGTTTTACTGGAATCGGTTGACTGATTGCGAAGAAATTAGTGATTGCATAACACATGCGTCAATGCACTTCATTCCAAGTTTGAAAGAAAGATCATTCAACATAATGCGCACTAGTGGTTAGTGTCAATGTCGCTTCATAATTATTTTGTTCTATGAAATCCTTTTCGTTCTTTTTAAACAATATTATTGTTGCAAAACATTTAATTAGGTTTTGTTCTAATTTGAAGACCGGCACGATATTGAAAATGAAAGCTTGCATGTAAAATGATGCTCGGTACTTGTAAATATTTGATATATAAATGTTGCATAAAGAATTATTGCATAAAGAATTCCGGCTGGCTTAAAAATTTCTCACACACATTAATGTTTTGGAATATTTCCAAGAAATTGTAATGCAATGTTTAAATCTTTTAAAACTTCAACATTAATGTTGCATGGTATCAAAAACCACACGTAAAGCTGTAAGCACTTAATCATTATCATTCTTGGCTCAATTTGTTCTTTGGAAAGTTAAAATATTGCATGTTTGCACAACCTAAAGAATTGAAGTTGGAAAGCTTCCATTTGCAGAAATCAAAGTTTTCTCAGACAAACCTTTATTCATCTTCAGTGAAAGCATGAATAACATAACACCATCTGATTATAAAATAAATGATGTGGACTAAATTTAATGAGATACACAAACTTAAGGTAGCGATGAACGAGTATGAAAAAAGCGCCTGTTGATCAAACTTGGAATGAACTGCATTGATGCGCGCATTATGTAATCGTAAATTTCTTCGCAACCAGTCAACCGATTAAAATGAAAACTTCGTATATGATGCACAATAAAATAGGCTATGCGATACATTTTAAATTAGTTGATTCTGATGTCAATTTCTAGACTTACGTTCAATTCTATTCACTCGGTAATTTTTTATGGGACACCCTGTATTATTTTGTAGTTCATTTTCTATTGTATCCTGTTGGAAGGGAAACAGGAGGGGCAGTAAGTACCCGCCACTCATCACTGGTTACGCCACTGATGATTACCAATCATAGTGTTGAATCCATCTCAGCGACAAGAGATTCATGTCGACATTATTAACTAATGAAAACCACACACAGTGCCAATAAGAATAACAATAATTATATACTAGGTTTTTTTCTTGCTGATTTTATTAATATGTACCATCACCTTTGAAGATCGCGATCATCAAAATAAAACAAAGCATTACGTTACAAATCCCTCACACAATTAGATATATTTCATTCAACCATCATACACTGAACATCACGCCTCTTGCTAAATGTCAACATACGACGCATCAAGTAAAGGCCCATTTAAACTGAACAAAGTCATAAATGTAACTAGTTGGGTCACTATACTTTGTAATGTAAGCTTATTGTAACATAATGATTCACAAGCGGGACAATTTTAGACTATTTTAATCAAAATTGGAGCATGGGTCCATGTTTAACTCTGTGGAGGCAAAAACATGTCATTAACCTATGTGCATATAAATAACTCGAGAACTGGACTTCGAAGACGGACAGGTCAAACTATACTTATTCTTCATAATTCGCCATTTTTGGTTTATCCAAATTAACATATGTACCTTGCAGGATTTTCTAGGGACTTTAAGTATGGTGTTAGTGAAATCTTGCTTTACTTGGACTAGTGTGTCAAACTACTTGTCAGTTGGGACACTTTCAATAGGGTAATGTAAATAAGCACCTCCCCTTTCCTCGAACATGTTCAATCATATAATGTTGCTCCTATGTGATGGGGAAGGGAGAGTTAAGGGAGGGTTTCGGCTTGTCACACAAAAAAGCGGCATTTAACTCGGATTATAGTAAACTGATCAGCACAGGGACTCATAATGATTTCCTCTGGGAACTAAATATGTCAAAAAAGAATGTATTATCATTTACTATAATGAATGATAAGGGACTTGTAACGTAAGCTGATTTACTATAATTACATTGTATTTAATATTTAATCTTTAAGCGTGGTATCCGGAAGTCGTCTTCATCTAGGTAGACCATAGACGGGTCAGATCTCATCTGTTTAAAAAGGGAAACATACGACACGTTATTCTAAAAGCTTTAGATGAACAACATTTACGTGAAAAAGAAGAAGAAGAAGAAGAAGTCCTCATAAAGAAGGTCAATATGGAAGGAAAAAATGCCAGGCATGTTTAGTGTTAAAGGTGACACTGTACTCTTTATTTTGATATAGGATTTTCCTATTACTTCCAAAATTTCAATGACTCTATTATCTTTGTGATTGCGATTGTATGAAAGTATGCACAATCACAGGTTTTTGCCTCTTTCCCAAAAAATTGCCATAAGTTCTGCCCTAAACGTATTATTTGCATCTTTTTTGATCCAAGTTCCCATTTATCTCAGTTGTCATTATTTGACATGATTGATATCACGTAAACTTACCATTCATTACACGGCGGTTCGCTTCCAGTTGCGGCTACTGCAATGAAAAGAAATGCGGACAAAGAATCCTACCATGAATATTCATACTTTGACATGCATCAGTTTTCACGACATAGGCAATCGACATGGATCCGAAGTGAATCCATGAAGAAGTGACCCTTAACAAGGAATTTGCACTGTAAATCACACGCTTAACAGGGATTACTAAAAAAAAATGTAACAATCATAATAACCAATTTTACTAATATCCGCGAAGCCAATTATAGCCAATCAAGGTATACACTGTAAATCCGTACCTGTAACACCTTTTGAACACATTTAAGGCGTTTTGCCAAATAGTTATTATTTATTATCTATATCACAGAGACTCTACATGTACCTTCTCAGAAAAAAAAAAGTGATTTCACCTATTCTAATACATTCTAATACTCTGATTTGCTCATGCATGCATGTTTTGTTTTCAAGGTTGTAGGCCTATATCCAATACTTGTTACATTTACAATACATCTTTTTCGTGTAATATTTTGGAAATTGCCTAAAATGACTTAATATTCTAGATATGCCTACTGGTTATAAAATTATTTCTTATTTAATATGCATTGTATACTTTGAATTTTGCATTGGTAAATCTTGTATTTTCTCTACTTACAAGGCTTGTTTGTCTTTGTTCGTTGTTTTTCCTAATGTATTAAATTTTGTTTTGCTTATTGTAAAATTGAAACATTATGTATAGGGTGCCACGTCATCACGCTGTGCGTTTGGTGGCATCCTCATCCTCTGTTTCTCATACTTTTGTCATATAATTTAAAATGTTCCACACTTTTTATACAAGAAAATATTATTCTGTATTATGTTAACATGTATTTTGAATGGATGAAATAAACTGAACTGAACTGAACTGAACTGAACACATCGCAAGTCCAAAATAAAATACAAACCGTCTCTTTGGTTTACAAGTTATCACACTTTGAATTTGTATCTAAACGCATCCTAAACACTTAGTAACGGTGTTGTGTAGGAAAATAGGTTTCAAAATATGAAACCTTTTTTCTTGAAAGGTACATGAAGATAATAATAACAAAAAACACCTAACGTGTTTAAAAGTACAGCTAAGGATTTATAGTGTATCTAAACATTTTGCCTTTGGAACTCGGAATATCTCTCGGGAATGCCCTCTAAATAACCGATGCGCAGTTATTAACCTCTAACTATATTTTGTAAAACAGATGGAAATAATACATTTTCTTACCGCAAAAACCACAAATAACTGGACATCTTCTTCTTATAACGGCATAATACTGACAGTCTTCTTGAAAATAGTCATAGTCTGAACAATATAAATACTCGGAATATCTCGCCGGACTACGCCTCTGGGGATATCGTTCGGTTCCAAAGGAAAAATGTTTAGATTTTTCACAATGCCCTCTAAATAACCGATGCGCAGTTATTAACCTGTAACTATATTTTGTAAAACAGATGGAAATAATACATTTTCTTACCGCAAAGTCCACACATAACTGGACATCTTCTTCTTATAACGGCATAATACGGACAGTCTTCTTGAAAATAGTCATAGTCTGAACAATATAAATACTCGGAATATCTCGCCGGACTGCGCCCCTCGGGATATTCCTCGGTTCCAAAGGCAAAATGTTTAGATTTTTCACAATGCCCTCTAAATAACCGATGCGCAGTTATTAACCTCTAACTATATTTTGTAAAACAGATGGAAATAATACATGTGACACGATCTGGTCCATGGGGGCCAAAGGCAGCAAATTTGAAACTGAGATAAAGGTCAAAATATGGAGTAAAAAAACAATAAAATACATAAGAAAATAGACATCAAAAAACTTCATAACTTTTGAACCAAGTATGCTTTGGTGTTTTCAGTAAATGATAGCCTATTGTATGTATAATGTAATAATTACAGTAACTCAATTTTCAAAAATGCCTCCTTTGGCCCCCATGGACCAAATCGTTTCTTACCGCATTTTCCACACATAACTGGACATTTTCTTCTTATAATGGCATAATACGGACATTCTTCTTGAAAATAGTCATAGTCTTCACAATATTCATGCTCTTCATCTATGCATTGATCTGCAAAAGAAGTGATTCTTATCAATTATTGACAAACATTTGAAATTATATACCTCATATAGATTTCTGTCATCTGATTGGTTGAAAGTGCAGTCATTGAATTAACTATGCGCGCAAAATGAACTATGGACCGGTCCATGGAAATGAACTATTTCCAGCGTAAAATGATATTACGCACGCGTTAATGTTTTCACGCGCTATAATTACGCAGAAATCGCAGATTGTAATCTGTGTGCCGTTCGCATTGAAACTATTAATTTCTCTTGCCAAAATCGATGCTTTTAACCAAACAGATGACAAGAATCTTAAGATTTGGTATATAAAACAAATATTGACTGCTTTTTATTCGGGGCATGTACGCCTCGGGGCATAGTCATGGTTTTGAGATCACCTTGGGCCTATAATTTTAACCATGCCCCTCATGGTAGTCAATTCACCAATTCACCAGCTATGGGACTGCAACCCAGTGAGCAGCTACCACCTGGAGCTGATTCCACATGGCCTGAGTGGCGGTGTCTCAACAGACTAAGATCAGGGGTCGGAAGGTGCAAGGTCGCTTTGCAGAAATGGGGCTACCTACCAGAAGGGCAAAACACTACCAGTGAGTGTGGAACGGTTCCACAGACTATGGAACACCTGTTGATGTGTCCACAGATGGGGCAACACTGCACACATGAGGACCTAGCTGAATTCAACGATTCTGCTCTGCGCTTGGACACGCTAAGAAGAAGATAGTAGTCAATATTTGTATACTATGACATTCTTTATATAATGCTCTTAGTTTGAGTTAACTAGAAAGCTCCCAGCTAACACAAAAAACGTTTAAAAAAAACTTTTTAAACAGGTTATATTTTAGATTGTTGGTTTTGGTAAAAACGTATTAATAATTTTTAAAATGTCGGGTCATAAAAACGTTTTAAAACGTTATGTATGAAAACACACTACAAAACTATTTTTAAAATGTTTTAAAAATGTTATTGTAAATTATATTTTGTGCAAACACTTTTTGCCAATATTTTGTCAACACTTAAATAACATTCTATTAGAATATTTGCAGGAGGTTATCAAAATGTTTTTAAATGTTATGAAAACGTTTTATACCCTTCATATACCCTTTATATAACCCAACATTTAAACTTGTTTTATTTCTTTGACAACCTTTTCTAACCTTTGGCGAATGATATCGAAAACGTTTTGTGTTTGCTGGGCCTATCCTGTTTTATCTTTCGTCATAAATATGACAAATGAATATTGCAAGAATTATTGTTGGGCCTAAATCATAATGTGGCAAAATTGAGGTACTGTCAACACATACTTCTGGAGCACTAAAATATAGTGCTCTGAAACTCGTATCTGTCGCCCAATGTCCCTGCAGTACAAATATGTGAAATGTTTTTAACACCATAGAATGTATCTTCTAGAATTTTTTTTTTAATTGGCGTAGCTGTTCGGCCTTCTCTTTGCACCACGAAAGCAGAAAAGTCATGCCCTGGTACCGATGGGTTTGAACAGGTTGTGCGACGTCAACTAGTGTGATCTCACCTGATCTGGTTAGTCTCTAGCCGTTTCCAAGAAAACGTCAGAGCTAGCTATATCGGCGACGAGGAATTCCTCGAAACCTCTCCCGGTAAGCGAAATAAACAAGTAGTGTTGCAGTTACTTTCGCTAAACTTAGCACCAATTCATACGAGCCCGGGAGCCCAATCTATATCCATGACATCCCGAGTATACTCCAATTAGCAATTTCAATCTTTATGATATAAACACTTGATTAAGGTTGGTCTTAACCATGGAATTATGGAAACTTACGGGCCTCATAACAGCTAAATTGTTGGTCTAAAGTATATAAAAAGTATATATATTTAGAACGGCAAAGACTTATGAATTTAAGATGAATTTATCAAGTCTTTGCCATTCTAAATATGTATACTTTTATATACTTTAGACCAACAATTAAGCTGTTATGAGGTCCAAAAGTGTCCATAAATTCAGGGTTAAGACCAACCTTAAATTGAACCATTTAAGATCTTTATAAGCAGTCTGGTCCGACTGCCTGATCAGGAAATACTGTTGAGTCAGGCAGCATGTTGCCTGCGCAGGCAACACAGGCTTTGGTAACCCTTCCGAATTTGACAGACTAAGGACTAAATTGTTCATGGTGATTTTATATAAGATCGATGGAAATTTTACTTTGACACACATGAGCTACATGTAAGTTGACAATTTTTCACTGGGCGAAAAAAAATTCCACCGGGAGGAAAATAATTGAAATAACAAAACAATTTCTAACGGTTTTAAAAAAATTGATTTAAATATGCAAATTACCTTTATTTTAACTAAAATTGATGAAAAAATACTACTGATTGTACATCCAGTGATAATTTTATGTATCTTACCTACTTCTTTACTCTAAATCAAGAAATAATGGTATATTAAAAGATGCTCTATTTGAAATAGAGCATTGCATTGTGGGATACTATGTTGCCTGCGCAGGCAACATGCTGCCTGATTCGGCAGTATTTCCTGATCAGGCAGTCGGACCGGACTGATAAGCATGATTAAGCATAATAAGCCTACTTACCCTCACAAAATGTCCCAAACCATCCTTTCTGACAAGAACATGTGCAGTCATTCTCAGTCGGTGTGCCACAATGGTGACACTTAATGGAACAATCTGAGAAGAAGCAGTATCAGGAAACGTGTGTTTGACTGGTTGTATAAAAGTTCTTTTAACCAAAAAATATTTTAATTCACCAAATCATTGCAAGTTCTAACAGGTAGAGCTTGACTAAAAAGTTTTAAATCCCGTAAAAAAAAACCAAATTGACATAGATTTAGAGTTCGTCGCAGGGCCGTCGCTAGACCATTTTCTCAAGGGGCAGTTGTGTCCTAAAATCGTGTCAAATGAAGATGCATAGGCCTTTTACAACTTTTGGTTAATTTAGTCCCGGTATTTTGATTCAGCTTACGAGGTTTGATGATGCTTTTCCAGGCATCAGAGAAACTGTTCTAGCACTCATATTTGTGATTTACATATAAAAAGGGTGGAATTATAACTCTCATTTTTGAGATTTTTGTTCAAGTTTGAGGTGAAAAAGGGAAACTCAAAGGTGACGTCTCGCAAATCTACTCACAGAATGGCTTTAAAGAGAAATGCGCACGGCGGCAATTTGGCATTTTAATACTCACTGTGAGGAAAACATGTGCACTCAAGCAGCCAAATTTTGATTTGGGGGGGCAAATAGGGAGCATACTATCAGATTGACATTGGTGTAGACGAGCAAATTCCTCCCTCTCTCTTTCCTTTTCTCCATCTCTCTCTTCCTTTCTCTTACTTTTTCCTTTAGGGGTCACCAGGAGGTGTCGCACCCCTCACACCCACCTACCCCCCATGGCGACGACCTTCGTCGGACAAGTATAAAACTGTCACACTTTCGTCAGTATTATTGTGGGCTGTCCCTTGACCAATAATATTAGCGGATCGCCTTTTTTACTTAAGAAATGGCTGCTCACAAAAGAGCCGTGGTATTTCAAAATGCTATAGTTGTCCGACGCCGAACCCGTTGAAACCCTTAATAGTATATAAAAAAGGCGACCAAAAACTCCAAAAAACTATTAAAGCGAGTACATTTCAAAACATTTTTTTGGAATCATATAAAAGGAGTTAATTTATTTAAAATACAAATTTAATACATTCTTACCGCATGTGATGCCGTCTTGTTTACAATTTCCTGAAATGTTCACAAAGTAAAATAAATGTCTTTATTTGCTATACACCGTTCAATATCAGAAAAAACATTGGTGCTATCTGACAATGTTAGGAAGAAAGTTTTCCTTCGGTTGACTCTATTACAGAAGTACGATTGTAATGCACTATAATTAACTCAAAGACCCTACGAAATTAAAAAAAGGGCACAATGTCTGAGAGTGATTACTAAATTTATTATCAAGCAATATTATAGCATTTTCTAAAAAGGAAGTCCTTGATTTTATTTAATAATTCATCTTTCTACACCAATGCTTTAATGGACTGATAACTTGCAATAACTATAAACTTTAGGTACTGTATTTTATGAAATAATCTATGATTTTTAATAAAATCTCGGGATCAGAATCCGATTGAAATTTTAGTCGAATTTGCATATGGTTGAAATTTCTCGTAGGGCATGCGTAAGTATCTACGGGGAATCGACGGACTAATATATAAATAACTTTTGCTGCGACGACAAAACGTTATAAATACATGTATAAACCCAAATGATATCGAGAGTGACCGATTTATGTCAACTGAATTTTATTGAAATATACTTACTGCATTTGTTTTCAAAGCACCAACTCGCTTCAGGCCCACATCCTTCACAGCTTGGTCCCTTCGTGTATGGTCTTCCCCCGTAATTGCCCCTAAATGTTGGAACCAGTTTGACGTCATTCACTTTCAATGAAAACTAAATTACATTATTATTTGTGATATTTCAGTTCCCCTTATTATTTATTTATTTATTTACTTCTCTGTGGTAGTACACACCATACTCACACATCCCTCCTTACACAAAAACGCACACCCCCATCCCCTTGCGGGAATTCCAACAATTATGTTGGTCATATCACACTTATACATTGTGGTGAATATGAGTTTTGAACATATCAATAACCTCGCCCTCGGCGATATCGGGCTTCTACTACAAGGGTCATTTCTGCATGTTCCATGTCTTCCCCACATGCCAGGAATGGCGACACCGGGGTGACAGGGGTTGCACCAACCACCCAAAAAATTAGCCCGACCGATCCTACTTGAAAGGCCCCTCCACCCGTAGAACAACCTTTTTTCTTCGTGAATTATCAGTACGACGCATTCTTCACACAACGCAAATAATCGCACAATTTAAGTGTAACGGGCGCATAGCGGAATAATCTGGAGGTACACTAGTTTGCCCCCTATAAGCGACTCTATGTGATGTGTCTTTGGCTCTAATCTCTTTGAGCCATATACAGTGCACAAAATAATTAAGGTACCAGTTATGTTCACCCCTTTATATTCTAACAAACACAAATATTTCAAATTTAATACATGTATACTCGTTAGCTCTGATTTAATAATAATAATAATAATATTTATTTCTTACATACAAAATTTAGAATATGTTAAAAACACCAAAACTGTACCTCAAATTGAACATTGTTTAATCATGTTTGTTGGATCTTTTAAATGATTTTTATGCATTTCTTGTATGTAATTGTTTGTTTTTGCTTCGTTTTCCCTGCATTGGTCCATGCTGTTGTTTTGCACTGGCATGTTGGCCATGTCCTGGGTTTTGTGTGTGCTTTTTAACCTTGTTTGTTCATAAAGTAATATGATGATTAATTACACAAATATATTTCAACTACACCAGGCACAAAAAGAAACTCGTCAGTTATATTCACACTTGCTGTTCAATAACTTGATAATTTTGGATTATTCTGAAATATACATTTTGTTAATTGGACTTTTCTGTCTCATTTGACACCCTGTTCGTGAACATTGAGCAAGAATTGACCAAGATTTGCGCCTCCAAACTCTCAAACCCCAAAATGAAAAGTTGCAATTTTAACGATTCAATTGTGCCTGTTACACTGTGTGCTCTATTGATTGGCCCGTGGTGCTTGTGTGCAATACAACGATGCGTTCCCATTGAAAATCGTTGAAAATGCAACTTTTGATTTTGGGGTTTGAGGCTTTGGAGGCGCATATCTTGGTCAATTCTTGTTCGTTTTTCACGAACAGGGTGTCAAATGTATATTTTAGAATAATCCAAAATAATCAAGATATTGAACAGCCACGGTTGTTTGATGGGATCATTTATTAGTTTTTCAAACAAAACATCATGTACAACCAAAATTTAGGCTTAAACAGCTATAAGTGATATCATGCTAATGCATACAGATGCTTTTGAGTCATTCTCAACTTTAATTTCCCCTCTTTTACAAAATGATTCACTTTTATAGCATTTGTAAAGCTTTTTTTGGATATAAAATGTATCTATTAATGACAAAATTGGCGGCGCTATTTAGTTACTGGAAATTACTCTTTCAAACTTTTAATGCAATTAATTCCTTTTATTGTTTGACAAAATATGTTTATAAAATTTCCTTGTTGCTTGTGTCACCTATTCCAGGTGTTTTAATGGCAGTATTAATCACCTACCCTTTGCAAATAAAGAAATATGATTTAGGATAAATAGCGCCATCTATAGTTTGCATTTAGTTAATAATGAAGCCAATTCTATATACATCAAACAACCGCGCAGCAAAGATGAATATAACTGACGAGTTTCTTTTTGTGCCTGGTGTATATCAAATAATATACAACCGATACCGAGATAAGAGATGAGAATAGGTTAAAAGGTAAAGTAAAAATTGAAAAGTTTAAGATATCACTAAATGCATCTTTTAAATGGTGTGTTTTTAAAATACCGTAATACCTTGACTACAAGCATATGCCTCTTTTCGATAAAAGAGACGAGAGACAGACATTCTCCAAAAAAATATTAGTTGGAGTTTGAACAACTATATTATTGATATAGGCGGTTGTACAAACATGTATTATTGTAAGACCAATGTTTGTGGAGGGTATTTGCCTTTCGTCTCCTTCGTCAAAAAAATACCTCGTTTAGAGGCATATATGCTTCCGGGATATGCTTGAAGAAGGCAGAAGAAATTCTACGGTACTCTTAAAATGATTGATGGAATCTGAAAATCTATTTGTATAGGCAAGTTATTCCACAGGACTGGAGCTGCATTACAAAAAGCTCTCTCACCATAAAACTTTGTATTGCACTTTGGGACACCCACCAAATTCAGAAAGTAGCAGAAAGTAGTGAACGGGTGGATTGATATGTATTAACCGATTATTTTAAATACAGCGGGGCAAGATCATGCAAGGCCTTTAAAGTAATCAGGAACAAATCGTACACGATACGCTGCTCAATAATGAAAGCCAGTGGAGATCGTATACTGGCTTCATGTGGTCACGATATTTTACACGAGAGACCAGGCGCGCAGCAGAATTCTGAATGCGCTGTAATTTGGCGATCCCATGTTTTGGAAGATACTTGCAGATCCTACAAATCTTGCTAAAGCTTTCACATGCTTTTTCATGTTAAGGAGGCACACAGGATCACTAATTATCCATTATTATTCACCTCATAACTCGAAAACTATTTATGTAAATTATATAAAAGTATACATTTTTTGAACGGAAATGAGCTCATAAATCCATTTAAGATGTCAGTTTTGGGTCAAAAAGTACAATTTTCTAGAAAATCCAAAAAAACGGCTTTTTTGACCAAAATTTTTGGTCCGCCATAAAAAAATTATTTGAAAATCAAAAACTGTAAAACATGAATTTTATTAATTTAGACAAATAAATCTAGAAAGTGTTTTTTTATTTTTTCGAAATTTTGCTTAGTTTTTAAAATATAGGCAAAAAATCAGTAAAAACGTGTGACCCGTGTTCAAATGTTTGAATCATGGGTGATAAAAAAAGTTCTAGGCCCTAATTTAAAAAAATGAAAAAACACTATCTAGATTTTGGCCATATCTAAACGTTTGACTTAAAAAACTTACCTCAGCGATGCTTCATTTAGACGCTATGGCGGACCAAAAATGGTTAAAAGTGGTCAAAAGTGAACTTGCCGAAAATCGCGATTTAGAAAAATACAGCGGATTTTAGGTCCATTTTTGAAGATTATTCCATAAATATACAATCTGGTGACTTGTGACGTTTGGTCAAGTTAGAAAATGAGAAGGGGCGTCCAACTGCAGCAGATTGGCATTTTTTTGGTGATTTAGAAGGTAAAATATACAATATGACAAAATTATCCGTGCACATTCGGCAGATGTTTATCCACATGTTGTAGCCATTTTATTTACTGCAGTCTTGTTTCCATGGTGCAGCAAAGCTTCCGGCAATGCCGCGGCGTCGCGTCGGCGTTTGAGGAGCGACAGGGCGCGCGGACAGACAGACAGGTTACGCGAATAAGTTGCACAGTGCATGGTCGTGTTGCCGCGAACGAAACCATGATTATTTAAGCACAATTTTGTCCTGTTCCGTATAAAAAAAAAGATCATGCTCTGTTAGGTATTAAAATTTGCGGACTTCCGAACATTAAAATTAGCATAATAACTGACAAGCAATTATTTTATTGCATTTTTGATGTTGTTAGGCCTACTACTCGTTGCTTTTTTCTTTTTAGTTGGTGCTTGAGAGGCACCACAGCAGCCCGTCCGCGCCAAAGATATGCATTTTAACGCCCGTTATAGCTAGGCCTACACCACAGGAATCCCAAGTAATAAATTGTTATTGTAATTGTTTGTTGTTATCATATTTTATTTTTAACTTTTTACGGAATATCAAACACATACAAAAGTCATAGGCCTATTATAGGCCTAAAGCCACAATAAAGTTGTAAAATATTTTGTACCGCATAAAAAGTGAATAAAATACAACAACAACAAAAAAAGTGTGTCTGTTGTTGTTTTCAATCAAATAAACGTGTAAAAAGTGGGGTAAAAGTTGTAATATGTCTTGAATAAACTTCTTGTAAAACGGACAAAAAGTAGGCCTATATATATGTGTTAAACGGGCAAACACGGAGATGTCACAAGAAAACTGAAAAACACGGAAATTGACATAGCCTAACAAAACCGAATTTCAAAAGTAGAAAACGGAACACTTATGGCTTTAAATTAGATTGTGGTTTATGCAGTATACAGGCATCATGCTATAGGGCCTAAAAAGCGTTTTAAAACACTGCATGAAAACATTCACGAAAAATGCTTTAAAGCAGTTTACCTTTTAAAGTATGCAGAAAACATTATAAACGTGAAAGTTGAAAGCCAGACAAACATTGCAAATAAAAAGGCATTCGGCCAAAACATTCGCAAAAAGTGTTGTAAAACCAAAAGCTTTTATCGCAATCATGGCATATGGTAGACCTAATAGGCCTACTAATGGAAATGTAGTTAAAATGGGTTATGAAAAAAGCACGAATTTGCGTTTTTGATTATATTTCTCGTTTGAAATTATTATTTAGCATTACATTCATGAAAATGCTTTCATAAACGCGTGCTCGCTATTATCGACATTTTTGACATAGATTTGTAGGCCTATGCCTAGATGGTCGATATGATGTATTGAAATGTCAACGTTTTTGACATTGCGTTAATGGTCAATCAGGAGTAGAGAACATGCTTAAATCCGTGTTTTAATAACACTTTGAAACATTATTCAGGGCCTTAGGTATCTAATATAGGCCTACCGGTAGTAACTGCTTGCCTATTTTTTATGGTCTTCAAAATTAAGACGAGACTGAACGACCGCAGAGGCCCCCGAACCAAGGCTGGGACTGCATAAAATATAAGCTAATATAATAGGCCTATTCTTGTCCAACTACAGCAACTTGGTAAATCAAATAATGGAATGAATGAATGAATGAATGAATGAAATAAAACAAATTTTTAAACATAAAATAATAAGCCTAATGATGTACTATACGGGCTAATTCTAGCCTACTAGCAAAATATTTAGGGCCTACGTTTTCTATCGTATCTACCAGATTGCGTCATCATTACAGGGCTTCTTACGGGTAACTATATACTTCTTACAGATAAATTTCATCTTTTAAGTTCAGAATGAAACTTGAAAAACAAAACAAAAACAAACAAAAAATTCACTATTATGTCCATATAAAAGAAATATAGGCCTAATTTATACCACTAGGCTATATCAGCACTTTTTGGCGAAATTTATCGAGTAGGCCTACTGATTCTGGGACGGGGAGGCCCCGTCGGGGACTCGGACGGTGGTGGTCTGTCGGCCAGCAGTTTCGCAATGCAATGGTGCAAGCTTTACCTACCTTGGAAGAGATCAATACGATAAAATACGGCAGTGATTGCGATTGGCGACTCCAGCGCCTCAATCAGCAATCACCTCACCCATCCAGTTTACCATGTGTGCGTGTCTTTGCTAGCTGTACGCCGCAGTACGCGTTACGAGAACGCGATCTATTGCGGGAAAACAATGATTTATTTGCTTTCGCATTTTGACGAATTTTTAATGAAAAAGGGTCTTTAAAATAGCTTTTCTTATGGTTCAAATTTTAAGATTTCTGTAAAATCTATTAATGACAAGATAAAATACGGTTTGAAGATGACATTAGTGATGAAAACTCAATTTTGGCCATGTAACACTTCAATGATCCTGTGTGCATCCTTAAGTGCACTATCAATCACAACACCAAGATCTCGGGCTGAGGTCGACGGATCTATAGCTGCATTACCAATGGTAAGTGGTGGTAGTGGCAGGGTCTTGACAAATTGAGATGACAGATGAATAACCTCAGGTTTTGAATCATTCAGCATTAGCTTATTGGTAACTGCCCATGCCTTAATATCTGAAACACACTGTTCAATATCAATACTCTCACTACGCTTGGATGGATCAAGAACTATTATACAACTGTGTGTCATCAGCATGAATCATGTAACTCAACCCATAGGATGAAATGATGTCACCTAGTGGGGCAGTATACATGGTAAATATGAGTGGACCCAATATGGATCCCTCAGGTACACCCTCATGAAGTAAGAATTCATCCGAGGTGTCATCATAAACATCAATGCACTGAGTAAGGCCCTTGAGATAGGATGACATAATTTAAAAGCAGTGCCTTTAATACCATAGCGCTAACGCAGTCTCTGCAGCATGATGTAATGATCGATCAAATCTAACGCAGCCGAAAAATCAAGTAAAGTAAGAGCGGCTTCCTGGCGCTAATCAACTGCATTTATGACCTCATTTGTTGAAATTGTTTGAGGAAAAGAAATGGTGATCTAACACCTGCAAAAGAAACGAAATCAAAAGTAGCACGTTTGTGTTCTAATCATTTCAACGCATGAGGTCATAAATTTGAGCTAAAAGATGCTGATATTTATCTTTGTTTGTTTATGATATACAGGGGCGAAATAGCTGGTACCTTAATCCTTTAAAGACCCATTCAGTGATCCCAGCGAAAGTGTAAAAAAATTAAAATTGTTTATAAATTGCTTAAAAGTGAAGGATAAGTCATTCAAATTGTCATTTGGTAGTTTTGAAATGAAAAATTTGGCAAAAAACAAAGAAAACAACAGTATTGACGAAGTTGAAGCCCCATTCAAATACATGTAACTAATTTAGATATTGTCAGTATCTAAATTACAGATCCATACAAATTCTATATTTTTGTCTTAAATACCTGGCTTTCGGCTGAACCACTAATAGGCTATGCTAACACATTTATGACAATGACAAAAGTACCAAAATCTGAATTTTGATGATTTTTACGATCGTCCGGATCAGCAAATCACTGAATGGGCCTTTAAGTGTACAACGCACTGAACATACTTACCCTGGTTTATAATTACAAATCACGATCCACCAATTGTTGTACGTCTTACCCTCGCTACTATGGATGGCGGAAACCTTCAAAATACGCCTAAGAATACGCCTAAGAATACGCCTAACCTTAGACGTCTAAGATGCAATCTTAGACGTCTAAGATGCATTCTTAGGCGTCTAAGATGCAATCTTAGGCATCTTAGGCGTCTAAGAATTTCGCGGTAGACTTAAATCAACGAATCACAGGACCAGAAATCCCAAACAACCAATCATCTAAGGCGTATTCAATTATTGACCAATGAAATCTTAGACGCCTAAGATTTTACACGCCTAAGAATTCTTACACGTCTAAGATTGACATTTTAGTGATGGACGGTATCACCAATGTGATAGCTCTTAAAAGCACCTTGGAAGACTACTAGCAGCTCGTATTACAGATACCATGCGCAGTGATCGAAAGTACCACGGGATAATCAGTCCCGTCATCTCTGGTTCAGTTCAGGTTATCTATAGGAATAAGTTTCGAATAGAAGTGCCATTATAATCCGGCAGAATGACAAATCGCCGCCCCATTTTGTACCAGGTTATAGAGCTCTTCAATTATAAAAGACGATTTGGCCTTGGCCCGGGGGCCTTGGCGAAAATATGTCACACGCTGTTCGAATTATAAAGACATAGTTGGTTGACCTTATAATGTGTGTGCACTCATAACTTGACCTCTGAACGTATTGGATGTAAACGCATCATACCCTACACCGTCAGGTTAACTATCTTGATGAATGGAGGCATCGAGGTCTCTTAACTGTGTATTTGGAGATGATGTCCTTTTGGCTCAGTCATAGCACACGAGTTAAAGGAGCATATTAAAATAACAGATGTGGAAAATAGGAGTATAAACTGACCATAGATACCAGTTGTAGTCCTACTGTATATGGCATATTGGATGGCCTAGGGGAAAGTTAGCCCATATTTGCAAGACTATCATTGCCTTCAAGGTGAAACAAACCTACTCATGTTACCCTCTGGCCATGGGCTGGCCTGGTGTCAGATCTTACCCAGGGAAAGATGACATTCCAATATCGGCCTTTAAGAAAAAACATATACATGAAAAATGAGAAGGGTACATGTATAGTTGACACCATAGACACGTGCTCTTTGTTTAAACATTACAAGTAATATGAGTGGCAAACATTAATGTTTCATATTGCTTGCAACCCCCTCCTCCCCCCAATCAATGTTGGAGCCAATACTATAGTCCGTTCCTATCTCAGTATCAAAACAACATTGACTAGGTGGGTGCGGGGGGTGAAGATTTCATACTAAATAAAACTAAATCCCTCATCACTGACATCATCATCACCACCACGACTCTAATAATCATCTGACATCATTTGTATTATCAATCATCGTCATCATCATCATCATCATCATCATCTTCATCATCATCATCATCATCACTATCATCATCATCATCATCAACAACAACAACACACCACCCAGCCGAAGTATTCTCTAACGCAAAGCGTCCGTCGTACGTTTTGATCGAATTTGCGATACCGTCCATCACTAGTCACGGTCAAATGGTCAATCTTAGACGTGTAAGAATTCTTAGGCGTGTAAAATCTTAGGCGTCTAAGATTTCATTGGTCAATAATTGAATACGCCTAAGATGATTGGTTGTTTGGGATTTCTGGTACTGTGATTCGTTGATTTAAGTCTACCGCGAAATTCTTAGACGCCTAAGATTGCATCTTAGACGCCTAAGAATGCATCTTAGGCGTATTCTTAGGCGTATTCTTAGGCGTATTCTTAGGCGTATTTTGAAGGTTTCCGCCATCCATACGCTACCTACAACTGTAGGGCAAAATGCTGCACCGCATCCAACATGGGTGTTCGTCGACCACACCATCTTTATAAAGGAATCAGAATACTTTTTATTAAGTCGCTCTAATTGCTCAATATATTTCTTATTTGCATAATAATTGTTTGTTATCGAGTATATAACCATCCGGCTTACTAACTCACCTGACCCGTAACCAAAACAAATAGTTTTTTTTCATTGAAAATAATGAATTCACTCATGAAATTAAGCAGTGAAATTTCAAAATTAAATTTTGTTATTCTTTGCCAAAAATACGTAAAAAATATTAGCAACATTTGTCAGGAAAATTAATTGTCCATTCGAAGAAACCCGACTTATTATATTTGATCAACCTTGGTGCTCTACGGGGATGTAAACGACATTAATTCAAAATTGTATTGTTGTCCTACTACAACAAATCTAGGTGATTCCAATTAAGGGATGAAATCAAAACTCGACCGGCGGTCAACCGCCGGTTCCGGGCGTTTCCGTCCGGTTGGAGCCGATTATATTGTTCTAAACAATGGAGTGTGGTTCAACCGCCGGCAACCGCCGGCGGCCGCGGTGGTCGAGTTTTGATTTCATCCCTAGATGAAATTTAGAAATTGTGTTTACATTACAAATATGCCAAAAATCAGGATTGACAAATATTAACCAAATACATTTGAACAGATCTTACATAATGGCTTTAAAATAGTGGTAATAAATACTACTTCAAACACTAGATGACAATAATAAAGAATAACACTTATTTATTTTAATTTTAAAGTGAGAAATCTTCATCTCAACTTGGACTAGGGCTGGTACAAGTACTCCAAATGCAGACCCTATAACAGATATCCTAATATCATATATTCCAATCGCATCAGTCACTGAAACTTGACTATATTATTAATGTAAATGCATATGGAAAGGTTTCTATACTCGATACACCTGAGCACACATTTTCGTCCAAGAGCTCTCAAGCAAGCAGTGAATTGTCTCCGCACAGTCTTTGATTACACTACACGGTTAAGTACATAGCAATGTAAGAGCTGTGGAGCTTATAGCTTTTTTTTTATTAAAGGAAAGGTAATACTTCCCCCTAAAAACAATTTTCGTCACTAGGTCAACAGATTTTATAATTTTACAATTTTATAGCAAGGCGAAATGTGGAAAAGATGTGGAAAACTACCTATCCGAGCACGTTTTTTGACCAAAACCTGAACTTTACAATATTTTTCAAATTTTATGTCATTAAATGAAAAAAGCACACTAATATTGTCCATATACTAGCGTCACTAGAATGAGCAATAGCCAATTCTCTTTAAATTGCAAATCTTGTTCAAAAAGTTACTATTTTCGCCTGTTTTGTCATACGGTTATAAATTCAATGAACTATGACTTTGCTAAAGAGCGCTTACAAATTGATATGCTATTCTCTAACTTGCTCGCATTGCCACGCATATCACAATGGTTGCCAAAATAAGACAAGTGCATATAAGAGAGTAGCAAAATAATTGAGCTAATTTCTGCTTTGAATAATAATAAAAAATAACTCCCCCCTTAAAATTACAAAACATTTTTTTGCATAACTTGACATACATTTCGTTGATTTGAAAAATTAAAAAAACTGTGAATAAAGGAATTATTTTCCTACCCTCCCAAAGTTCTTTTTAAAAAAAATCTGTTTGTTTTGGCCAAAAATAATCACATTTTTCAAAAATGATGCTTTCAGAAAAAGTTGCACTTTTCCACATCCTATACATGTAATGTACAAAAATATTCTCGATATCAATGTTTTGATTGATTTAATGGTGTTTTTGTTTTCTTTCATTTTTATGTATACGATAACCCAGTCACCCATGCAATCATCTTGCAATTTAAAACAATGATTTATTGACATGTACGGGGTATTTCTAGAAGCTTTTGAGCCGGTATTTCAAAAATGGTAAAATCAATTTAGAAAATGAAACTAGGTTAGCATAATTTTCTAGAATAAATATTTGAATACTGCTAATTGTGCAGAAAATGATCCAATTACGTATCAAAGTAACAAAGTACCAAATTGGAATAACTCAAAACAATAAGTACCAGTAACTTGATATGTACGAGTTTCATCAACTTACATGTTGAGTTACAATAACTCAACTAATTGGTTCTTTGAACCTTGTTTATTTTTCTAAGTTCCCTGAACATGAATTCAGAAGTTGGCATTACTTAAAAAGTTGACGCAACGACTTACATCAACTTTTTAAGCAATGCCAACAAAGTTGATTAGTTGCCGGAACTTCTTGAGCCTTTTCAGCATTTTTTTAACTTCGGATAACTAAAATGAATTTTGTTTTCATTGGCAACTTTTACACTATTTTTGAGTTGTCCAAACTTACTCCTTTTGAATTGCGCCAACAAGGCGAACAAGTCATTTCTATGAGTGTACAAGTGTCCGCAGTGACAAACTCCTAATAACATAGAGCTTGCGATGTTCCATACGATTTTATAACTTTCAGAGTATGGTAGAATAAGTTGGGCCTATATAAAAATACGAAAAAAGTAAATAAATTCTAATTTAGCCAATCACTGAGAGTGTTATTAATCTTAAGCTGGAACGGTAAAACCCTTATACTTTTCAAATTGAAATACCGTTTTATAGTACCAGAACTATAGAGTATTATTGACTTACTTCAGTGTAGTGACCACATGCTGTTATCGAGCAACTATTTGCGTCATAATTATACCCAAATTCTTCAAAGTAAAAAGCATCGGTCGCACGAACGCCACCCGGAGGTGAGCTCAAGCTTCCACTATTGCCCCACATATTTTGGCCGCCTCGATTGTGTCCAGCTGTACAAGCTGCAGCCCATTGTTCAGCCTCATTAGCCTCGTTGTCATCCCAATACTTGATAATTTGAAGACAAAAGAAAATAGATTTATACAATAACGGTGAAATTATTCGGGCAGATAGTGAAGTCATGTGGTACACTATTATCTTAAAGTTAGGGTGCATTTTTTATATTCCATTGCCCACAGACTGTGGGCCACAGTCACCGATTAACCCTAACAAGGAACATGCTTTTTTGCTATCGGAAGGCAGAGAAGGAACGAAAAAGGTGCCCATATAAATGACGTTAGGGTGATTGCGCAATGCCATCACGTGGAATGCATGCATGCGCAGTGGTTTTCCTTGTATATAAGATTTTGTAAGATTTTTACGTGTTAGGGTTAAATAGGCTCCATCCACTTCAGGGCAACATCCGGGGAACCATACAATTTTCAATAATGTAATATGGCAGAATCAGGGGCCTTATAGGCGAGTGTGATGGCAGGAATCAACGAGTGTGATTGTAGTTATGCTTAAAGCCATATTATAACATTTGCTGAGGATGACGCCCTCACTGAATTTTTTTAATTCCCTTTTTTACACGATTAAATTGTACTTTATTAAACCAATATACCCTGCAAAAATCAAGACTCTAGGTGCTGTAGTTTTGTCAAAATCCGAGATTTTGAATAAAACGCCGGAACTGGCGCTTTATTATTACGATGGAATTATTAGTCGAACGCATACACGATGTTCATAACACACAGTACGTACACGGCTTGCGGGACGGTGATATACACAACAAAGGGTCGTACCACAACATGACCGAAGGAGTGTCGAGTGGTACGTATTGGCGACATGTGTGCTGGTAGTAAATTCCAATTTTCTTTGCTTTGCCGTAGTTGTTCGGCTCAAAAATAAAAGGGGATATATCTGACAGTAAAAGCTTTTTTTTTTGAAAATGTTATAATATGGCTTTAATCAAAATAGGGAATTGAGACAAGGTACCCGCATAAAAAATAATTACAACTTTTATGGCAACAAGTTCAACGTTTCCACTATCATGACTAAGTCTCTTACTCGGCTGTTTGAAAACCCACAAACTGAACTGAAAAACGACATGGCATATTAAATTTGCTGTAGATTATTAAATATCGCCCAATCACACCAAATAAAATTCCTTATACAGCCGACGCATCACTAATTTTACGCCAAGATGTTTTTATATAGTTGTAAAAAAAAACCCGAATGTATAATAATTTTGGTGACACAGCCTGCATAAGGCCCTACACATAATAGTATGTGTAATTGATCGCTTACAGCATCAGCAATGTTAGAGAACCCGGGTTGAACGATTCGAGGTAAAAAAAAAGTGAATAAACAAACAAGACAAGTTGAACTAAACAAAGTAAAGTAAATATTTACCATGTACTTCATATCTTGTGCTGGTGGTGAAACCTGGCCCCTTAACTCGTTATGTCTGTTTAATATGGCATCCTTCTCAGCCTGGGTGAAATGTACTATCGTACCAGTTGTCTGTCTTTTCACGTCTTCGCCGTCACCTATCATTTACACACATTCAATATAAACACAACACATTAAAGTCATAATGTACGATCTTATAATATGAATTTGGTTAATTTTTTTCAAACCTGATTTTTTTTTTTGCATATTTGTAATGTTTACACATGTCACAACTTGCACCTAAATGGAATCAGCCAAATGTGTTGTGTTTGTAGGTAAACAGAGTAAAGTTCGACATAAAGTCATAATTCAAGAAATTATGACTTTATGTCCGCCCATAGAACTGCATGTTAAACGGCCAAAATAACAAGCAGTGTTTCTTTCACGTTACCTCGTTATTTCAGCTCAAAATGGACAGAAACCATTCCCGATCATTATTACTAGTATATTTATTTCAGCATTTTGAGTATATAATGACAAATTTGAAATTGGAAGGAAATCGTACATTAAGCCTTTAAGAAAGTCTTCACTTGTATAAGCCGCAAGTCTAAACCTGTGCATGTTATTACAAATTGATTGATATGGTCATGTGCAGAAAGGAGAGATAGAGGAGGGGGAGATGGAAAGAGGAGGGAGGGATGGGCGAATTAGTGATAGAGGAGGAGAGCGATAACGAGGGAGCGAGATATTAGAATGTTTTTTATTAGTTGAGTTGCCCCTTACTTTAGTATACCTATATTGTTTTTTATTGTGGTGTATCATTTACTGTAGTAAACATACCTAATGCATCAGGTACTACATTTTTGACACCCCATTTCTGTTCAAACTCCTGAAAATGAAAAAGAAAGTGAGAAAAAACATACCATTCATTGGCAGATATTTAAAAAAATGTCAGAGAAAAAAACCGGTCATACCTGCCTGTACGGGGACTTGAACCCCAAACATTCCGCTTGCCGTTGTAAAATTGAATCATAATTTATTTGATACTAAATGTAATAAAAAATCTGGTAAATCTGATGTTTGATTACATATTGGGTGTCAAATCGACCCTATTATATTTCTTTATCTGCACAAACAAAATATTTCAAGTTTCCAGTTATTTGAAAATTTGAAAATTTTTGAACCTTTGCCAAAACACAGCATTTTCCAGATTTGGTCCATCAAAATACCCTTTACAACTTATTATGGCATACATTCAGTTGGACGCAACACCTACGATAAGATTTGCGTGATGCGAATTAGAGTAGGGGCACCATATTATTGACCGTCCACGGAGTAACAAAAAAAGGGATAATGTTTGCTTTTTATACGTTGAACAAAGTATAAAGTGAGATTTTAACTCAATTTACCTAAATCTCTACGACGCAAGATGCCAAATAAACCATTTTTGCGTCAAACCTATTCAAAGACAATGCAGTTTAAGCAATTGTAGAAATTGTGAGTCAAAGTTGGATTGCGTTTTATTGGGACACCCTGTCTGTCAAGTTTTGTGTTCAATAAACATTACTTTACATAGCTGCAAGATGTTTTAAAATCTAAAAATATTTACTGGAGTTATAACCAAGTAAGTAAAAGTATGTGGAACACTCTGGAGTGTTACTGGCGTACCATCTCCTTGGTAGTAACTTGAGTTGACGGCCCTGATGACTGGGGACAAACATGTCCCCCTTTAAAACAACAGAAAATAAACAAGCAAACAAAAAACAAAATAATTACCTCATTTTCTATGGAGTTAGAATGTGAGAACAGAATGGCTGCGGAAGTCAAAGCCACGAGAAAGAAACCGATTGCTGTCATGATTTGGGTTCTCGGTGCATAGACGGTGGAGTGGATATATAGATAACATGTAGCGTATATCTCTCATTTCTTCGTTGTAATTATTGTGCAGCTGGTTGTTTATTATTATTCAAACGCTAATGGAATTTTAATCCATCCCAGAATTTTTGAATAAAATTGTTTCTGTTTTGATCTGGTTGCGCACATGAAACGGATATCTTAGACTGGATCTATTTAATCTTTTGTAATAAAATTTGTATGCAACGTTGCCGAATGTTTCAATTTGCAGATATCTTATATGCACCTTTGCGTCACTAAAGTTGCGGAATTTACATAAATCTCATCCCATTTTGAGTCTTTTACATTATACTGCACGAATTTTATGAAATAATTGTAGTCACCTGTGTGTATTTTATGCAACTTTGCAGTGTTTGTATGCGTAGTACACTTTCATCGAGCTGCAGCTAGGTTAAAAAAGGATGATTCAATTAAATGAATTGATATTTTCAACCTACCCTTTGAAATAAATGCAATCAATATTTTCTTTTCTGTTTAATATTTTACAGAGATTATAATCTTATGAATTTATAGGCGCCTGTGTGCATTTTATGCAGCGTTGCACAGTTCTGATGCATATTTGCATTAACATTATAATTCCGTTAAACTTGACATCATCGAGCTGCAACTAGAAACTAGGTTAAAAAATAGCAACAAAAATCGAGTTATTATGCACTTTCAAAGTATATATTCTGTGTAGCTATTTAGTTATGGCAGAAAAAAGTCACATTACAAAATAAATGGTGGTCTAACGAGCCGTTTAGTTAAGATGTTTATTACATGCAATAATTGTGAGACAAATAGCAATAAGTTGTGCTGGAGATTATGTTACAACAACATTTGGAAAAGTGATATTAAATGTATTATTAAATTTTTGAAAGTTAATATATATTATATACTAGTATTGATATGTTCTGCATAATGTTCTAATAGTGTTCTACACTTGTTGGGTTAGAACTTACCGGTGTTCACTCTTCTTTCTGGATATGTTCAGAAAGTGTTCCCAAAATAGCCATCATAGGTCAACGTGTTCTGGATGTGTTCTAGTGACCTGATAATAACCCGGACTTGGAACACATCTAGAACACATTCTAAAACTTAGGGGCTGTGCAATAAAAAAAACATTTGCCCCCCCCCCATCCCCCTGTGTCATATGTTTGTAACGTTCTTGACAGATGACATTCTAACTTGAGTCAACTTTAGAAACAAAATAATAAGTTGTTTGTAAAACATACCAGTAAAAGTAATAGTCATCTATATGTAAATGCCATTCTAACTGAATTAGTCAAATATAAAAACAAGGCACTTTCTGGTAAAACCAGGGATCGTGTATGGTCCCTGGTAAAACATACCAGTACAAAAAGTTTTACTGGAGTTTTACTTTTTGGTAAAACCAGGGACCGTGTATGGTCCCTGGTAAAACATACCAGTACAAAAAGTTTTACCAATAAGTTTTTTATTCAATATCAGAAGATGCTTACATACATTCCCATAACCCAGGGTATGCCTGCCTTTTGTACACATGTGGCACAGTTGACCTGCATCCAGACGTACCTGCCTGTGCGGGGACTTGAACCCCGAACCTCTTTCTTGCGGGGCGAGCGCTCTAACCATTGAGCTACACAGACTGTTCCTGATAAACATGATTCAAGTCTAGTACATGTGAATATGAGCAGTCAGGGTAAACAGAACAAACAACACAAATTACATACCAGTGTACGAGATCAATTAATGATGTTTACCCGGCAGCCTAAAATAATCATATAAACAAGGAAAATGGCTTACGCATCATGCACTGGAACATAGAAACATTCAAACATTTCAAACTAGCGCACGAGATTAACTTAATAATGCTTAATCGTTATTCTTAATAATATCAATATACAGGGGAAAGAAGAATTACGTTAAGATATTTAATCCCTGTCTTTAGTTCTTCTTCTGTTCCGTGGTATATGATGAGACAGCCACCAAAATATCTCCAATAGTGGAAAATGTTATTAGTTGCATTAAGGGTAGACGAGCTTTTTTTTTTGCCCCCCCCACTCACCACCAAGAAAGCTGGCTACGCCCCTGTTATAGGGTCACCACTTTGGGGTTAGTTGCCAGCTTATACGCAAAACTAAAATAAGCATTACATTTTTCATTTATAGATCCTATTTGTGATATCCAGTTCATGCACAACTAGGTCATGTCGAAAATGATTTTAAAAACATGGAATGGATTATAATTCCATTAACTTTCTGAATTATAAACCACCACCTGCACAATAATTACAACGAAGAAAAGAGAGAAATGTACAATTTGCTGTCTATAAATCCATCACCCATTTATTAGCTTCATCATTCTCTATTGGAACCATTTTGGCATCGTTTCGTGAGCTGTGCAACAAGGATCCAAATCATGGCAGCAATCGTTCTGTTTCTCTTGGCTTTGACTTCTTTGACTTCCGCAGCCGTTCCACAGTCTGAGGTAATTACTTTGGTTTTTTGTTTGTTCGACTTGTTTTCTGTTATTATTCAAAGCTCAAGTCACTAAACGGTTCCATACAAGCAAGTCCACCGGGGCAAGTCCCCCAAGACATTTTGGTATAATCCAAAAACGGCATGATCTTGTAAGTTTGGAACATAGACTGATTAGTTATGCATCAAATGGGCGGGTTTTTGTTGCTACTTTTTGTTATCTTATGACATTTCCGGCCAAAAAAAAGTTGCATTTTTCTACATAGGCTTTTTATGCTTCAATATTTTAAGGTGGCTGTGTACTCTCAGACATGCATGTAGTAAAAGTGCAATAACTTTGTAATTATTCGCGCAAAACATATAAAAGTATACATTTTTATGAAGGCAAGACATCAATAAATCTTAATATAAATACAGATTTGGGGTAAAAACAACAATTTCGAAGAAAATCACACAAAAGTGAGTTTTTGGCAATATTTGTTAGGTACATCATAACAAAAAAACACTCTTTCCAAAATATTTTATTTTGTTTTTAGCTCAATCTTGAGGCTCCATTCCAAAAACGGTTTTTTTATTTTTTGATATTGGCCTTATTTTTTGAGATATTGACCATATAAGGCATCAAAATGAACTTTTAAAATTCAAAAACGCCTATTTGCCAAAATGATGCCCAAAATCGGGAATAGACCAAAATATAAAAAAATGAGAAAACCGTTTCTTGAGTCGATCATGCTTTTTACGATGATCATATTTGCTTACCTATAGATGCTGTATTTATTGAGTTATCGTGTACCTAAATCGTCATTTTACCGAGAAAATGAACATTGAAATAATGGCCGTTGAAGTTTAAAGTGGTCACATTTTGCACTTTCATCGAATCTCACAGGAGAATGCGACAGTTTTCGTTTTTGTAACTTATATTACGTGAACATCGGGTAAATCCACAGCCCCTTGAGAAGTTTGAGCGAAATCCATTCATAACTTGATATTTAAATCGGGGAAAGAACTTGAAAAACCCACATTTTATCAGCTAAAACGGAGCCATTTGACCACTAGGAAATCAGTGCTTCTGTGGTGTTTCCATAAGATGCGCCGCGCATGTAGATAAGCGTTGCGTATGCGTCGCGTATTTGTGCGTTAACAAATTGCACGATGCGCAACGCGATGAGTTGTTGCGCGCGTGTACCTTGCTGGTACAACAAAGATTTTCTTTCCTTTTCAATTTCAAACACGAGTGGAATAGTGAAATAAAATCCTTAAAATATTGCAGTTGGAGTTTACAAATCTGGATTTTCATTCCTTGTATTTATAAAAAACATAACAAGGTACAAACATATCATAAAAACTCAATTTTGAGAAAGAAACAATGGCTAGAGTACACAGCCGCGTTAAGTGAGTAATTTAATCAAAAAGAAGCATCTTTCATTTAAATAAATTTAAGCTTTTTTCTGATTTAGGTGTCACACAGTTTGCAGTTTTTATGGTTCAGTGAAAAATTAAAATGAATGCTGCAGCTTATTAATGCCTTTCAACAATGTATAGGCCTTCCGTCATGTGAGATGACTTCCAAGCATTGTTCTTTTCTGCTGTAGATCAAGCTGGTTCCCCGCATGCTGCAGGATTTGCTGCAAAGTCCTTTAAGGTGGTGTTGTCCCTCACTTGTCCGCTTGTAACAAGTTGAGTCTTGATAACGGCCATCCATATAAATGATTTTGAACCATTCAAGAAATGACCAATGGAATAAGGGTATTGGGATCCAGCATAAAAGATTTAACCAAAAATCTGTTAAATTAATCAATGAACAAAAGATTTATCAATATCATTGAAGTTACAGTTGTTCTTCCTAATAAATTTAATTACAATGAAAAAAATTCTTAAATTTACGCTTGTTAATGCATACAAAAAAGCCAATTTAGAAAAGTGCAACTTTTGTTTATGTATAACATTTCATAAATAGCTATATTTCTCACTGAACCATAAAACATGTTTGAAATGTATAAAAATTAATTCATGAACATCTTAACTTAAGTTATTTAGATAAAAGTAAAAAAATATAGACATATTCCATTTTGATTAATTTGCTTTAAGTGAAAGAGGTCCGAAACCAAAAGTGATGCATAAAAAGCCTATATAAAAGTTTATAATTTTATAAATGGCTGTATTTCTCAGTGAAGATAATAAAAAGATACAACAAAACCCCGTTCACTTGTTAACTTGAGAATTGATCAAGTCGTTTTTGGATTATACCAAAATGTATTAGGGGGCTTACTTTTTGGAACCGTTTATTATAGATACATAGTAACTGTAACAATATTCCAGTATGCCCAGAATGTCCATAAAGTAATTTTACCCATACTTTTGGTTATGACGCTAGGAAATTTTTTGGATTTCATAAATTTTCTGAGCTATGTAGATTAAATTTTATTACGTGGTACAACATTTTTTATTGAACATTGAATACAAGGTGCCCCAACAAAACGCAACCCAACTTTTACCCCTTTTTCATGAGTTTATTTATAATCAATGGCCACATTTTGTACAATTCTTCAAAGGTATTGTCTCTGAGAATGTTTGCCTCAAAAATGGTGTAGTTGGCATTTTGCGTCTTTGGGATGTGACAATTTAAGTAAAATGAGTCAAAATCAAACTTGCCCACAACATTGACATCCTGCCCTGGAGTATGCATGCAATACATTGTTTTAATGATTGAATCATTTCGTTCTGCACACGAGAAGTCACCATAAGTCACCAAAAGTGTAGAAACAATCAGAAAGCTACAAGAAAAATTATATTTCCGCAACACGGTATTCTCAAGTAACCAGTATTATTGGGTTTGTTTTTTCTGTGCTAGTCAACAAAATTGACCAAATTATGCCCGCGTAAAATTAACAAAAGACGGCGTCAGTCACGCTATACGCCAAGTGCAGTTCGCATCCAGCTATAATGCTATTTCTTGTGGGACCTGAGGACACATCAGATACACCAAATTTTACATACGAGGCCGGGATAGGAGGAATGTCCTTCAGGGCTGCGTTTCATAAAACTTTAGATTTAAACTTAAGTTTAATTCTTTATGAAACGCCGCCCTGATATCAAATAATTTTGATTTCTTGAAATTTACGATATAATACAAATTTATTTTAACATTTTTGACATTTAACGGTCCTCGAAGTAAATTCTATAAACGTAATGATATATACTGAAAGTGTACGTAGCAGTCCGTCAAATGAAAATTTTGACATTTCGTATTTAAGATATACATGTATAATCTTCAATATGAAAGGTCAAATTTTCAATTTTTAAAAATTTGCCATAACATTTCGCAAATTAAAAAAAAGCAACCAGGAGGACATTCCTCGTATTCAGAATGCAATTTCATGTGTCAGATGTGCTCCCAGGTGCCGAAAATTCTGTGCAAAGTAAATAAACAGAATATTTAGTTTGTGCAGATAAACAAATATAATAGAAATAATTTGACACCCAATATCAAGACCTGAGTACAAGAAGACCGTAAGTCCACTTTGCCCCTCAACATGTATACACTAAAGTTACGTATACATGTAGTTTCTTAGGGCGAATTTCTCGATAGGAGTCTTAGTAAGCCTTAGGCTTAGGATGCCTTGAGGCTACTAAGCCTAGCCCGCTCTCGAAGCCCGAGTCTTAACTGTAGCTGGATTTTATGATGTTTAATACATGTCCAGGGTGAAACATCATGAAAGGTTGTGAAAGATTTGTTTTGGCCCCTGAACATGTATATAACATTACCAAACCATACGAAACTATACGCAACTTTAGTGTATACGTGTTGAGGGGCTAAGTAGACTTACGGTCTTCTTGCGCTTAGGTCTTCATATGTAATAATTTGCCACAACGAAGTGAAATTAGTGAGACTACTAATCTGCTATTCAGCAACATGCATAAAGAACAAAATATTAAATATTTGTGTAAAAGGGAAAAAGGGAAGCATATTGCAAACAACAGATTCGCCAGATTTTCCTAACATTTTGTATTCAATAAATTAAACATAATTCAGCTTTAAAGTAATGAATACAATTGAATAATCCATCACTTTTTACGCGAATTATGACAAATGAAACGGGTAAATAACTTTTTAGACACTCTCTCTATCTTTGTTTTCTCTCTTTTTTTTTTAATTTGCAGGAGTTTGAACAGAAGTGGGATGTCAAAAGTGTAGTACCAGATGTATTAGGTATGTTACTAGTAATTCTAATATATAAACAATAGAGGCATAATAAAGGAGCAACTTAGCTAATAAAAACCACTGAAACATCTCCCTCTCTCTCTCTCTCTCTCTCTCTCTCTCTCTCTCTCTCTCTCTCTCTCTCTCTCTCTCTCTCTCTCTCTCCTTCCTCTCTCTCTCTCTCTCTCTCTCTCTCTCTCTCTCTCCTCTCTCTCTCTCTCTCTCTCTCTCCTTGCCTCTGTCTCTGAGACTCCGATTGGTCAAAGTATTGTTGTTGCCATTTTAAACACGAAAATAAATTCATGAATTATTATTTAGTAACATAACATTATGCAGTCATGTCTACAGCAGAATTCACCACGACCTTTGCAGGACTTAAACCCCAAGATAAACCTCATTGAAAACAGCTCAACTATGTTAAATCAAGGATGGGTCTCATAGCCCTGGTTAAATTCATAAACATATGTTTCTGATTTACATGTACGATATTCAATGTGCTGTGATGAAATAGGTATTATAATTTCAGTTGGATGCACCATTACAAAGCAAACGCACAGTTAACAATACTGAGCGTGGCCTTTGATTCCGAAACGAGAACAATAGTCTGCGTATTGTTCTCCAGTCATGTGGATGGTACAATTCATGTCAAACTTGTCAGTCATTGTGATCGTATCACACAAGTAAATGAGAAACATGTATTTTAGACTTAACACGGTTTGGGAAAAGTTGTTCCATTTTTTAGCTCCCTATCAGGCAGTCAGAACTCCATATTTGGGAGGGCTCTACAACAATCTTCCCAAAATCGCATTTTAATCATTTTTAGATGAGCATAGAGGGAAAGAATTGAAGTTTATTTACAGCTTCTATGGCAAAAATTGATCAAACCGATCACACGATGGTGCTCGTTCGAAGTTGGAGCTATCGCGAGTCAGCTGTTGAGCACAATTTGCCATTGAAATTACATGTCCGACTGTTATGACATTTTGGAAGACTCTCTTCGGGAAAACAGCTCGACAACAGCTTTTCCGTGACATTTTTTACTTCAAATTGTAGTATGTTAAGGATGAACATTATAATTCACATGTGAGCTTCTATGGCTATTATTGGGTGAAGGGTTTTCCCACCAGCCCACCAACTAGTCCATTGCCTATGCCTACAGTACTGTTAGTGAGCTAGAGGTCAATCATCAATTGGAGCGCTGTGTGTGCACTGAATAGGAAAAACGGACAGTAACTGCATAATGAAGGGCTGTGCAATAATTAAGAACCCTGGTGGGAGGGTAATATTGGGGGGGCAAAAAATTTTTGAAAGGGGCCAAGCAATTTTTGGTACGCATTCATGGGGCGTCTTTTAAATAAAACGCTCTAAAACGGCCTAAAACAGTACGGAAACGCTAAAATATGCACATTTTGCTAGACCATTTAAGGGATGGGGTATGAACGTTTGGACAGTATTTATTGTGGGATATTAGAGCACATCAGACATATCGAATTGCATTCTGAATACGAAGAATGTCCTTCTGATAGCAAATAATTTTGATTTTTGAAATTCGCAATGTAATACACATTTTATGGCAAATGATTAAAATGGATATTTTGATATTTAACAGTACTTACTGTAGAAGTAAACTTTATAAATCTGATGAATTATACTTAAAGTGTAGCGGCGAATACATGCTACTTGGGCATAACCAACGCACCTTTCTAATGAATGGAGTGCATATGCACCGTGAGCAAGTAAAGTCATGTTTACACGGTCGGACATAATTGGTAAGCGACTTATAACCGGTTACAGTGACTTATTACCGGTAATAAGTGATTTAAGTCCGACCGTGTGATTACGACTTAACTTCTTTTCATGTGCTTTTCATGATGAATCAGATTAAGATTACATAACACGTTTGTGCAACCTCCGTTTTATTACTTCTATGATCAACCAAACAAAAGTTAACAATGCGAGTTATTATGTCGTAATTTATTGTCTACTATTATTTTAATGTTTATGTCACTATAGTTGTGTTCACACGGTCGGAATAATTACCGGTAATAAGAGACTTAAAAGTCACTTATCACCAGTAATAAGTCACTATTACCGGTTATAAGTCGTTTATTACCGGTAATAACTCACTTATGTCCGACCGTGTGAACACGACTTATAATAAATTATAGTATAAAGATTATAACATTATGTACCCATGTGTTTTCTGTACCTATTTTGATTGTGTGTGAATGATAGATATTACTAATGGTGACGCCGAAGTCGTGAAAAGACAGACTACTGGTAAGATAGTGACTTTAAGCAAGGCTGAGAAGGATGCCATATTAAACAGACATAATGAGTTAAGGGGTCAGGTGTCCCCATCAGCAGAAGATATGGAGTACATGGTAAATGGTTTGTACTTTGTTTAGTCTATCCTTTCTAGTGTGTTTATTCGTTGGTCTAAACGAATTATTAAAGGCTTAATGTACGATTTCCTTCAAATTTTAAATTTGTCATTTGTCACTTTGTCAAAATGTTGAAATAATACTAGTAATAATGATCGGGAATGGTTTCTGTCCATTTTGAGCTGAAATAAACGAGGTAACGTGAAAGAAACACTGCTTGTTATTTTGGCCGTTTAACACGCAGTTCTATGGGCGGACATAAAGTCATAATTTCTTGAATTATGACTTTATGTCGAACTTTGCTCTGTTTACCTACAAACACAACAAATTTGGCTGATTCCATTTAGGTGCAAGTTGTGACATGTGTAAACATTACAAATATGCCAAAAAAATCAGGTTTGAAAAAATTAACCAAATTCATATTATAAGATCGTACATTATGACTTTAAACTAAATAACATCCCTGATGTTGTAAGCAAACAAAAAAAATAATAATCTACACTGACCCATACAGATCATAGATCATAGTTCATAGTTATTTTATTTCCATGATTAAAAAACAAACAGAATAGAAAATAGCAACATAGAATTAGATGGAAGAGGTACAACGAAAGGCAATAAGCCTGCAAAATGTTGACCCCTCATACAAAACTGAGAAAATACTACCTTACAAAAATACTACCAAAAAAACAAAGCCAAATATATATATATATATATACTAAAACATGTACCAAACAAGCACAATAAACTTACAATACAATAGCAATTTGAATGAACACGGTTATAGTTTATAATATTTTCATATTTAGTGACTGCAAAAAATAAGCACTGTCCAGATTTCTTTCTTTTAAAATGACTTATTAAATCAGAACACTGTGAAAGTGTCAAATGAACACCAAACAGAGGCAAATTAGCAGTTAACACCAATGAGTGTAAACATTAAAAATATTAAGTTAACACCAGCAGAAATCACTGTATTATCAACACCCGTGGGTGTGGGCCTCCTGGAGCACTTTCTTGGTGTTTGACACCACGGAGTTTTTAGAATGTAGCTGTCCCAATAAAGTTCACCATGGATAAAAAATCGTTTATCTTCGTTTTAAATTATCTAGTATTGGGATGACAATGAGGCTAATGCGGCTGAACAATGGGCTGCAGCTTGTACAAAGGGACACGATCGAGGCGGCCAAAATCTATATGGTGCCGGTGGCAGTTTACAGTTACCTCAGGCTGGTGTTGATGCGACCAATAGTTGGTATGATGAATACAAGAACTATAATTACGACGCAAATAGTTGCTCGGGCGTTTGTGGTCATTACACCCAAGTAAGTCAATAATACTATAGTTCTAGTACGTAAAATGATATTTTATTATTATTTATTGTTATTCACGGTTTATTCAAACACACTAAAAAAAACACATCTAAAAGCTAATTTACTGTGCAGCCCACAGATATAAAAAATACAACCAAAAGTGCTTCAATTACAGAGAAGAGGAAGTGTTCCTCTCTATCGTTAAATAAGATGAAACATAGCCCGCTAAATCGTTAAAAGTTAGGCGGGTAACGCAAAGGGGAAGCTATTGTTTCTCCCTATAGTCAATTTCCCCTCATAGCCTTGTTTTTAAAGGTCAAGGAGTCGAACCTGCATTTTTTACATGACGGAGTGCCCATCTTTCTTTCGTTAACGATTAGGGCAAACGTCACCGTGAAATGTTGTGGGGCATCGCCCAGCATTTAAGAATGGCCGTACCCATTTGTGCAACTGGGTGGAGAGGAGTAATCGAGATAAAGTGCCTTACTCAAGGGCACAGCACGATGACGTCGCCGGAGCTCGAACCCACGACCTTTCCATTAAAAAAAAAAAATAGTTTCGACTCATGTCCCCCGCGCGCATTAGATTTATGTTGCACGTTTTCACGGGTAAAATAATAGAGGGCTGTAATTTATATATTTTAAACCACCAGCGCTAAACTGAATATATTACACAAGTTTATGCATATTGTACTTAAATATATTTGAATAATTTACTTTTTTACTTTTTGTGTCCCTTAAAAGTAAGCCTACTTAATTGAATAATTAGGCACACTTGATTAAAACATTGGACGAGTCCTCTACCTATGTCCACCCCAACCAAAAAAAAAAAAAAAAAACGCTCAACGGTCTATGCAAATTAACTACTAGACAAGATCCCCGGGATACTACCTGTCCAGGAGAGCTTCGCAGGAAATCGGCGGTACTCATTACAAGTCAAGAGGCTGGGAATGCAAAGCTTTACTGTGACTTGCCCATAATGGGGAGTACCAATGGACAATGCGTTACTGGGTTCGCTTTGCTTTTGCTTTTATTTGAAGATGGTTGGTGCTTTTAGCTGCTATGGCTATGTGCACCACCAGCTGTACAATTCTCTTGTGAACAATACCTTTGTTTTCATACAAAACCATGAGCACTTATATGCTTCACTGCACCTTGGTTATGCTATGCTGTTCGTGTTTCCAGACGAATGCGTGTGCGTTAATTCCTCTCGGATGCTTGTGCGTTAATTTCATTTATCTTTCCTTGAACTCAATTCAAAAACCAAACGGTGTCTTCTCAGAGCCACACCAGGCCGAATCAGCAGAAGAAGTGGCTAGACCGTGAACAAAACTATACATTGTCTCCGACTACGCTGAAATCTTCGCTTCCACACCTGTTCCCCATTGCCCAAGTTAGCGTTACCCATCCGACACCACGTGGAGGTTTGGGTTGCCCGCGAGCAATTACTATGTCAGCTCTGCGTGCCTTGTCGGACTACTGGGTTCTTCAAATGTCTGCTTATATACATTTGACTAAGTAATAAATGTCATGATATTAGAACAGATCGTAGTCCAAACGATGACAACTATGTGTAATTTGCATTATTCATGAAACATTTTAATAACAATAGTCACCCGGTGAATACACTCCAGCGAGATTAATGCAAGCGAATTAACTTCCAAACCCCTTCAAATACAGATTGAGATCAATTCTGTGTTGATTTGATTAAATGACTTGTATTTGTCACTAGACTCGAACACAGGACACATGGGAAGAGTATTATACTGTTTCGAGGTGGGTCTATTTTGGGGGAAACCCTCATTTGAATTTGGATTTGGAAGATACCTTCTCTTAAATAACAGTATTGCGAACCACCAGCATACATAACTCGATGTAGAGAGTCTTTCCTATTCAGAGGAAATATTGCAATTACACACCTTATTGCCTTTTAACAATAACCATTGACACTAGCACATATCAAAGAAGATGTAAGAAAAGGATGGAGAACAGAATTATATCCTTGAGATAATCCCGTAGGTAATCCTGTTGCACCTATCATAGTCCTTTATTCTCAAGTGGTGGGTTAACCAACAGTTAACAATGAGAGGAAATTCCTGAACCTAGTTCAGTTGGGGATGATTTGAAGTGACCGCCAATTATGACCATTTGATATTTAATACCAAAAAAAAAAAAAAAAAAGAAATAATGTAGTGCCAAAATAATGTACCCTTTTACGGAAGGAGCAAAGTTTAACAAGTTATAACTCCGCTTCTGAAGTACGAATGTCAGCGCGAATGTCAGGTTATTATTTCCCAGTCTTTAAAAAAATTGCAGGCAGAGGTGGGAATCGATCTCGGTACCTCCCGGTTAAACAGCACTGTGCAAGACCACTAGACCAACTAAATATCTGTTGTGAGATGTGTGACATTAATCTTTGATATTGCTTAATGGAACAAATCGCGGAATTAAATCAGTAATAAAAGAAATAGATTCTTATATAGCGGTCAAATTAGATAAAAGGGGAAATATTTTCCCTGCTCGAAAGAAAATATAGGTTAGAAAATTATCAAATAAATTTAAATTACAAATTGAGATTTTATATTTCTTTCTTTCACGCGGCGACATTATCACAGACAAACACTGTATAAGCTAAAAACTCGACTCTCATCACTAGATGCTGTCATTTAGCTCAATGGTAGAGCATCAGACTGCTGATATCAATATGGTTGGTTCGAGTCCTCCTGCCAGCAATGGTTATATTTATGATTTTAATGCTACGCTAAAATTGTTCAATTTTTTTCGTTTATTTATTTATTTATTTATTTATTTATTTATTTATTTATTTATTTATTTATTTATTTATTTATTTATTTATTTATTTATTTATTTTTGTTTATTTATGTAAATAATTTGATATATTTGAAAGAGGTATTTGAGCAATTTTATAATCCTATGGGGTCATTTTGAACCCATACCCCTCCCAACTTGCCAAACGCACAACACCTATGAGTTTGCATCATACATGTCATCATTAGTCACGATTATGCACTTTCAGTTTCCCACGCGTTTGAACGGGAATTGGATTGCGTACTTTTTCGATGTCTAGTGAGCAAATTTTTTCATTATTTTGAGAAAATGATGTCAAATTTTCTATTCTATATTGTTTGGTAATAATGTCTTTTGCCAATAGTATGTTTAAAGTTGTAATTTTGTGTTTTTGATCGCAAAGATCGGATATTTTCGTTCCCGATTCGAATTCTGAACCCTTCGCAAGGGTGCCGATTTCGGCAGAACTTTGACGATAATTTTGCCTTTTTGGACACTTAAATGCTTTCGATCCTTAATTTTGTTTCAACCGAGTCTTAAATTATCAAGCACAATACAGTTGGTACCACATTTATATACATTGATGAAATTTTAAAGATTTTTTTTCAAGTTTCTAACCGGCGCAAATCGTTAAGTGTGTATTTCCCATTGACATCCAAAATGGCGTAAGCCAGTCCTCAATATACATAGGTACGGCGTATATAGGACTGGCAAGCGAGTCTATGTCATCATCATAAAAATTTAAAATTCAGGTCCCACAAAAATACAGTAATTGTGCAAAAGAGGACATAAATAATTTCTTTCTGCAACCATAATGGGCCGCAATATATCACTAACCGCATAGTCCGAGGCAAGGTTCATTATTGTCAGGGTTAGGGTCTTAGGGTTAGGGTCTTATGGTTAGGGTTAGGGGTTAGGGGTTAGGGTTAGGGTTAGGGGTTAGGGTTAGGGTTAGGGTTAGGGTTAGGGTTAGGGTTAGGGTTAGGGTTAGGGTTAGGGTTAGGGTTAGGGTTAGGGTAAGGGTTAGGGTTAGGGTTAGGGTTAGGGATTAGGGTTAGGGTTAGGGTTAGGATTATATTCGTATTTATTATACTAGTAATAGTATATTGTGTGTATGCAGTTTATTCCGTAATCAATAAGTATCATAAACAAACACCTTTCTGGCACAACAAATCATAGCACAGTCGTGTAGGCATTAGACTATGGATACAAAGGTTGTGGGTTCGAACCCCAGGTAAACCGTTATAGAATTTTAATTCTATCGATTTCTTTTTATTGTATTAAGTAAGAGGAAATAATAATGGTAATAAACTCGTGTTATATCTAGCCTCATAGGCCTATTAAGTATAGGATAATGGCCAAGGATTAGAACGTGAGTGGGTAAGAATGGCTGAGCCGCGGAGCGGCGAAGCCATTCTTACCCTCTCACGTTCTAATCCGCGGCCATTAACCGACTTAATACACACCTATGACGTCGCGCTATTGTTTTACCGCTCCATTATTTTTCACGAATGGAGTGTTATTGAAATAGACTGCTCTTTACAAATTGATCAATTACTCATTGATGCCGGACAATACACTAATATAATGATCGTACTAAATTTTAGGTGCGAGTGCAAAAATAGTCCAACTCAGCTTTATGTAAAATTTCTATAGAAATACCCATCATATCACGATCCAGGTGTTTAGTTCAAATCATCCGTAACCACCTTCTTGAATTATAAAGATTTAAAATGTTTGTTACACAAATTGAATAAACGTAGATTCGTAAAATTATCCAAGTGATTAGACAATCAATAGTTCTTTATGCCCACTTCTAATGCATTGCGTTTTGGTCTCTATTTTGCATAATAAGGAAAATGGGCAAAAAGGTCATATAGGTTCATATGAAATGGTCATTACAGTTGTGTATCTCAAGAAAGCAACACCTATCGCTATACCTGAGCAATGATACTCTTCTCTGTGAATCGAGTGTTCGATTTTGGAACAACCATGCAATTATGGACACTATTGTTTATCTTGGATAATTTGTGATGGAATCATTCCGAGGATATATATCGTTGATTCACAGCAGAAGGACCAAAATCAGATACGAAAAGGTACGAAAATTTTAAATGTACTACAACACATTTTACCTAGGCCTATTATGTCCCTGAACTTTGTCCGCAAAAACAAAACAAACTTCGCCGCCTTCGACGCAAAATAAAAGCCACCTCAACTTCCAGTCCCCTTCCGAAATCAAATGGATCGTCCCTAACATTGTAATATTTAATTACCGTTAAATGGGGGTAACTTCGGTAAGCGGGGTAACTTTGGTCGTTCAAATATATTTTTTTTAAATGGTCATATTTCCTTACAGCAATATTGTTTTTAGTCATATTTGGTCTCAATTTGTTAAGAAATATATTTGGAAGAAATAAAAGTCGCTCATGTCCAATTTCGTTGAAAGTTACGAAAATATTGGCATTTTTGACCAAAAATGAGCATTTTTTACATTTTTTTCAAAAAAATACATAAATAAAAATCGATATTTGTGAACAAGAATGTGTGCTTGCTTAATTTTGCAAGGGGTCAAATGTCACAAAAACAAAACCTTGCCCATATACAGCGAAGATCAATTTTTTTCATTTTTTTTCTTCATGGAATGTAATACTCTGACCAAAGTTGCCCCAAATGCTGGGTAACTTTGGTCAGGCTATTTTCAACCCCTAGGGCATGCACCCTTTCAAAATTATTCAAAAATCTTTTTCATTTTTTTGTTGTAGAAGGGAACCCTAATGTCATAAAAAAGAGATAATTAGTAATATATTTGGTTTTGTTTGGAAGCAGTGGTTTAAAAACTCTGAAAAGTGCCCAAAGTTACCCCATTTTACGGTATCGGATAGGCCTACTGATCGATGTATGTAAATATTCAAGCATGCCAAAATACCATCAGATGAAACATCAGATATACTAATGACAAATAAAAATTATACAGAAAATATACCTACTGTGGCTTTTATCATTATTAAACATGCCCGAAGAGAACGATTTAAAAATAAACAGATTCATAGGCCTAAATACATTGATACAGAATGTGTATTATGTATATGTAGCAATGTTGCCCAAAATATGACAAATTATATGTAGGGCCTAAGCCACTGAAAACGTATAAAAATATAAAGAAGAAAAAAAAATGTTATAAAAAACAGTAAGCGTAGAAAGAAAGTTCCAAATAAATAAATAAAGGGCCTACAAAGTAAAGCCTAAATAAGCATTTTCCAGAGTGAGGGTAAAAATACATCTTGCATAATAAGTACAACTTAGCCAACAATTTAACCTGCCCGTTTTGATCTTGACTTGCTTTTCACAGATTGCATTGTAAGGGCTCGGATAGCGACGTTTTTACGTATTTTTTTTTTGGCACCTGAGAGCAAATCAGACACATCCTTCTGATATCAAATAATTTAGATTTTTATTAAATTCGCGATACTATCTATACACATTTTATGGCAAATTATTAAAAATTGATATTTTTGAAATTTAACAGTCCTCAAAGTAAATTGTATAAATCTAACGATATGCAGTAAATAGTAGGAAGTTGGGTTGAACAGCCGTCAATCATATGAAAATTGTGACCTTCATTATTAAAGATATAGATTTTTTCCTCAAAACACTAAAAAATGTAGGTCTTTTTGGAAATGAATGTTTAAGTTCAATATGAAAGGTCAAATTTTCAATTGAGTCGGCTTTTCATCCCAGCTACATAGGCCTATAGTTTAATTACATATCACTAGATTTATAAAGTTTACTTCGAGGACTGTTAAATTTGGAAAAATATAAAAAATATGAAATTTTAATAATTTGTATTATATCGCGAATTTCACAAAATCAAAACTATTATTATTTTTAGATATAGGGACAATCCTCGTATTCAGCATGCAATTCGATATGTCTGATGTGCTCTCAGGTCCCATAACAATACTGTGCAAATGTTGCTATCCGCTTCCTCAATTTATTGTATTAATGAAAATCATTTTCTTCTTGTTTTTTCGTATCATTGTTTTGCATGAATGAAGTGATGATAACAATACCGCACTTTTCGCAAATACTTGCTTTTCAAAAGTGCAATTGATATTAACACTACATTCGTAAATGCCAGTACTTTTTCCCTGAAAAGTATTTGCTTTTCAGAGAAAAGAGAAAGGCATTTACGAATGGCGTGTTATTGTGATCATCGCTCCATTCGTGGAAAATAATGGAGCGGTAAAACAATAGCGCGACGTCATAGGTGTGTATTAATTACATGTATGTACTATGTGTTATCGCATTGTGGCCCATTATGGTTGCAGAAAGAAATAACGCACGCCGGCAACTAGACTACTATACAAAAAAAATAGTATCAAATCTTTCCTGCTCAATCAATATAATACTTGCAAATAGATCATAGTTTACTAATCTAATCCTGTAATATAGACCTGTTATATCACCTGTATTTGCATGTAGAGTCTATACATGGTTTGTTATGGTAGGGATTAGTGTCCGATCTCTGTAATGTAATGTAAATGAAGCATATTGATATGCAGGAAGAATCGATCAGGGCGCTATCTATTAGGGAAAGATAAACACTATTCAAAATATCAATAGACAAGAAGAAAGGGATGTAGAGATTTGTAATTGAGTCATGCATGATTTAACAGAAGGTTCTTTCCAATTCCCAAACGTAATGTCAGGTTTTACCAGATAATACAGCAGCGTTTCCATTTTGTCTGTTGGAAAATGAATGAACCAGTACAATAAACTCATTTATTTTGACGTATATGCAAGGGGGTGACACTAAATTCCCGGTTGTTCTATAAGCAACGCAAACATTATAACAAATACTGTTGGTTTGCTAGCTATCGATCCGTTATGATCCGTTATGAAAAATTCATATTCGACCCCATTGATCAAGTTGGCGAATAACGACGCCGTTAGTTTTAAGAACTTTATCTATTCAATGAGAGTACAGCGCGCCCCCGATATACATCAGGGCACAAACCACTCGAAAACGATTCGGTTTATGAAATGGCGGACGGGTATTTCCCATCAGGCACCAGTGATATGAAAAAAATTCTACTAAGTTAATTTGGAAATGACTTTTTGCAATTCTGTCGGTCTATCTCTAGTCTCGGGCCCAAACTGCATGTGGCCCACGGTTTGTTATGAACAACAGAAACCGACTGTGAAGGAGGCTACATAGCGATGTTGTTGGAGTGACGTTCAATTTCGGAAAAAACGACACTCGACCATGGAATTTAATTTTAAGTTTGTCAGTATATAAACGGTAAATCAAGTAAGTTTCTTGCACTCTGAAGATTTAGAAACGGTTGTTTGATTCCACTGACCGAAATTTTGTGATCGAAATTTACATAACACCAATGACAGAAATCATCAACAAAAATCGAATCAGGGACTTATTTTCACTCGAACATCATCAACCGGAAGTGACGTGACACGGACCGACAGAATAGTAATGTCGAAATTAGGACTTGCTGTCAATAATACGAAGGAAATGCGTGACAGGTGTAAGGTATGAAATACCCGTAGTATTAGTACAGAGTGAAACACATTTTTGGATATTTTCTTATATATATATATATTCACCCCTTTATGGTTTGATTTTAAACTGGATTCAGGTTCCGACCATGGGCCCATTTTCTTTCTTATTATTCGGTAATCGCATGTTAGTGGCTCGAAGGCTCGACCCTACGGGGTCTCGCCTTCCGAGCGACTAACATGCTCACTACCTCAACAAGACACAGATTATCTTTGGCAATGGTCTGTTTCTCACCCGTTATCTACTAAGTAACCTGTTCAGCGATTCTTCCCGTAGTGATCGCTCCCGGGAAAAATCAAATAGCAATAATAATTCTGACATCATCAATTTATTTGGGGTGGGGGTTAAAAATCAGTGAGGAGGATGGGTTATATACACTATAACCATGATAACAAACATTTATGCAAATAAGAAATACTATTGGCATATTACGTATTCTATATAAATAAAAACTAATCTGATTCTTTTATAAAGGTTGTGTGGGCAAAGTCAACCCGTGTTGGATGTGGTGTAGCGTTATGCCCTACATATGAGGGTAATGCCAGTGGGTGGGTCTTGATTTGTAATTATTCACCAATGTAAGTATACATTAAATTAGGCCTAGAGACTTCGCCATGTATGTTTGTGTGTCGCTCATAAAGGGCAAAATACCGGGGCAAAATAGTGTACCTTCAGATTATTTCGCCATGTGGCTGGTACACTTCGATTTAAAGTGTGTGATTGCTTGAGAAAAAAAAAAAATGCCTTGTACTGATTACTCCTGAAGACCTGTTCTATATACGGGTGGACGTGCCTTTCAAGTAGGGTCGGTCGGTCGGATTTTTGGGTGGCGTGCGCCATCTCTGTCAACCCGGTTTTGCCATTTCATGATCTGAAATTTGTAGAAATGACTCTGTTAGAAGAGGCCCCAGATCCGGACATCAGAGCGGTGATGTCATTGAAATGTATAAAAATAGGCATACTCATATTCTACAAGGAATAAGGTTGGTGGAAATCACCAGTACCCGACAAAGACATGATCCTTAACCAATATTAATAAGATTCCTTAGACCTGAAACTTACAGAAATGACCCTTTTAGAAGAAGTCCCAGATCGGCCGGGCCCCAGCGGACGAGGTTATAGGAATGGGCAAAACTCATATTCCCCATAAGGAAAAAGTATGTAAGTGTGATATGAACCTCATAAGGTATTGGTGGAAGTTCCACGAGATGACCCGTAAGAGCAATCTAGACCTTGTATAAAATGAGGAGCGGCCTCTCATTAAAGGACCTCACATTAATACTGGTATTTCAACAACTCTTCCTATACCTTTGTACAGGAGCCAACCGTTGTTAATCCGTGATGAATCCACAGTTCAATAGCGTATACGCGAACGCAAGGTTACGCGTACGCGTTACGCATGAGCGCGTAAAATTCGTCATGTCTGGAACAAACTCTCTTCTGTTGGCGGTAGCAGCTAAATATTACCGCTTTATTCTTTAGTTTTAATGATATCAACAGAGAAATACTGCGATATTTTTGTAAGGTTGAGTGTTAATGACAAACGGACATTCCGAATGATGTGAATTAGACATCTTTAGCTTGTTTCGTTGTTAATCAATCGGTGATGAACAACGGTGAAACATGATTGAATCCCTAAATTGTCAATGATTGAGGGGGGGGTCACACGGGGGGATGTTTGAGGATGGGGTGGGCGAGTAGGGGTGTCTGTGTATGCCGTGGGTTGGTTTGGAAAGTGTGTGTGGTGTAGCGGTGTGTGTGGATGAATATGGTGTGTCGGTCGTTTGATGACATGTAAAAGTGAGTGATTTCTAAGAGAAGTTGAACAATGGTAGCGCTATTTATCTAAAATCTTGTTTGCATCTTTACAAGGGTGAAAAAAACATGTTAAACATTGCTACAAATATATGTGTATATACAGTTTATTAGTGTGATAGCTGTTGGTATTATTCAGGTCTAGAATTGAATATTATAATACTGTTTTATTAGAAAAATTAGTAAATGATCATTGATCAACCGTGGTAAGTAAATAACAATTTAAATTTCACAAAATATAACGGGGAATTGTTTCTAACTTTTAGGGCAATCTAAACACAAAACAACCAGACCATACGAGGAAGGACCCAGCTGTGCA